>NC_042617.1:146076794-146381151 GCF_901001135.1 Rhinatrema bivittatum | reverse complement strand
ACCATTATCACCTACAAACTTCCACATAATAAATGCTAGAAACTATGATGACATCACTAGAACCACAGATATCTTTAATGTTTTCAACACTTTCCCAGTAGAACTTTGTTTCCTGGATCCCGAGCACATATGTAGTCATAGAGGGTGTTCTACCTTAATATATGGGCATTGTACCAAGAACCAGGGAACTTGGACACCATATCTGTCACCAATAGGAGATGGTCACAACATGTCTGGCTTTTCAGATGGTGGTAGTGCTAATGGAACCAACCCCCCATGAGTGCATTTGATAGCTTTATGACATTAGGAAGTGAGCAATGCAACAGAAGCCTCTTTCTGCCTTCCTCTAATTCCACTCACCACAAGCCTTCTGGATATAATCAGGCATGTGAGTAAATATGACCTCCAGAAATCAGATGACACATCAGGGGAAAAGAGGACTGACTCTCTGTTGTGTCTCCTGATACCACATGGAAGAAGCCAGGAGCCAAACAACACAGAGCAATCATCACCGTCACAGAGAAACTGTAAGGGTGGCCTATGCAAGAGGCCATATGTCCAGGCAACTTCTTGTCCAGCTGGAAAACGAGAGCTCTGGACAGCCTGCATCTACTTAGCCAGTCTCAGTCAACTCTTCTCAATCCGAGCTGGAGTGAAAAGGTCTGCCACAGAGGAGTCGGAGTCTCCTGCAATGCGCATAAGAGAATAGCTGCACCCTAAGGGCCCAGTTCAGTACATTTGCCTCCTGCGCCCCCCGCAAGAAACAGAATGGAAAAAAGCTTTAGTGAATCAGACCCTTAAAGCCACTGAGCTTCGCCTCAAATGTCTATCCTTATTAGTTAGATGAGGTGGAAAGGAAAGAACCACCTCCTTTTATACAGGCTGCTGTTAATCGTGAGGAGAGGATGTGTTTCAGCTGTGCCGAGGGGCCCACCCCTCTCCTCTACCTGGTCCCTCTCAGACTAGCATTCAGCAAAGTGCTGTTTTGTCTTTTTATAAAGGGAGCTTACTCTTTCCTGACACTTCCCCCCCCCCCCTCCAGTTCTCTTCAAACAAAATTGAAAAAAGTAAAGGGAAAGAGGGAGGCACGGACTGCTCCCCTGATTTTCTGTGGCAGGAAAAAGAAAAATTGAGAAAAAAAATATTCGCCCATAGAAAATAACATGAGCCATGCGGGAAAACCGGAGATCACCAAGGTTTACTCCTGCTCTGAGCAGGAATTTTTCTATTTGGACCACAGAGAGGTCCATAAAAGTTAGTTACCTGGGTATGTAAAAGCCATTTGGGAGCAGGAGTGCAGCACAATTTCGATTATCTCTCTACAGACCTGTCCAAGTAACTTTTTTCAAAACACATTGAGCTGCTGCCGAATATTTTCCATTTACAAACTATAGATATTTGGAAAAACCTGATATTTGGTTGCTGTTTGCTTTCTGGAAGGTCAAACCACTTAAGGTGTATCAACCCCATAGGGTGAACAGAACAAGGTGCAATGAAAACAATTCTAGTGATTAAAAATTTGTACTCAGATGTCACAACATCATTCACAGCTTTATTTCCATTTAGGAAGGCACATACCATATCTTCTTTATTAGAAATACACAGGCCAATTTTAAAACAGGTGTGTGTGTGTGCACCCATACATAACACGCGTATCCGTGTGCGAGTGGAGATATGCTAGAATTTTAAATCATGCGCGCACTTGCGTGCGTCTAATTTGAAATACACCTATCGTGCATAACTATGCTCCTAATTTTAAGAGGTTATGCAAGCAAACCTACTTCTTGTAACTTCCATAGAGTTTTCCAGCTTTAACGCGTGCAGGTAAGTGGATTTTAAAACATGCTTGCGCGACAGGAACCAGAGAGTAGGATTAAATGGACAATTTTCTCAGTGGAAGAGGGTGTTATGGTTTTGAGGTGTTGGAGTGGATTCTTGGGTACTGCGGTGATGGCCACTCCCACGGGGAGGAGCCCCATGAGGAACTGCAGTACTAGGCTAGACTCTATACACGCAGACACAGAGAAATTGTATTTATTATACAGCTTGGTGGTACTGCCCAGGGAGCAGCAGCAGTGAGATAACCCAGTAGAAGTAGTCCAGGGGTCCTCAGCAGAGGAGACCAGTTCCACGTTCGAGTAGATGGTAGGCAGCGCAGGGTAGTAAAGGAAGTCCCGATGCAGACTCCCAGCGCTGAAGCTGAAGGTGAGACAGACTGACAAGGTTAGTTACTCACTGAAGTAGATAGCTGTATTGATGAAGATCCTGGTAGGCAGAAGTAGATGAATTGTAGGCACCAAGGTAGGGAGAGCAGGCCCTCGAGGAGCGAGTACCCGATATCCCAGATAGGTACCTGAAAGAAAGCATAAGGGCCCCCGAGGAGCGGGAACCCAGGTTAGTGATGAATTACCTCGAAGAGCAGAGAGAGCTTCCAGCAGCAACAAGGAAGTGCCAGAGTAGCTTAGACCGGAGGCATTCCAATCCATTCACGATCCTTGCTAACTCAGCTTGTTAGCAAACGAAGGGCAGGCTAAATACCAGGATGACGTGATGTCACTTGAAGGGGACGTCCCTGAGGTTCCCGCCATGATGTGGCTAAAGACGTGGGTGGCGTGAGCACGCGCGCAACCTAGGAGGCCCTCAGGAGAAACATGGTGAACATCGTCGCCGTTGCCGTTCTGGGGACGCTGGAGAGAGCGGCATGAAGACGCGGCAGCAGCCATCTTCCCAAGGCTTGAGGAGAGAGAAGGAAGAAAGGTGAAGCACAGAGGTTGAAGCATCTGAGACCGACGGACGCAAGAAAGGGTATACAGTGGAGTGCCTCAAGGATCTGTACTGGGACCCGTGTTTTTCAATATATTTATAAATGATCTGGAAAGGAATACAATGACTGAGGTAAGCAAATTTGCAGATACAAAATTATTCAGAGTAGTTAAATCACAAGATGATTGTTATAAATTGCAGGAGAACCTTGTGAAACTAGAAAATTGGGCATCCAAATGGCAGATGAAATTTAATGTGGATAAGTGCAAGATGATGCATATACGTAAAAATAACCCATGCTGTAGTTACACGATGTTAGGTTCCATATTAGGAGCTACTGCCCAGGAAAGAGATCTAGGCGTCATAGTGGATAATACTTGGAAATCATCTGCTTAGTGTTCTGTGGCAGTCAAAAAAGCAAACAGAATGTTAGGAATTATTAGGAAGGGAATGGTGAATAAAACAGAGGATGTCATAATGCCTCTGTATTGTTCCATGGTGAGACCGCACCTTAAGTACTGTGTATAGTTCTGGTCGCTGCTTCTCAAGAAAGATATATTTGCGATGGAGATGGTACACAGAATGGCAACCAAAATTATAAAGGGGATGGAACTGCTTCCCTATGAGGAAAGACTAAAGAGGTTAGGGCTGTTCATCTTGGAGAAGAGACGGCTGAGGGGGCAAATGATAGAGGTGTTTAAAATCATGAGAGATCTAGAATGGGTAAATGTAAATCGATTATTTACTCTTTCGGACAATAGAAGGACTAGGGGCACTCCATGAAGTTAGCATGTAGCACATTTAAAACTAATCGAAGAAAATTCTTTTTCACTCAATGCACAATTAAACTCTGGAATTTATTGCCAGGGGATGTGGTTAGTGCAGTTAGTGTAGCTGGGTTTAAAAAAGGTTTTGATAAGTTCTTGGAGAAGTCCATTACCTGCTATTAATCAAGTTGACTTGGAAAATAGCCGCTGCTATTACTAGCATCAATAGCATGGGATATACTTTGTTTTTGGGTATTGGCCACTGTTGGAGATGGGATGCTGGGCTTGATGGACCCTTGGTCTGATCCAGTATGGCATATTCTTACGTTCTTATCCTGGACATGGTGGCCAGATACCAGGGAGCAGGACACGATTCCTTTATACTCAGGTAATCGTCCCTCTTTGACAATTTTGAGGCCAGCCTGTACAGTGACACTTGGCTCGTAGGTAAGACACACTTTTCTTTCTCAATTCCATCTCTGCCTATGGGTATGTGGCTAATGGCACCCAAATGGGGGAGGGGGGAGGGGGGAGGGTTGTGGTTGAGGACACGATCGGTGTCATATCAACTGGCTTGTGCGCTTGTATATGCAGGTCATTGCCCAAGACCAAGCCTTTTTCTGGCCATGTTTCAGAGGCCAGCCAAAAAAGTGAGTGCAAACAAGGCATAGAACCTAAACAGAGGATGCACTATATCTATAACACGTATTTAAAACCTTAACCGCATCCTCTGGCAATAAATTCCAGAGCTTAATTGTGCGTTAAGTGAAAAAGAATTTTCTTTGATTTGTTTTACTATTCTTAGGGGTAAATTTTCAAAATCTTACGCGTGTGGCCGGACACTCCATGAAGCTAGAATGTAGCACATTTAAACCTAATAGGAGAAAGTTCTTTTTCACTCAATGCACAATTAAACTGGAATTTGTTGCCAGAGGATGTGGTTAGTGCAGTTAGTGTAGCTGGGTTTAAAAAAGGTTTGGATAAGTCCATTATCTGCTATTAATCATGTTGACTTAGAAAATAGCCACTGCTATTACTAGCATCAGTAGTGTGGGAAATATTTAGCTTTTGGGTACTTGCCAGGTACTTGTGGCCTGGATTGGCCACTGTTGGAAACAGGATGCTGGGCTTGATGGACCCTTGGTCTGATCCAGGATAGCAATTTCTTATGTTCTTATGAGACATATTCCCAGTTTTTCCAATTAGTCCACCAGTTTGCCAGTCAATCTTGAGGTCAAATAGACCCCTCTGGTTCTTCATCCTGCATGCCCCCCAGTTGACCTGGACCCCTCACTCTGTCCTGTAAGTCCTAAAATGCAAGATCTATGGATTTGCTCTTCATCAAGAGCAGCAGTAAAGTTACATGACTAACAAGCCAATGTGAACTGCAGACTCTGGTTTTAAAATACTGAGTTTTGCATGTAACGTTTGGCCCCACCCCAGAACATCCATGCCACACCCCTTTCCTCCCTCCTTATTTTTGGTATGTGCATACAAATCGCTGCTTTTAAATCAATGTTGTCTCATGTGGCCCACGTAAGTGTGAATGTGAGTATTTTTGCGTGAGTTATGCTTTTAAAATCAATCTCCTAGAATGTGATGGCAGATAAGGACTATCTAAGCTGTACAATTTCATTCTTGCCATAGGCCTCAGTGGATCTCTGTCGTTCCCCTCATTTATTTGAACTAGATTTCCTCAGTGCTTATCCCCGGCTTTACTGAATTCCATTATTCTTTTTGTCCCCAGAGTCTTCTGTGGGAGCCCATTCTATGCATCCTCTACTCTTTCAGTAAAGAAATATTTTCTGATGTTGCTTGAGTCTACCTCCTTAAAGCCCCATACCATTACCTCCTGTTTTAGAGCATTCTTTCATCTGAAGAAAGATTTGCTTCTTGTGCATTATTAACACTTTTGAAGTATGTGAATGGCTCCCTGATATCCCCTGTCTCTCCTCTCCTCTGTCTGGGGTATATGTACTTAGGTCCCTAAATCTCATCTCTTTAGATTTTGGGTGTATACCCTGCAGTATTTTCTTAGTCTATCTGTATCCTTTTGGCAGTATGACCTCCAGAACCAGATACAATATTCTAGGTGAGGTTTCAGCAATGTTCTGCACGGAGGCATTATCACTTCCTGCTTTCTACTGGTTATACCTACTCCTGGGGGAATTCTGCACTACTGCAAAGCACAGCATTTGCATAGAATTCTCCTCCTGTGCAGCTTTGCAGAAATTTGGGATCCCATCCTGCTCGCGGCAAAGATGAAGCAGGCCCTGGCGGGCCACAAGCAAAGGCCGTCCTGCTCTTGGCGAAGAAGGAGCATGCCCCGGTGTGCCATCAGTGAAGGACGTCCCACTCACGGCGAAGAAGGAGCAGGCCCCCGGTGTACTGCGAGCTGAAGCCATCCCGCTCAAAGTGAAGATGAAGAATGCCCAGGCATACTGCGAATGGAAGCCATTCATGGTTAAGAAGGAGCAAACCCCGGTTAGAGTGAGTGTGTGTGTGTGTGTGTGTGTGTGTGTATAAGACCACGAGCCTGGGAAGTGAGAGAGACGTGGGTGTGGGTTCCAGCGAGAGGGAGCCTATGTGAGGAAATTGTAAAGGAATGTGTATGCGTGAGAGAGATGGGTAGCTGGTATATGTGAAAAGGGCTTGTGTGTATGTGAGCATGCTTGTTTGTGAGAGAGGGAGCCTGCGTGAGGGTGTGTGTATGTGTAAGAAAGAGAGCCTGTGTGAAGGGATGTGTGTATGTATCAGAAAGAGCCTGTGTAAAGGGATGTGTATTTGTGTGAGTGAGAAAGGGAGCCAGTGTGCAGGGGTATGTGAGAAAAAGACATAGCTTGTATGAGGGTGTATGCGTGAGAGAAAAAGGAAGCCTATGTGTGTATATGTATGTGTGTGAGAGAGAGAGCGAGAGAGGGAGTCTATATGAGGCTGTGTGTATGTGTGTGTGTGTGTGTATGTGTGTGTGTGTGTATGTGTATATATGTGTGTGTGAGAGAGGGGGGAGTTTGTTTGATGGTGTTTGTGTGTGTGTGCGTGTGAGAGAGAGGGAGCCTGTATGAGGGGGTATGTATGTGCACTAGAGGGAGCCTGTGTGTGTGTGAGAGAGAGAGGGACAGAGGGATCCTGTGTGAGGGGCACTACTGAGAAAGGGGCCAAATTCTGGGAGTGGAGATAGTGTGGAAGGGATTGATCCTAGAGGGGGAGAGGAGAGATAGTGGCAGGTGGAGGAGTTGGGGCCTGAGAGGGCAAAGTGAAAGGAGACTGGCCAGGAGAGTAGGGAGAGAGGGTGGAAGGGACACTCTTACAGTGAACTTCTAGGGAAATTCTGCTCAAAATATTTAAAACTCTGCATCTTTAAGTAATAACTTTTTTTCTGTATTACATTTTAAATTACTTAAAGACTGTCATGTATATTGTGTTATTTTGACCAATATAAAGTAGGCAGAATTTTTCAGAATTTTAAGTTTTTGTGTACAGGATTCCCCCAGGAGTAGTTATAACTCTCCCTATGCACTCTAGCATCTAATATTCTATTGAGAATGAAAGATAAAGGAACTCTGAATTTTTTAATATCTTAATTACAGTAAACATATCTCCTCTACATTTTAAGTACTGTAATGCCAGAAGGTTGAGACAGATGGCACAATCTATCTTCTGAGATGGATAGCTCTTGATGAATGTGTTCAAATTATGCTACTTTCTCTAAGCGTATCCTTTTCATTTAGTAAATTGTCTTTGCTAAATCCAGTAAGATCAGTGTGTATTTCTATGTCTATTGAGAAGCAAAGAAGCATAGATTATATTTTTGACAAAGCAGTATAACTTTTATTGATACTTTTAACCTATCCACTTTTTAAAATATATTTTTAGGCGCTGCAGTTAAACTATTTTCCTGAATGGATTTTAGCTCACTCTAATACTACTCTGCTTAGTGCTTACAGCTCAGAAGGACAATATTTTGGCAAACCAAACAGAAGTATGTATACTTAGAGTGCTATTGCCTTCATCACATGGTAAAAGGGTTTAGCATGTGAAAAATAGAGCTCCCTAGGTACTAAATTATTATACACTTAATTGTGCTTAAAACTAATGTAGAGACCATCTAGGTCTCCACTAGATGGTCCTAGTCCTATTTTGGTGTTAGTACCATTCTAAACAGCAGCCCTTTGAGGACTGCTGGAGTGGTGAGCTCCTGTGTGAGTAAGGGAAGGGGAATAGAAGGAATGGTGTGGCATTTTTTTGTTAGAGTTAGAGAGTAACACATTGTTAGTGGTCCTCTGTTGTTTTGGTTGGGCCCTCCAGGCAACCCCATACCTAGAAAATTCTGCCTAGATCATGGATTTTGAAAAGGTCTGAAGGTTTATTTTGGAAGTTGATTTTTCCTCTCTGGGTATCCCATAGTCCTGGTCAGAGGAGAGACAGAGGTGACAGGTCCATTAGAAGCTGACAGAGATTTATACCATTTTTCTGGCTTTGTAAGTAATTCTATTTTTGGTATTTTTCTTTTTCACAGTTTTGCTTTCCATGTAGCCTCACCGTGCCCTGATCTAACCTGTTGTGACACCTCCCCACCAGCAGAGGCCTCCAGTGAGCTCTGTTCCTAGTTACCGGAGCCATCTACTCACTGGCCACCTGACTCAACCTATGGTACAGCCTCCTCTCCACTAGGGTTCCTCAGCTAGCTTTATCTCCAGCCTTGCCAGGCTCTTCCTTGCTGCCTGCTCCACCTTGTCTCTGCCTTATCAGAACCTAGACACTGTTTCATGGAGTCACCTTTGGCTCTCTGTTCTGGCTTTTCTTAACTTGCTCTTGCCTTGTGGCGCCCAGGCCTTCTTGCTCCTTCCTCCTTGTCTTGTTGCCTATCTAGACCTTACCTTATCTTGTGGCCTCTGGGCCTGCTATTATCCTAGGTCCTGCTCTGTGGCCTGCTCAGGCCTTACCTTTCCTAATGCCCTTCGGGCCTTCATCCTTGCTGCCTTTGGGCTTTCTTGTCTAGGCCTATCCTTGTCTGCCTTGTCTAAGTCCTGCCCTAGTCTGCCTTTTTATTTCTGTCCCTGTCTGGTCTTATCATACCCTGCCCTGTTCAGTCCTCAGTATCCAGTCCACAGCAACCTGTCTGTTCCAGTATCTTGTCCACAGCTCCCTATCTATTCCAGTATCCTGTCCACAGTTTATCGCCTGTTTCAATACCCAGTCCTTAACTCATTGTCTGTTCCAGTCTGTCTCTGTCCACAACCTCCAGCCTGTGTCTGCCTTGCCTTGACCAGCTTATCCAGCCTGTCCAGCTAAGCTCTGCTGGCCCCAGAACCCAATGTCTCAACCTGCGAGGAAGGAGGCTGGCTAGGCAGCAGACCTGCCCAGCTTTCAACCTTGATATTCAGCTAGCATACCCAAGTCGTACTGGCCACCAGAACCCAAGTGCTCAACCTGCGGGGGAAGGGGCTGACCAGGTCGAAGACAGATCTAGCTCCTGCCCTGTGGGACCTGCCTTGCACCTGAGAAGGTATTTCCTTACCCCAGCCCTCATGACATTCCTGAGTTGAGACAAAATGTTTTAGAGCCACCCTTCCTTGCCAAAAGGTTGGAGAACATGAAGAACTATTTTCTCAGCCTGGGACTTTTCATCCAGAAAGGTCTAATAGCAGATTGTAGAGGAGAAAAGGAGTGAGGAGTTTGGGAAGACATCTGGAAACCCCCAACTGAAGTCTTTGCACTGGGCATAAGACAGAAGCTGGATTGTGTAACAGCTGGAGACCCTCTGGACCTCAGGTACTGTTTGCGTGTTAATTCTTTTGTTTATATATATAGGCTTCCTGCATCTATGAGGGAAGGGATAGGAGGCAGGAGGGGGTACATGATAGGCAGGCGAGTGTGGCAGGAGGAGGATGGTAGGCTAGGGTTAGACAGAGAGGGCAGAGGGGAGTGGAGTTGACAGGACAGGTGCAGGAGGGTGGAGGAAGGGAGGGGAGCAGGGAGTGGGAGTGAAAGTGAGGATAGCAACATCTCTCCGGAAGTGGAAGTGGTAACCCAAGCATCCAGTAGCCAGGCAACAGGGTGGACTCATCTAAGGGTCTTAAAGTTCAGCATCGAGGACAACGAGATGTTGATTGTCAGGATCCTCAATATCTACAGCATGCTCTTCAGGAACCATGCCGTAAAGACATCCAGGGCAGCCAAGGGACAGACACGGCACACTATTATCCAGGCCATATGCTGCCGCAGTGGAATAAGGAGGACTGGAGAGCAAGTGGCCCACCGCTACCTCGATATAAAGGCCTAGCTCATGACCAAGGTGGAGAGCAGGAATAAGTATCAGCGACAGATGGGAGGAGGAGCCCCCTTGCCTGATCATCCTGACCCCCATGGAGCAGCACCTTATAAAATGGCTGGGACAGGACATCTTTGAGAGGATGGGCCTGGACACCACGCGAGCTGGGGCCGGTAAATTCACCTCACCTGTAAATGTCAACTCTGTTCAGATGTATACTTATTTTAGCATAAGATGCTCACGTTGTTAGACTGATGCAAAGTACATATCTTATGCTAAACATTACATGTGTACTTCTTAGCATTTAAACTTATGTCTTCTTCTTTGTTTCCTCAGCTCTCAGCCAGAAAACTGCCGGTCCAAGCCATGAGACCCCCAAGACCAGCAATGCAGCAGCAGCATCTTGTACTACAACTCTCTAATTGGACACTCAGACACAGTGGAGTGAAGAAGAAAAGGAAGAGCAGCTTTAACAGCAGCCTACAGAAGAACACCAGCTATTTGCATCCCTTGGCTCACCCCTCCAACTGGACATGAACCTTGCTTTCTCCAGCCTTTTTCCATGGGTCCAAGCTGGCCAGTCCCCACCTTGTTCTAGCACACCCATTTCCCAGCCAGATCTGACAAACAGACTGATCAGGCCACCAGCCCGGGCATGCCAGTTTTTGTCTCGCAAACAGTGCCTCAGCCTCCACCTGCAGCGCCATCAGCATCAACAGCATCAACAGAGGAACAGCAGGTCCATGATACCTTTGATCACATCGAGAGGAGACATGGCCTCCAACTGTACCATATACGGGCAGAGCTAATGCGTTTGAGGAGGTGCACAACAAGACCACCAGTGCCTTGCAGGCGAACACAGTTGCCCTAACAAAGAGCCTTATCACCATTGCCACCTTTGTCAACAACCTGACATCTGCTGTGAAACAACTATTTGAAAGATTGCCAGAGCCTGCACCAGTGCCATCCCCATCCTCCCAGGCATCAACTCTATGCAGTAGTCCCCAGCTATTGGGATAGCCTAGGGGTAGGCCTCCAAATAAATGCCAACCCCAACCAGCCAAACTACCAGGTGAGGAAAAGGGGTGTGAGGATCCTCCTACCTAACTAGTAACCCTTTTAAAGGGTAACCAATTTCACTCAAAGATGACTTGTCCAAACAAGCCAGGCCAATACTCACTACAGAGTTGCTGTGCTGGCTTGCTGATGAAGATGGTCTATTGTCATCATTTGTTATCCTACTGCCTACTTCTTATGCCTTCCTCTATGCTCTGCCATAGGCCAGCCTCCTTGATGCGGTCTCCAGTCATGGTCCTGCTGGTGTCTCTTCTTATCATATCTCATCTCCTGGTTCTACTGCTGGATCTCATCTCATCTCACCCTGTTATTGCCTCCATGTTGGTGTCTCTTCTCATCCTGCTGCTAGTTCCATGCTGCCTCCATGCTGCACTCTCTAGTCCTGGTCCTGCTGCCTCCATGCTATGCTCTCCAGTCCTGGTCCTGCTGCCTTCTTCGTGAACTTTGCTGCTGTAGCCCTTAGCTGTCCCCCTTTGAGTGCACTCTTTCAACATGGACTGTCTGGGCCTTGTTCTCGAACTTTGCAGCTGTGGCTCTTAGATTGTCCTCCACTTTGAGTGCATTCTTTCAACATGGATTGTCTGGGCCTTCTTCTTGAACTCTGCTGCTGTTGTCCTTAAGCTGTCCCCCCTTTGAGTGTACTTTTTAACATAGATTGTCTGGGCCTTCACTTGCCATTACATAATTGTGCTGGTATCAGCTATAACTTTAGAGCTATACTGTAGCTATTGGGTTGCCACTTCCACTTTCTATGGTCTTTGCTGTAATCAGGATTTTGAAAAAGGATAAGATACTAATACTTTATATACATAGATACAAAAGACAACATGACATATACAGTTCTATACTAAGGGGTAGATTTTTAAAGAAGCACACACGCGTCCATGTGCACATGCTACCCAGTGCGCGCACATGGACATGCCAATTTTATACTATGCGCACACCGGCACGCATATGTTATAAAATCGGCGGGCTGTGCACACATGCATGCTGGATTTTGTAATCTGCATGCATAAAGGGGGATAGACTTAAGCAAATTTCCCGGCCTTCCCCCAGTTTCCTCCTGATCCGCTACAATTAAGGAATGGACTGGGAGGGAACTTCCCTACCCCATACCCCCTACCCTAACTTCCCTTCCCCTTCCTCTTACTTCAGGGCACAACCTGAAGTAAGTTGCACATGCCAGCAGCTGGGACAGCGATCAATGCTGCTGTTCCGGCCTACCCCCACCCCTCCCCACCCAGAATACACCCCCAGCCCACCCCTTCCAATCGGCCCGGCACTTGACCATGTTCTGGCATTTATGTGAGTGGCCGGGCCTCTTGGAAAATTCACCCGGAATGCAAAAGGCCTGGCCACGTGCATAAAGACCGGAATTTACGAGCGCTGGGCATTTAAAATCTGCCTGTAAATGTGCTGGTCATTTCAATTACAATGTCATGTGCTACTTGATCTCTTGTCCTTGCAGAATGTGATTACCAAAGATGCTGAGATGCTTTGATTCTGTTGACTACTATTGTTTAATAAAGTGGTCACATGGTTTGAAACTTAACTTTCTGGTTGTGTCATTTCATTGTGTGGTTTTTGTCTTAAAGGTTCAGTAGGTAAAAGGTTTGGGAGCCATGACTGAGCATGTTATTGTGCCATTGGTAATTCCAACTAGGCACATGTCTCACATGCAAGACCATATGGCCTAACCAGTATACAGAAAGCTCATAGTATGCTCCCAAAGAAGACAGCAAACTCCTTACTGTGGAGCTTCACAATTGGCTCCTGTTGCCTTTTCCTGAGAGCATACTCTTAGCTAAGTCTTGGGTAAATAGGCATGCATGTGAGATGGGCACTATCTAGCTAATGTTCACCTCCATACCTTGTCTGGTGGAATAAGTGTAGAAATGCTTGGCTAGAGGCACTGTAGCTATGTCATCACTCTGTTGGTTGTATAGCTATGCAAATATCATAGTGCAGCTCTAACAAACCATTGGCCTCTTCTATTGTAAAGATCTATCATTTCTAAGCAAACAATGGGCCTTTTCTCTGGGTCTAGCACCAAAAGCTCTCATCACATAAGAACATAAGAAAATGCCATACTGGGTCAGACCAAGGGTCCATCAAGCCCAGCATCCTGTTTCCAACAGTGGTCAATCCAGGCCACAAGAACCTGGCAAGTACCCAAAAACTAAGTCTATTCCATGTAACCATTGCTAATGGCAGTGGCTATTCTCTAAGTGAACTTAATAGCAGGTAATGAACTTCTCCTCCAAGAACTTATCCAATCCTTTTTTAAACACAGCTATACTAACTGCACGAACCACATTCTCTGGCAACAAATTCCAGAGTTTAATTGTGCGTTGAGTAAAAAAGAACTTTCTCTGATTAGTTTTAAATGTGCCCCATGCTAACATCATGGAGTGCCCCCTAGTCTTTCTACTATCCGAAAGGGTAAATAACCGATTCACATCTACCCATTCTAGACCTCTCATGATTTTAAACACCTCTATCATATCCCCCCTCAGTTGTCTCTTCTCCAAGCTGAAAAGTCCTAACCTCTTTAGTCTTTCCTCATAGGGGAGTTGTTCCATTCCCTTTATCATTTTGGTAGCCCTTCTCTGTACCTTCTCCATCGCAATTATATCTTTTTTGAGATGCGGTGACCAGAATTGTACACAGTATTCAAGGTGCGGTCTCACCATGGAGCGATACAGAGGCATTATGACATTTTCCGTTTTATTCATCATTCCTTTTCTAATAATTCCCAACATTCCCAACATAAGTATTCAGTCAGAGCATTTGACAATTGCATAAAGCCCTAGGTCTAGTTCATCTCTAGGGAGCAAAAATGTACAGCTGCAGGTTTCAGAGCCAGAATTATATAGTGTACATGTAAATTTTGTGTGGTGTTAAGGTAAAGTGACACTAATCACCCCACAATACATGACCTTAGGCCACTTACTTGTGTCCTCACTCCACTTAAAAGGCAATCCAAAGCAAAGCCTTTTTAGGTCTCAAAAAATATTTTTTATCATCTACTTGCAGACTGCTGTAACACCATGTCAGCTGCTGTGTGACAACTGAGGAAGAATTAGGGAGTTATATAGGATAGAACGGTATATATCAAACCATATCTTTATATCGGTTATAATTACGGCACTCCAAAGTAGCTTAACGCTCTCCCACGGACATGTGGGAGAGCGTTAAGCTACTTTGGAGATGCCGTAATTATAACCGATATAAAGATATGGTTTGATATATACCGTTTGAGGTTACATACTAAAACAGATGTAGGTGATCCTGCATTGATTATAAAGTTGTCCCTGATGAAGCCCAGCTGAGGGCGAAACAAGGATCCGTTATTGGACTAGATTACATGTGAATGGAGGAGTAGAGGGCTAATTTCCCCGGTAGAAATTTAGAAGTAGTGGATTGTTGTGAACAGCATTGTGTGAGTGCATGAAATTGGCACCACACGGATTGCAACCCGTTGGAGAACATAAAATATACAACAAACAATTATAATTAATTATAACTGGAAACTTTATGAAGAAGAGTGTTTCTCTATCAAAAACTATGAAACATTGAATTTGCACTTTATTGTAAGAAATATACTGTGTCATTGGTGTTTGGTTCTTAAGGATTGTGAATGTTTGAATGAGTGTTTTAATATTTTAATGATGTATATGTTTACAGTTGTTGGTTCAATAATAAATGTTATTGCACAATATTGTATAGTTTTTTATTATATGTTACTTGTGATAAGGCAGACTTCAACAGACTTGCTGCCACCCCTATCATGGCCTGGATGTGGATCTGATATTTCTGTTAGCTAAGGATGATCTCTGTTAGCTAAGGATGATCTTAGAGACTTCTCAGTTGTCACACAGCAGCTAACATAGTGTTAGAGTGGGCTGCAAGAATACAGAAGTGCATAATCATGAGGTTGTGTAATGGGCAAGTGATATGGCTCCAGTTAGTAGCAGTACCTGTCCCTTAAAATTAGCTGGAGAAAACTGCCACCTATTCTATAACCTATAACTTATGCTGCTATATAGGGTGGATATTTTTGTAGGCCTCATCTGCCAGCGTGTACATATGGCAAAGATAGCCTCAAGTGAGGGGCCTTGGGGGCAGGCTCTAGGTCTAGTTACCAGGATAGGTTCTACAGTTAAGTATTTAAGTAGTCATCTGTCTCAAAAAGGAGAACCTCTAATTGTGGTGTTGCAAGGCCTCCAGGCACTCCCCCTGGCCCCAGCTATCATCAACATGGTGGCACAGAGCCCTCCCCTAACCCATTTATCAGTAGGACCAGATAGTAGTTGCCATGAGGGCGTCATGGTTCCTCCCCCTTCCTTCCATCCCAGCATCTGCAAATTCAGTGGACATCATTAAAACCCCCTCCCCCAAAAAAGTACAACCTCTCTGGAAGCTGAAACTCTTACAAACAGGAAAACCCCCTAAATACCAGTAGAAATAGGCCCACTCCAGGTACTGGGTGGGAGATACTCAGGTATCAAGGGTGGGGGGGGGGGGGTTGTCTACTAAGGGCAGATATGTACTCATCTTGCAAAGTACCCAAGCATATATGAGTTCAGATGCTGCCAATTTTCAACACCACCCTCAACTCAATGAATAAACAGTATCTGGCCAAGGTGGAATATTAGGTATCAAAGCATGAGGGCATTTCCTCACCATCCTACACATTCACAGATCTAAGGCATCCTTCGTTAAGAGTGGGAGCATAAGCTTGCTTGTATGAAAAGCAAATGTGTGCTAAATGTGTGTACACACAGGGGCGGATTTTCAAAGGCCCGCACGGGCCGGCGCGCCTATTTTGCATAGGCCACTGGCGTGCATAAAGCCCCGGGACACGCGTAAGTCCCGGGGCTTCCTGTCGGGGGCGTGTCGGGATGACGCGGCGTTTAGGGGGCGGGGTGCGGCGTTTCGGGGGCGGCGACGCGGGCGTGGTTTTGGCCCGGGGGCGTGGCCGCGGCCTCTGGAACAGCCCCCGGGACCGGACCACGGAGCGGGGCAGCCGGCCGACGCGCGCAAAGTTACGCCTGCTTTCAGCTCACGCAAGTTTTTAAAATCTGCCCCACAGTGAATGCTCTGGTGTATGCATTGTTGTGGTAAGGAAGGGAAAACTAGACCTACATCACCACCAGACACAGATATAGACAGAGGCTAACACAGCACTTCACTCACCCAGACACACACAGACCCACATATGTGTTCTGTCCAGCACTTAGGGATGTTCCTAGACTGTTCATCATCAACCATCAATGATGTCTGTGCCAAGCTTGTATCTACTTGCTAATAGCTTCTAACACAGCTTTGCCTGTGAACCTTTTGTTAGGTGACATGTGGGTGCTAGTGTAGTTATCACTGAATATACTCAGAACTTTAATTTTCTGAGGTGACTTTCAACTATTCTATTTATTTATTTATTTATTTAAACATTTTTCTATACCGTCTTTCAGTTGTATTCCATCACAACGGTTTACAGTGAGGCACATAAATATATCTTTGGTTACTTGTGTAAATTAGTACTGTCACTAGGGAGTGCCATTAAATTTCGGTAACAAAGTTTCATAAAAATACTATTTGTATAGTGATATAAATCTTGTCCTTTTCTACATTTATCAGTCTTAGATACGTGTACAACTCTATCATAATGTATATTTTGTTTTAAAAGACACACATAATGCACAATACAGGGTGCTGCGTGCTGATGGTCTGCTGCCAGATTTCATATTCCATTATTTATTTATTTTTATTTATTTAAAAGTTTTTATATACCGCACCATGGGGTAGTAGTCTATCCGTCTTGTCGATTTACATAATAAAACATACACAATATCGTTCACTTACATCATTTAAAATACAAATAATTACAGTGTCTTAATAACGGGTAGTTAGTAACAGGCGGGTTTAAATAAATATGTTTTCAATGCTTTTTTTAATTCATTACGATTTACTGTTAGACGAATATATTCCGGAATCGAGTTCCATAATATAGGACCTGCAACTCAAAAAGCTCGTTTTCTTGTCAGTGTCAGGCTTGCAGATTTTATTGATGGGATTTCCAAAATGCATTTGTCCATAGATCGAAGCTGTCTTAGGTTTATAGATTCTCAGTAAAGAACATAACCAGAGTGAATTAGGATTATGTAATAAGTTATGAATCATTGATAGAATTTTATATGATATTCGATAGGGTATTGGAAGCCAGTGTAAATGGTACAGAATTGGTGTGATATGATCTCTGCGTGGTGCGTTGTATAACATTCGAGCGGTTGCATTCTGCACAAGGTGCAGCGGTTGAATCGAAGATAGAGGTAGGCCAAGGTATAAAGAATTACAATAATCTAACAGAATAAGAATCAGTGCTTGGGTCACGAGACGAAAGTCATTTGGAAGTAATAATGGCTTAAGTTTCTTCAACATATGAATTTTGAAAAATTATTTTTTTGCTATTTCTGAAATGTTCTTGGTTAGAGATAATCTTGAATCTATAATCATTCCTAAGTTTTTTGCATGAAATTTAATGGGAATATGTTGATTTTCAAATATAAAAGGTTTGTTTGAAAAGCCAGGTTTTTAAACTCTTTTTGAAAAGTTTGAAATCTCTCTGAAGTCTACTTCCATAGTATTGCTCCAGCTAATGATAAAGCCCTATCTCTCACTTGGGTCAGTCTGGCTGTTTTAATGGACGGAATGGTTAGGAGTGCTTTGTTGGCAGATCTCAGGTTTCTATGTGGGACATGAACACATAGGGCTGTGTTCAGCCATTCTGCTTTTTCATCATGAATCAATTTGTGAATTGTGCAAAGTGTTTTGTATTGAACTCTGTATTCAATTGGAAGCCAGTGTAAGACTTCCCACTAAGAAGGACTGGCTGAACAAAGTATTGTTCACATTAAATCATCTAAACATATCAAATTCAAATAAGACCACAGCCATGGGTAATCATTATGGGACTAGGGTTAGTCACCCACAGCCATCAGTTTTGTATAGAATATTTAACCCTGTCTGGTACGGTCCCGTTCCCTTAACATAGGAACGAGGATATGCTTCTCTGATTGCTCCCACAGGTCCACTTTGGGTTCCAAGCCATTATATCAAGCCGTGGAAAGATGGAAAGGTGTCCAGGTCTACAGGACCCGATCCCCAACTTCTCCCTGAGCCTCCACAGCCCTCAGAAGGACAGAGACCGGACTCCTCGCAAAAAGCAGCACCACATGACCTGGGGACAGATCAAGGCCCTATCCGACCAACCTGCACAACTCTTGGAACAGCAAGGCCTTGAGAAAACTCCAGAGAACTTATTAGCCGTCTTTTCTTGCCTGAATGCCAACTCATTAACAATTGTGTTCTGCACCCTCCTCCTTTGCCTTATTTCTCCAGCTATGGCGATTTCAGAACAAGGACTCTGACAGGACAACATGTACATCCTCGATGCACAGAACTTTTCACACCTGTTGAATCGACTGATGCATGCTGTACCATTTAACCTTACAGTATGGACTAATTATCCTTTACAGAGAGGTGTTTTCATTACTTCTCCAGTTGGTAATACCATAATACCCATCGGCAGCCGTATTCAAGAGACTGCCACTCTTTGTTGGGACTATGATCCAGGGGATGGGAAGGGGCTTCAGGTGGGAAATATCCATATTGTAACCGAACCTTTGTATTAATCACTGAACACTTACATAATTATACCACATATATGTGCAATTGGCAGATTTCAGGATGGGCAGTGGGAGACCCAAGCAGGTGCAGAGAGTATAGAGGGGACTAGGGATTTACCCTTTGTAGTTATATAGCCCAAATGATAACACAAATTAAAAATACCAATGACATGTCCACTAATCTGTTAGGGAACATTTGGATGCTATGTGGGCGTAGAGCATATATGTGAATTCCCCCCAATTGGACAGACAGATGCACTCTAGGCTACATCCTCCCCTCATACTATGCAGTCACCAATTTACCCAAAGCAAGACTCCGTAACAAAAGAGAGGCGATCAATAATCCCATAGAAAAGTATACAGAAACTCAGATAGCTAGAAGCCTGTTTCCCCCAATGGGAACAGCTATGAATTATAGGGACTTACACATCCTAGCTAACTGGACGACTGCCCTATTCAATCAGACAGTCCATGCATTAAAACTACTCACAACAGAAGTTTCTCAGATTAGAGAGGTAGCATTACAGAACCGCTATACCTTAGACACCATTTTAGTTTCAAAGGGTGGTGTTTGTGCATTAATTGAATCTCATTGCTGTGTGTACATATCAGTTTATAAAGCAAACCTCACACTTACCATAGAGCAGATAGAAACCATGGTTGCTGATGCACCACTTTCAGGCGGAATACCAACTTCTCCATGGGACTGGCTATGGTCCTGGCTCCCTGATATTTCTGGTCTCAAAAGGGTGCTTTCTATTATAATGACCATAATTGTCTTAATTATTTGCCTGTGCTGCTGTATTCAGTGCATACCCAACCTCATATCCATATTGAAACCTTGCTCTCAGCCCAGATACAAAGATGTCTTGTATGATGCTTAATAGGGAATCCTGAGCCCTGCAGCGGTTGGCACACCACGCTGCACCAGCTCTGGGTGATGTGGAGATTCAGGAGCTCTGCGGCGGCTGGCACACACGCCGACTCAGCTTTTTCTCTCCATATCCCCCTTCCCCTATTTCCAGCCCATACCAAGACATAACAGATTTCAGTAAGGGTCTAAAGCTTTATTGAGCTGCCTAATTAAAAACAGAAAGGGTGAGATGTGGGAATTATGAGCTTTGCCGGCTGACCATGTCAGGGTTTAACACTAACTTCCCTTCTCCCTGGCCTTTGCACTGAATAAAGCATCACTTGTGCTTAAGCCTCTCTGCCTAGGAGAGGATACCTGACTGTCATGTATTTCTCTGGTTTATAATTAACCCTGATTGCCTGAAAGAAGGGCTAGTTGCCCCTAGTCAGAGGCAGGACAAAGACAGGAGGTATAGGATTCAGCAGCCAATGAAATGATCCGTACACACCCCCTGAGCCAAGCCAATAGTGTAGTGATACGTCTGTTGCTATATGGAGAGGAGCCAATGATGTGATGACACATAGTATGCTTTTGAATGGATGTACAATAAAAAGGGGAGCCACGGGAGTGTTCAGCCCTTTTTTCCTGCCTGCCATGAAACCTGCCTGATGTGTCTTCATTGCTGCTATATAAGGTATCCGTAATGTGATCATTTTTTCTTTTACCAGTTAGTACCCTTGCGGCAGAGTTTTGCAGTATTTGTAGTGGTCTTATTGTTGTGTATGGTAGTCCTAGGAAAAGGGCATTACAATAGTTGGTGCTAGCAAATATTAGTGTTTGTAAGACTATTCTGAAGTTTGTTATTGTTAGTAAAGGTTTTAATTTCCTGAGTACCATAAGTTTCGCGTATCCTTCTTTGACTTTTAAGGATATGTGGGGTTTGAGACTGAGTTCTGTATCTATTATTACACCGAGGTTCCGTACTTTTTTGGCTACTTCTATCTTCTGATTATTCAGCAGTATTGGGGTTTGGATGATCGTTAAGTTTTTACGTTCTAAATGTAAAAATTCAGTTTTCTCTATGTTGATGACTAGTTCCATTTGGTTTAGTAACTGTTTGGTGATGTCTAGGTACATGTTTGCTAGTTTTAGTGTTTTTTCTATTGAGTCTTGAATGGGAAGTAGTAGTTGAATGTCATCTGCATAAATGTAGTGTATGATTCCCAGGCCCGCCAGGAGGTGGCATAGCGGCAGCAGATAAATATTAAACAGGATTGCAGATAGAGCTGATCCCCGTGGTACTCCTGTTTTTAGATTTACTTTTTCTGATAATACGTTATTTATGTTACTTAGGTTATTTATGTTACTTAGGTTATTTATGTTACTTATGTTACTTTTTCTGATAATACGTTATTTATGTTACTTAGGTATGATTTGAACCAGGCTAAAGTTTTTTTCCTGTAGGTCTATTTGTTCCAGTCTTTTTAAAAGTATGTCATGATTTACTGTGTCAAATGCTGCTGAAAGGTCTAGCATCATCAGAATGTAGTGTTTTCCACTATCAAATCCTCTCAGAATGTTATCATTTGTGAGAGCAGCAGGGTCTCGGTGCTGTAGTGTTTGAGAAATCCATGCTGTGAGGGGTATAGTATATTATTGTTATCTAAATGCTCAGCCAGTTGTTTTTGTACAGATTTTTCTATTAATTTTGCAATGAGTGGTAAGTTTGATACTGATCTGTAGTTGCTCAGAGTAAGGGGGTTACTGTTTTTTTTCTTCAGAATTGGTTTGATGATTGCCCCTTTTAGTGTGTCAAGCATGTATCCTTCTTCTAGGGATAGGTTTATGATCTTTGTTAGTGTAGGGGTAACTATGTTTGTTAATAATGTCAGTAGTGGGCAGGATGTCAATTATATGTGGGGCAGGATTTATCTTTTTCAGCAAGGATTCTACTTCTAGTTCTGTTGCCTCATCAAAACTGGACCATGGAGTGGTGTCTCTTTTTTGCATATTAATTTCTTGTTTGATTGAATTTGGGAGTTTGGTTCTTAGACTTGTTACTTTGTCATTCAAAAAACTGTGCTATTTTGTTGCACTTATTTTCAGGTAAATTAGGCGAGACTCTGTTTTATCATTGGTGAGATCTTTAACTATGGTGAATAATGTCCTTGGGTTATTTGCAAATTTTTCAATTTTTGAGCTGTAGTAATGTTTTTTGCATAAAAAATTGTTTGTTTGTAATAGGCTAGGTGTTTTCTGAAGTATGAAGGCATGACAACATCCCAATCCAGCCATCAGAGAGTCATACCTACATCCTTGTCCAACCTCCCCGAGCAGCTAACATAACCAACATGACAGTCAAGGGCCAAGGCCTCAACATCTGTACATGAGAGTTGACTGTTTAGCTAGGTGTAGCAGGGCCCAGCTATGTATGGTCGTGAGATATGCTAGCTTTCAATCACCTGTGCAAGGTTTGGGATTGCCACTATCTGTTGCGTCGGAAGTGGACCCTTGGGCCAAGGTGGAGTTGACGCAACCCGTAGGTTAGGACCTACAGGACCCCACCATTGGCAGGTGGAGTGGGCTGAAGGCAGAAGCCACTGGAGCTTCACCTATACCAGCCCTCGTTCCCCTCGGGTTGAGCCTTTGGGTGCCGGGGCCAGCAGGACTTAGGTGGGCCTTGAGGTTGGTTAGCAAGAGAGGTTGGTTCAGCCCAGAGACAGCAGACGATAGGTGACGTAGTCCTACCCTGGACGGGGTACAGTACTGGAACTCAGGCGCCAATGGATTGGAGAGTAGCTGGGGGTGCTTGAGCAAAGATAGGCCGAAACCTAATAAGTCCACGTCCAGGGACTAGGCTAGGAAAGGCATCAATGACAGGTTTGGATCAGGGCCAGTGGCAAAGTGGAGGTCATGGCAAGCAATGCTGAGTTCTGATCACGGAGAAGTCAATAGCTTTAGTCAATCAAGGCAATGGTCTGATCACAGAGAAGTCAATAGCATAGTCAGGCGTAGCAGAGGTCTGGGTCTGGGGATAGACAGTAGTGTGGTCAGGTTTAGCAGAGGTCCGGGTCTGGACATTGGCTGAAGCATAGTCAGGCGTAGCAGAGGTCCGAGTTTGGAGATCGGCTGAAGCGTAGTCAAGTGAAGCAAAGTCGATATCCGCAGAGTCAGTGCAAAACATAGGGCAGGAATGAAGAAGAACAGGAACCGGGAACAACGAAGGTCAGGAACGAAGAGTAGAGAGGATTCTCTAGCAGCAATGAGTACTCGAGTAGCGAGGAGACCTGTTGCAAAGGCAACACTATGGAGCGAGGCATGAACTTAAATACACTGAAGAGTTTGACGTCATCATCCGGGGCTGCGGCCAGGTTCCTGCGGTGGGTCTTCATAAGGATCAGCGATGTGCGCGCACCTAGGGAGGGGCACAGTGTGGGTAGTGGTGTCTCTCCGCGGAACACGCGGAGAGGCCCGATGAGCAATGGCATCTTGACCTGTAACACTGGGGACCATGGCAGAGCTGGAGGAACTGGGGGCGGCCCGAAGTCGGATCCAGCAGCCCACTGCCGCTAGCGAGGAGGAACCAGGAGCTGGAGTCTGTGTAAGAAGGTGAGGGGGCAGCGCCGTGGGTCTGCCGTGGATGGCATGCATAACACTATCTTTAACATGTGCTTTCCGAAAGCTCTGTAGACTGTGTAGCCAGTCCTTTACAAAGGCTATGGTGAGACATTACTCTTTTGGACTGGTAATCACAATGAAAAGATTAGGCCAGCCACATTTCATTGCTGTTAGGCTTATTTAGTGTGTACTTTGTCTACTACACTCTCTTGCACCTAGTGCTCCATTATGACTAGGTGACCTACCTAGACCTAAGTGGTTTCTGTGACACACTGATCCACTCAGAGGACCTGTGAGAAAAAGAAAGATAGAGATGAGACCATCTCAAAACATTCTGCTGGGTTCTCTTCCATGGAAGGGGAAGGAATAAATGATGACTAATAGGCAAAGTAGGGTTGTATGATGCTTTGCTGAAGCTGGCTGTCAGTGCGTGTGGTCTCCCTGGCTTCTGCAGGGGGACATGGGGAACCTGGAATAGATTGGGAATGACTACTGTTATATCATGCCATAGAGCCAGATTATGGAATACACAGCAGAGCAGCACTATCTCAGCAACTCTGAGTGAGGAGTATATTAAAGCTCCCTCCTTTTTGTCCAAACAGCAAAATCTACTTTTGAGAACTCTGATGGTGGGTTTTATGACACAACGGTTGGAACATAAGGCCTCGTTGTACCTCATCTCCACCGGCATGTTGGGAATAGTGACTGGTGTGAGAAGACACTCCCTGCAACTGCATCCCAAATCTCCTGCTGTAAAGAGAGAATGGCTGCATCATTTACACCACCCTGATTTTGTGATCTCGCTGTCAAACACATCATGCTATCAGTCAATAGAAGCTAGGCTCTAGCCTAATATGAACCTTAAAAGACTATTGGCAAGCCCTAATTCCATGCCATATTTTATTGTGATACAATATAAATGCTCTAATGCTTGCTTATGTTGCGTTAGATCTTCCTGAATGGGAAAATGCTTCTGGGGTTCACACAATGTGTCCATGTCATTCACAACCAAGCTCTCGGTATCCATTTCTAGCACTCCTCTAACACTGAAACTGTACAACACAGCTGCCACAAATGTCATAGTAAAAAGATTGCAATCTTGTGGTATGATTGTGCATGTCCCTGGCTGTTCTGCAGCATGTCCTCCAGAGATACACATTTGTCTGATATGACACTGTGACCCTGATAGGGCCTAAATGCACAGCCCCCAGCTTCTCTTTAACCTGTGTGATGGTCAAGACAAACTGTTGCTGAGATCCTGACTGACAGATCATTAACAGGGCACACCTGACGTGGAAGTACCTACACTGTGGACACCAATAGGTTTTCATGTACAAGTAACATTTCAACACCTCCAAATGGGAGGATTTGATAAGCCACTTGCCTGAGGTAAACCAGTAGAAAGTGTTTAGTTCCTGGTCACACACAAAGCTTTGCAGCAAGTGTATTGTTTGGGCACACAACATTAGCAGGCCTTTCCAGCATGGAGAGAGAAAGCCAGGCCCTGCCTCGATGGCATGTCAACCTTACTGTACAAGCCAGCTAGATCACCTATGCTGACACATCCTCAAAAGCCTCATGTGTCAATGCCATTTGCTGGAAACACTTAGCTGGGGAGAAACTAGAGAAAGAAGCATCTCTCTTACCTACAAGCCAACCATCACCAAAGAGGCCATCTTCAAAAAATTCAAACAGGGTCGATTGCCTAAGTATAAAGGAATCAAGCACAGCTCCCAGGTACCTGGTGACTACGTCGAGAATGCACATTGGAGTGCCTCAGACCACTTGCATGTTGATGGAGTGGAAGAACTTTCTGTTGTGGTAGATCTCCTCCTTATGAGGTGGGAGTGCAGTCGATAGCTCTCAGAACATTTGGAAAGCTGGCAATGGCATAAAACCCTTTCTTCAATTCCATCAGGTCCTGCATTTCATGAGGGAATGCTATGTACCAAGTAATGCGGCCACGAACAGCTGTTATAAACTGGCGCAGACAGTGGAAAAAAGGTTTGAGGACATTCTCCCGATGACCCTGAATATCATTTGGAAGGAGCCAGGTGCCATGAAATGCAGGGTGCACAAAAGTTTGGTGAGGCCCAGTATAGCCTGGGACCTTTCTGTTATCAGATCCAGATCCTCTCTGAGTTCTTCATGTAATTTCATGATAGCCTGAGAGCTGAGGTGGTGCCTGCTAACCACATGTTCCTCTGTCATGCCCAGAAATGTGGTTCATGGATGAAAGATACGCTCTCTGTATCGCCGCCGTGCCCTCCTGCATAGCCAGCGCTGCCATAGGCCAAGACGCTCTATAGGCAGGGCCAGTGGTTCTGGCTCCAGTGCAGGGACTTTCCTAGGAAGGCTTTGAAACTTCCCTTGCCTGTTGTTGTGGTTCTTTTTGTTCTTGTTATCACTGCTGAGCAGCCTGAAGCAGCCAGTATCCTGCTACAAGTAAATTTCTCCCTAACATAATAGCTTTAGGAAGACAGGCCAGGTAAGAAAAGGTGTTTTTATTGGTTCAGGATGCCTTAGTAGGTATGTCTGATAGAAGGCCTCATTTTATTGTGAACGATAATAGCTGTGATAATAGCTGTGAACCATGATAACAGCCGCTGTTGCATGATAGAAATGTTATGGTCCTCTACCACAAAAAAAGGTGTTATTTCCCACATTAAAACCCACATTATTGTGCATGATTTCACTGCAAAATGTGGTAGGAACTCCTAATTGGCATAATTTTCTAGCTTTTGCATACTCATTATCATATTTGCATACTAATGCATGAAGTGATAAATTTCACAGGTTTATTACGTGTTAGAGCCCTTTTATCGCACATTGAAGCCCTAACGTGGTTTGTTGAATGAACCTGTAAGACGGTAACTTTTAAACAGCCACACGAGCACACGTGTGCACACATTTGCCTGCTCGCATCTAAAGAAGCATCAATTTTACAACATATGTATGTTTTTTGCGCATATTAAGGTGAATTTTAAAAGCCCTATGCACGCCAAAGCTGGAAGATATGCACACAAGTTGGGCCAGCGCACGCTGAGCAGATTTTATAAGCCGCCTGAGTACGCATGTATCTCCGGCTATGTGTGCAAATCAAAAATTCTGAAAAAGGAGCAGGCGTGGGCATGTTGGGGGAATGCCAAGATATGTGCACATAAATACTTACCAAACAAAGAATGGAGATCGAGTTCTGCACTTGTTAAACCAACAATATATAGAATAGTGCAGAATAAAGTGAGAGTCCACACGATATTTCTCAAAGAAAATAAATCTTGACACCAGAGTTCCCCAAGGCTCCGCTCTATCTGCGACACTCTTCAACATTTATCTTCTTGTTGTGACCGTCGCTGCCCGACATCTCCACTCTGCTCACCTTACCTCTTTTGCGACTCTCTCTTTGGTTGATGGAAGGTTGGCTGCCGTGGTGTCATCCTGCCGTTCTCCTCCGGTGTCCCTGGACCGGCTGGACGCTGCTTTCCGCCATGTTCTCCTGAACCCTAAGGGCGCACGCGCGGCGCGGCCCCGTCTCAAGTACCAGCTGTGGCGCGAACCTCAGGGGCGTCCCCCTGAGATGACGTCATCTTCACCGGATACTTAAGGTCTCTCGTTTTGCTAGCTAATCAAGTTAGCAAAGGTTTGGTTTCATTACGTTTACCTAGCTTCCTCCAGGTATCGCTGCGGATGGGATTTGCTCTCCGCATACCTTGCTACTCTGCCTCCTCAGACTTTACCAGGGGTACCCGCTCCTTGGGGCCTCGCTCTCTCTCTTGCTTTTCAGGTCGCAGTCTGGAACTGGTACTCGCTCCTCGAGGGCCCACGTACCCAGACCTGCTACCGAATACTACTTCTGCCAGGAAGTCACCGCTGCCTACAACACCAGTGAGTTACCATCTCTCTCTCAGAGCTTTCCCTGGAACCAGGTACTCGCTCCTCGAGGACCTACTTCATTCCAGCTCCTGGGCTGCTTCAAGAGACTATTATGTGAGTGTTACCATCCAGGTTCTGTTCCTGAACTCTGCATATCCTGTCTACTCACTATATTCAGTTTCTCTACAGCTCAGCCATCCTAGGATCGCTGTTCCAGTGCCTGAGGGACTACAGCCCAGCCGGGCTCTTCTAGCTCACTACTGCCACCTCTGGTGGTTCACTATACAGTTTAATAAAAGAACTAGTGTGTGTCTGTCTCCAAACTCCACACGGCCTTAACAAACAGATTGAGTGGTCCTTTTTCACGTAGTCTTTTTCAGTTTTCTTTCACGTCTTAGCTTTCGTGCTTCTGATCTCTCTTGATTGGTTGGCGGGTTTTTGCGCCATTTTTACAGCATTTAAAGGACTTCGTTGACATTGTATCTGTGCACTCCCAGCCATCTAGCGTTGAAATTTATTCAGGTATGTGTATGTTTTGTTATACCAGTGAAATAGGTTTCCCATCAGTATGTGGTTCCACACCATTATTTAGCTTTGTTTGTATTTTCAGATTTGATAATCTTTTGTCTGTCCCTCCTGACGCAGCCTTGAGGCAAAACACGGGATCCGTGTCGGGGGACGCTGTAACACTATGATGTGTATTTAAAAAATAGCGGAGTTGCCATATCAAGTAAAACTTTTATAATAATATACTAAAACTATCATTGGACTCTCACTTTATTCTGCACTATTCTATATATTGTTGGTTCACATAAATACTTACACATTCATGCATGTGCCGAGGCTTCCTGCTACTTAACTTTACTACCGCTGTGGATGGCGTGTAAGTAGTAAAATAAATATTTCTAGGCTAGTCAGTTGGGTTTTAAGGGTTGGTGCTAACAGGGGGAAAGGAAGGTGTTAGGATTTGTAGGTATGTAGGCCCTGTGCCGAGGTGAGAGATGGTATGGCCCACAAGGTGGAGCCCTGTGAGCTTCACCGTCGGGAGGCGAGGTCTCAGTTGATGTCAGACATAGCTATAGATTAGAGTCTTTATTAAGAAATAGAGAGGCACTGCCCGTGGAGCGGGGAGTGCAGGAGAAATTTAGCCTAACCAGCTAAATTCTATCACTGGCCAATTAGGATTAAAGTTATCAGGCTATATTTTACTGGATAACTTTAAACAGGTATATTCAGTGGGACATTTATCCCGCTGAATATACTGGACAAGTTATCTGGCTAACTGTAGCCGGATAACTTGTCCTCTAAATGGTCTACTAAATATTGGCCTCCATATTTCTAAGCCTATGTGGGCCTTCTTATGGCATCCTTTATGACTATAATTTTATTTTATAATTTTATTATATAATTTTATTATATAATATTATTATAAAATTTATATAATTTTATTGCTTATATATATATATTATCATGTTTTACGCTTATATTTTTTTTTATACAGTAATTCCCTTTTTGTTTCCCCTCTCTTACCACCACCCAGTTCCATTATCAGTTTCATTGTAAAGCCCTGTTGGCCAGTTTTATGTTACATGGAAACCGATGTGATGTTTGCCTAACGAATGTCGGTATACAAAAATTTCAAATAAATAAAATAAATAAATGACTAGCTTACAACAGAATAAAGTAGAGCTCAGATTTTCCCAACTGACTACAACCAGCTATTCATAGAAAGGGACATTTGTAGGGCCACTGTCTCATTCTCTGCTACTGGGGCCAGCTCTCAATCTGTTATATTTCAATAACAAAAGTATATCAGCAGCGAAAGGGGATAGTCTCTTTCATCGAGCCTCAGATCTTGAAGCATTTATAGTTCTATTTCTAAGAGATGCATTTCCCTAATGGCACACTTTTAATCTCAGGTTATACTGCTCTATTTCATCTCTATCACAAGCAGAATGGAATACCATTGTACATTAGAGAGGAAACTTTGGTTGTCATTATATCAACATCTGGTCCAAATGATGCAAAGCGAGCTATAATGGTAAATTAGCCTGTCCTGATTAATGTTTATAAGCCGTGTTTGGTAAAGTGGTCTTCTTCTTGCCTATCTTTCCAGGTAATTGATTTTATTGTTCTTCAATTCCTGATTAGAGTTATCCTGACAATTATTAATTCAAAACACATTTATGACCCAGAGCAAGTGCAAAGTTTTACAATACCAGATGTACAAGACATTTTTCAGCATCTTATTTTTTTGCTCATTTGCTTGCAATGCTAACAGGATGAAGAATACTAGAAACATTCCAAAGCTCTCATCATTGTCCATCTTTTCTCACCTTTTCCCACTGGCCTGGGATGCTAATAACAGTCAATGGAAATCCCAGTAAAGCATATCGGAAGGAAATGTTCCAGGCTGGATTAGCAACATCTATAAACAAGCTTGGTGGAACTGAATTTGATACATCCAGCCAACATAAACAATTTCTATCAAAGCCTTTCTGAGTTTCTCCAGGCAGTTGTGAAAAAATGATTGCTAAGGGATATTGCAATGCCAACTATATGTATCTGGATAATCACCAAAGGCGAATAAGCTCTATGAGGAATTTAAATCTGCTAGCAATAAGCAGGTGGCTGGCACTAACAGCAAAGAGCTTATCTAACTTCTGGACCAAGCTATGTGTCACCATTGGAATGAGACCGTTATAAAGAGGGACTTTCCTCCCTCTGGTTGGACAGCCTGGCAGATCATAAAATGACTTTCAACGGTGCCATCAAGACTGAGATACTAGAGCAGTGTAAGACTTTT
The DNA here is from genome assembly GCF_901001135.1 of Rhinatrema bivittatum. Lineage (NCBI taxonomy): Eukaryota > Metazoa > Chordata > Amphibia > Gymnophiona > Rhinatrematidae > Rhinatrema > Rhinatrema bivittatum. The sequence continues at coordinate 146,351,432 of NC_042617.1, read as the reverse complement.
AGTATGGACACAATTGTCTCTGTTTTAAAATAAAGAGTTGGAACAGTTAATAAAAAAAAGCATATGTAAACAGGAACAGCTCCGGGTTTGGACATTATTATCCACATAGAAAATATGTCACACCTTCGGTGATTAGCAAAGAGATGATTTCTTTAGTATTTCAACTGCTGACTCCAACAACTTATTTTAGCCAGCAAAGCAGTTTATAAATTATTTTAAATTAAAGGTTATGGATATTCCAAAAATCTGGTAAAAAGCAAAGGCCACAAGCTATTCTCAAATCATGGAAACTAACAGAAGACTGCAAAAGCTACCAACCCATTTCTTTCCTTCGTATCTCATACAATGTTGCGGCTGGGTTCTGCGGCTGAATAGTGGACCCTTGGGCCAACCCACCCCGAGGGGCGGAGCAGATTGGGAGGCGGAGCCAAGACTCAGAGGGCGAGGCGTAGCGGCAGGAGTCTGAATAAGGTCTTCACCCGGGTACACAGAACCCCCCAGGTGGAGCCCGTAGGGTTCTGGCACCTTGGGACTTGGGCCCCAGTGAGAGAGTCCAGCAACAGAGAACTAGATAATCCACAGACGACAGGGACAGGCACAAGCTCTTCACCCGGGCACCCGAGACCCCCCAGGAGGAGCCCGTAGGGTTCTGGTACCTTGGGACTTGGGCCCCAGAGAAGCAAGAGTCCAGTAACAATGAGGCAGGTACCCCTGGGAGTACTAGCACAAGCTCTTCACCCGGACACCTAGCAACCCCCCAGGAGGAGCCCGTAGGGTTCTGGCGCCTTGGGACTTGGGTGCTAGAGAGGAAAGCCAGCAGTCCGAGACTAGATAGTTCAGGAGACTAGAGTGTAAACCAAGAGCTTCACCCGGACGCCTGGAACCCCCCAGGAGGAGCCCGTAGGGTTCCGATGCCTTGGGACTTAGGAGAACAGCGAACACTCTATCTCTCAGAAGGGGTACAGGATACCTGGCGAAGGGTCCGGAGTAATGGCAAGGCAAGGCGAAGCAGGCACTCGGGTAGGCCAACCTGGACGCAGGACCAGAAGCAGGCTGGGCACGCTCCAGAGGATCGGAGTCAAGGCAGGTAGCCAAGGAAGCGGGGTCTGGTAGTCCGAGGTCAAGGCAGGCGGCAGGCAAGCGTGGTCTGGCAGTCCGAGGTCAAGGCAGGCGGCAGGCAAAGCATGGTCAGGCAATCCGAGGTCAAGGCAGGAATCAGGCAAGGCGTAGTCAGGCAAACCGGAGTCAGGCAGGAAGCAGGCAAGCAAGGAATGCAACTCAGAGCTACAAGACTGTAGTGAACCTCGTTGCAAGACGAAGAGGAACACTCTGAGCGCCGGTTATATTAGGATGGCGGGTGACGTCATCAGTGCGGGCGGAGCCGGACTTCCGGGGTCTGGGCGCACAAGACGTCCGCACTCGCGGGCGTGCGAGGCCGCAGGAATCAGAGCGTGGAAATGGCGGAGGCCACGTGGGCCTATGCGCGGCCCCAGAGGCTGGAAGGTGGAACCCACGGCGTTTGTTGAGCTGAAGGTAGGCGCTATTCACCAGAAAAAGAGGGGAAGTGGCACAGACCGCAACATACAAGCCTATAGAGAGACTGATGTTAATGGGCATTGGTAAAGTCATTAAATCACAACTATCTTTGGATAAGGTTGGTTTTAAACAAGGACAGTATAATTAGAATCCAGTCATCAATCTAATGCAAGACAGCCAGAGATGCTGCTGAGAATGGTAATATGGGTGGTACTGTTTGAGCCATGCATGACACGCTGGCCATGTGGATTAGACTGCCAAGTTGCTACAGACTGTCCAAATGGAGTAGTGTCTTCAAATGGGTTTGTTTTGCACACACCTTGATAAAAATGAACCTTACTCATAAGCCAGAGTACGATGAGCACAATTTCAGTCTCTCAAATTTACTACTAATGCTAACTTAATACGCCTACTTAATACGTTCAGCGGCGTTCAGCGGCGGTCCGGGGGTTCCGGACCGCCGCTGAATGACCTCCTGCAGTCGATCTCCTGCCGGCGCCATTTTCCGTATGGAAAACGATTCGCGGCAGGAGATCGCTCCCGGACCCCCGCTGGACCCCCAGGGACTTTTGGCCAGCTTGGGGGGGCCTCCTGACCCCCACAAGACTTGCCAAAAGTCCAGCGGGGGTCTGGAACGACCTCCTGCAGTCAAATCGTGTTGGTCTATGGCTGCTGCCATTTTGCGCCGCCATTTTGCAAAATGGCGGCGCAAAATGGCGCCGGCTGAAGACAACACGATTCAATTGCAGGAGGCCGTTCTGGACTGCCGCTGGATCCCCAGGTAATTTAAGGCATTTGGGGGGGGGGGGTTCGGGAGGGTGGGGGATTTAATTTAAAGGGTCGGGGGTGGGTTTTAGGGTGTTTAAGTGTGCCGGTTTTCCTGCCCTCCCCCTTCCCCCGATTTACGATTTTTTGACGATAAATCGGGGGAATTTGTATTGTATCGTGGCCCTAACGATTTTTGATGATTTAAAATATATCGGACGATATTTTAAATCGTCAAAAAAGATTCACATCCCTAATCTTTGTTTGTTTGTTGAGTTATAACTATGAATGTCACTATATAAACAGTTGTGGTTTATTCATGGAATGATGGTATATAAAATGTCTAAATAAATACATAAATACTATTGGATTTTGTAGTTCATGGAAAAATTCTTTACAGCTTTGTTAATTCTCAGAACTTTATGTACAAATTTCAATGTTAATTTTCTAATAAATTTGCAACCCTTGTGGTCACTTCAATTTCTTCTGTTGTTCATTAAGGGCCAATTATCCAAATTTATTGATTATCCTGTCCAATCAGATGGTGAGGTTATCTCCCTCCCAATTGTTAAGGAAAATCTCTTTAATCACCGTAATTTAGTTCCATGACAAAGTTCCAACTTGCCTACTTCTCCTATAGTTCTTCTTTCCTCTAATCCCTCCTGCTGGTGGTACCTGAGAGATACCAGATTTACTCTTCTTCTCCTGTTATCTCCATTAGATGATAGTGAACATCAGAAAGGGCCCACACAATCTCCTTCTCTCCTATTCTTCTCCTCCCATGGATAATTCCTGTGTTATCCTTCCTGGAAGATACTGGTGATCCTATGATCCTCTCTCCATGAAAGGCACCCTTCCTCTTGATGGAAAACAAAAAAGGAAAAATGTCTGAGTCCCTGGATCCTGGTGTACTTGGTAAAAATCAAAAGGGAATATGCCATACTCAATTAAAGAAATCAAAGATCTAAGGTGCGAAGAGTTGGAAACTTCCCCCTCAGGCACAGAAAAGATCTCCAAGAACATGATACTCAAATGAGAAAAGGTACTCTGTCTCCATTTCAAACCCACAGTCTCAACCTCAGAAAACCTCAGAGTCCTCTCTCAACCAAAATAAACAAAGCAGGTAACAGCAAGATTCACACTGCCCCTGGTAGGGTCAACTCATTCAACAACACAAAAAAGATGGTGATAGTTTAGAATAAAAGCACCACATTATCAGGCTCCTTCATTGGAAGAGCTATCCATCTCTTCTTTCCTGTCCCCCCCCCCCCCCACACACACACACACTTAAAATGGGTAGCACCAAATATTCCTGGTAGAGAATCTTTAGACTTTCTACAATACAATGTCCAGTTTTCTGGCATTGAGTTTTTTATAAGTTGGAATAGGAGTGTCCCAGATTACAACTTCTTCATTCTTTACAATTTTTTCTGGGTCTTGATCCCAGTGCTTTTCTGGTACTGAGATGTTATAATGTTTACAGAGTTTCTAGTGGATGAGTTGTGCCACCTTATTATGAGTAGATATGTTACAAAAATTATTAAATGAATTACTTGGCCTAGTGGAGGTGCAGTGCTCTGTTGTGTGGTTTTTGGAGTTTCTGGCATGCTATAGGCCTGATGCTGGTGGATAGACCTGTGGTTAGCCTGGGAGCTCGGGAGGCATGGCCACGGTTTTATAAAAAAATATGACAGTAACTTTAAAACAAGCATGCGGGTGCCCATATATGCAGGAATTTTAAATCGTCTGCGCAAGCGTGTGCGTACTATTTAAAATACACCAGGTGCACATATGTGTGCGCACCTGGGGGCGAATTTTAAAAGCCCTGCGCGTGTAAATCCTTCTGGATTTACGCGCGCAGGGCACTCGCGCGCCGGCGCACCTATTTTGCATAGGCCGCCAGCGCGTGTAAAGCCCCGGGACGCGTGTAAGTCATGGGGCTTTCTAAAAGGGGCGTGTTGGGGGTGTGGTGTTTTGGGGGCGGTAACGCGCGTGACGCAGCGTTTCGGGGGCGGTGACGCGGGCGTGGTTTTGGCCCGGGGGTGTTCCGGGGGCATGGCCGCGGCCTCTGGACCAGCCCCCGGGACCGGAACACGGAGCGGGGCTGCCAGCCGGCAAGCGCAAAGTTACGCCTGCTTTCAGCAGGCGTAACTTTGCCGACAAAGGTGTGTGGGGGGGGTTTAGATATGGTCGGGGGGGGGGGGGGGGGTTAGGTAGGGGAAGGGAGGGGAAGGTGGGGGGAGGGCGAAGGAAAGTTCCCTCCGAGGCCGCTCCGAAATCGGAGCGGCCTCGGAGGGAACTGGCAGCGCCCGCTGGGCTCGGCGTGCGCAGGTTGCACAAATGTGCACCCCCTTGTGCGTGCCGACCCCGGATTTTATAAAATCCAGCGTACTTTTGTTCGCGCCTGGTGCGCGAACAAAAGTACGTGATCGCGCAAATTTTTAAAATCTACCCCCTGGTGTCTAAGTGATTACATGAGCAAACTTTATTCATGCATCTTCCATAGGAATTTTTTTTACTTTAATGCAGGCAGCTAAGCAGATTTTAAAACGTGTGCATGAAATAGCCAGTTTGCCCAATTAGTTCACCAGTTTGCCCAGTCTATCTCTAGGTCAACCAGACCCCTCTGATTCTTCATCCTGCATTCTCTCTAGTTTACCCAAAGCCTTCATTCAGTGGTTTTAGGCCTAAAAAGAGTTTTCTTCAGACTTACATCTGTAATCTGTAAGCATTTGTATTTATTGTAAGAATTTGTATTTATTATTTAGCTATTTACATTGATCTGTTACCACTTGGTCCTGTTCTCTCCTTTACCTCAAGTTCTAAGTTCCTACAAAGTTAGCCTTGTTGTTTTATACCCACTTGTTTGATGTAATTTTCCAATATTGGTTCTGTGTAAACCGAAGTGGTATGTACTAGTACATGAACTCCGGTATATAAAAGCCTTAAAAATAAATAAATAAATCAAGAGCAAAAGTAAATAAACACAGGTAACAGTCTGATGTGCACTGCAGGTGTAGGATATAAATCCATATTTACATGCATAAATGTTGGCCTAGCCATGGAATACCCCGACACGCCCTAACTCCGCCCCTTTTTCCCAAGCATCGGTTTGCTTGCGCATGTGCATACAAGCGCATATTTGGGCTGTTTTAAAATATGAGTTGCTCACGCTCAAGCCAGATACTTGCGTATAAAGGCCTTTTAATTCGAGCAGCTCTTTTAAAATATACCCCTATGTGGGGAGAGTTGGAGGAAGCAGCTGCTGTTTGCAGTTGCTGGCTATATATCAGTGAAGCCGCAGGAGTGTGGAGAGCTCCCCCTGGCAAGAGAGGAGAGGCGGTAACGGAGGTGTGGTTGGACTGAATGGATGTTTTTGCTGCCTTGTGTCAGCTGTAGAGCTGTGGCTGTGAAAAAGTCTGTAGTACCACAGGAGGAAAGGCCAGTTGGAGTGGCAGCAGCCTTGGGGAAGCTGCCACTGTGGATGGGATGCATTTTGAGGCATCGAGGGCCTTGGAAAAGATCCTGATGTGATGAGTAAGTACAGACCAGGTCCCGCTGACATCCCTGATGAGGTTAGCAGGCACCCGGGTTCTGGCCTGAGGTAAATTAAAAAAGTTAAAGTTAAAACAGTAAAAAAAATCAAAAAGCCCCAATCCGGATGTGGAGCCCTAGGAGAGGATCCCTACAAAATTTTAACATTTGGGAAGCACGTTGGCAAACCCAAGTCCATCGAGTAGAAAAACAACTTAAAACTACAAATTTAAAATAAATTTATAGTAGGGGTCATGAGAGAGCAGTGTGATGACCTGAATGAAACCACTATTTGGGCTCAAAAGTGATTTTAAAACCTGTAATTTGACCTGATTTTCACGGAACTCATTTAGGACTCAAAAAGAGGTAGAACACTTTAGGAAAAATTAGAAAATGGTTGTGAGTATCTGAAGAGCTCTTGAAATTCCATTTTGAGTTAAAATATTATAATTTTTTAATTAAGAGCATGAATGTTTTTGAGGTGTTTCTGACTGGATTTGTGGAGTTGAGTCGCACTGGACGTGGTGATGTTTGATGGAGATGGAGTGGATTTGGACCAGTTTGGGGTTTTTGGACTGGGATTTTTGTTATGGGTTTGGACTCTATTTCAGTGGATATATATTTGTGTTTGTTCTGAAATTTTGGTGCTGAGACTGCTAAAAAAAAAAAAAAAAAAAAAAGAAGAGGTCCATCAGCTCATAGAGCAGAAAAACAACATTCTGAATCTATCCTAGGGAGATGTCATATAAACGGAGAAGCCAATATCCATTAGGCAGTTTAGTGGGCAAATTATCCGACAACACTTAGCCAGCTATCTTGTCCCATATAAATGTCCTACTGAATAAACATGTAGCCAGATAACATAGAAACCTAAAGGGCTATGTTTGAATATATGAGAGAATATCTCAGATCCCCCAATTGTTAAACTAACACATCAGTAATGGGAATCAACAACCATAAAAACCAGCTGGTTCTAAACTATAGCATTCATTGTATACAGTACAATATGTATGAACTTCATATACATACAATCAAAAATCTGTTTTGCATACATTTATTTTTTAATTTTTTAATTATTATATTGCACTTATTCCCTATCTACATAATACATTTCTATTGTACACAACTTTATCAAAAAGGTACAAAATATCTTCAATCAAACAAGAAGTGGACATGTCAATATAATCAATCCATTATATGACTCACATGTATAATATCATATGGACATATCCTAACCCTTCACCTCAATAATACCATGTATCACACATTCACACATCATTCATACCTCATAAAACCTATCCCCATGAAATACAAGATTGTATAATCACTGCTCGCTCTCTATTAAACATTTAATGTAATGACTCCATCCCATCTACTTCGATGTTTCCATTCCTTTACTCCAATGATGTTCACCCCAACAAGGTGCCTTGTTTCACCCTACTAGGGCTTCTTCAAGGGAAATCTTTAACCAACTCTGTCTTTTGAATGGGATGTTCCCATTCACAGCCGAGCACCTAAAACATATATATATGTGATTAACACACCCTTTGATAAATCCCTACCTATCACTTAAACAAACCCCTGGCAAAATATACACTTAGCATAGGGATACTTACTAAATTAAAAAAGATCCAGTGTATGTCCGAAAACTCCCATTAAATCAATTTCCCATTGCCAACTAAAAACACATACACAACATATTGACACTTCCACTGAATTTGTAAAAAATACAGCAATTCTCTATTATCTCATACCATCATCAATCACAGATATATCACCAGTAGGTGAGCTACACACCTCATAAAGCTACTTCGGCGAGCTCCACTCCAACCCCGACTACCGTGATATTTTAAACAATTATTTTCCTAAAATGCAAACCAATCATTATACTTAATATACTCCCTATATCACAATAATCCAATGTTTCAGAATATTCTATACTCACAACCTCAAAGCAGGAAAACAGATATTACATCCGGCAAATGCCGAACCACAGAATCTTCACCATCTTGCTTCATACGTTAAACTTCAGTCACCAACCAGCAGTTTCTCCAGCACTAATCTCATCAAAGACTGATCCATCGAATGGCTCCTGATTGCATTGCCAAGCGTAGGTTATAAAATTCCCCCCCTGTGTGCATGAGTTGTGGACCACCCACACATGTGCCCCATGGATTTTAGTGCGCAGCCATCAGATTTTATAACGTGCATACCGGCGCGCAGACATTATAAAATCAGCGCATCCATGTGCATGCGCCGGGAGCCACACACACACACACACACATATAGGCACATGTGCGGGTCTTAAAATCGATCGACCCCTAAGTCTGCAGGACACACTGAGGGCTACATTCTAGGTGGTGGAAGATAACTCAGTGTGAGGGAGGGGGTATCTATTTTATTAAAGTTAGGTTAGGAGGAGACTTCATAAGATGACATGGTCAAGAGTTATTGGTTCTTGTCTATAATTTCAAGCCATGCTAGCTAGCTACAGTCTCAATCTACTAAAGCTTCTTGTTTTCAGGGTATTATAAAACCATTGATTTCTAATAGTATTATCAAGCTGCCCACACAAGCTACAGCATCTGGGGAGTAAAGAGTTAACTTAGCTGATGTACACAGATAAATATTTGAGACAAACATAAAAAGAGATTGGATAGAAAAGAAAAAGGAAAATACACATATAAGAAAAATTGAAACATAAGCATACAAAAATTCATATAAGAATACAGGGATGGTAGCATTTAAACAGACATGCAGGCGCACATGTGTTCATTGGCTTGTGCCCATGGATGCAGCCATTTTTTAACATATGTGCATATATGCATGCATGTTATAAAATAGCCAGCATGTGCGCACATGTGTGTGCAATTTTAAGCTTCTACCACCTACCCACCTCCTAGTTCTATTATCAGTTTCATTAGCCCTGTTGGCTAATTTTTTGTTCCATGGAAACCGATGTGATGTTTTCTTAACGAATGTCGGTATACAAAAACTTTAAATAAATAAATAAATAAAAAGTAGGAGGATTTTAACAGGCACGTGCACTGACATTACCAGTTTTCTCAGTTCGCCTAGATAAGGGATAGAACTTTCAAATCCTGCATAGTTTAATAGCCTCCTTTCTCCCAAGTTAGCCCCAGCCCTTAAAACCCTGCCAATCTATTAATCTTTATTTTATTACTTATATGTGCCTTGTGCATGTAAATATTTATACGCTAATTTGAAGTTGAAATCCAGGAACGCCCATGCCCTGCCCCTTTTTTGGAACTTTTCATTTGTGCGTCTGGTGGGAGAAATACACGAACTTGGATGGCTTTTAAAATCTGCTTGGCACATGCTGGCCCAACATATTCACGTATGTCCTGGTTTTGACTTCACATCGGGCTTTTAAAATTCGTTTACCTTTTGATTAAATTCTACTTCTCTCAGAAGCATTCACTTGGAACATAAAACAACACAAAGGATCAGTTCTTAAAATTAAAGATACGATATAGAAGCAAGATTAGAATAATACAGAGAAATGTTAGGAAAGATACTTATCTGATAGTGTTTTTTTGTTTTGTTTTGTTTGGTTTTTTTTTACAAGGAAACCGGTTTCAGAATGTATCTGAAAAGTACTTAGTTTTACCATGTGTTTTAGCCGGTGAAGGGCATAATTGAATAATATTAAATATATTGCATTGTTTAAGAAACATACGAAACACTGTTGCCATATATGTTCTGGAGGAGATTGACTCTTAGTATCTCTGCTCAGTTCATCTTTTTACCAGCCCAGTAACCCCATAAATACATTTTGTTCTCTATTTGAAGTGTCCTTTTGCATTTAAAAAATATATTCATTCTATTGATTGTTTAAGCACAACTAGGCATATGTAATATAGAACAGGCTCCAAAGCATCCTGTTCTATATTACATATGTCTAGTTGTGTTTAATCAATAAAAACATTTAAATTAAAAAAAATGTATTCATTCTGAATTGATCTGGGTTTAAATGTAACATCTGGGGAACTATTCTCTTCTAAAACCAATTAAGTGGAAACCCAATAGCCCGAAACCCTCGAACATCAATGTGACTGTGCAAAAAAGTAGTCCCTTACCCAGGTGGATTACATATGCCTTTCTGTATACAGGTTTTCTGACATCTGCACATGACACCCAGTGACAAGACGTGTAACCATTTCCAGTTCTGTTGTACAGAATCTGCATTTATCCCTTATTTAGCCATGGGTTTGGAAATCTTTTGTTATAAGAGAAGGAAGCTTTTTTCTACCCTTCTTGTCTCTTGTTAGGTTTTCCTTTTTGTTTAAGTATTTTCTGTTTGCTGAGTGCCCTAGGTTCTAGAAAGAACTGTAAGATTATCAGAGTCATCAATGGGTTCACATTTATTACCTGGGAGAAGGAGTGCTAGGAAGAGAGAGGAGACGATCAGAGGCACCAGCTAGATGCATCTACCATCATCTTAAATAAAATCTTCACAGGAGGAGAAAAGTGGGATAGTACCATCCAAGTACTACACAGGGAAGGAAGGAGAACAGGGAAGATTACAGGAGAGATATAAGAATTGGGGACTTGCTGTTCATTTAAGTAACTGGGACTACATGACTAATCATTTCACAATGGGAAGAACCTATAAATAGCTTTACAAATGGAAAGGGGAAGGAGGCAAGGAGCTCAAATATTAAAGAAACTGGCTGTTATAACTAAGACATTTGCTGGAAGTTTGAGGTCACAAATTTATTTAAGAGTTAGAAGTAGATCCATTGCACTGTAAACAAAGAACTTTTCTTCAATTCCATCAATAAAATTGAGATGGAAACCAGACCAGCTTCCAGGATAGTTATTGCTGCAGTATTCTTTTGTGATATCATTAGTGTGACGCATCAGGACCTAGAGGTTAATCTTCCCCTGGCTCAGGGAATTCTGGATACTCAGAGTAATTTGACACCTTTTTGAGAACTGAGCAGTGAATATCTGAATGGAAATGTGGCCCCAGGTCCCTATCTGGGACTACCTGGCCTGAAGATTACATGTTCTTTTCATAATCCACAGGTGAAAACTGCTCCCCACAGCATGAATCCACACTTGTTCCAGATGCTGTAATGCGTGGTTTAGGGCTCAGCAGTCTCTGAAGGTGACCTTCCTTGAAGGAAATGGGGGTGGGATTTATGATAGGAATCATTGCTACATAAATCCGCATACTTATTCAGTCCTTACTCTCAATCACTGAACTGTACCTTAGCTCCCTCCCCCTAGATAATGGACTTTTTATGCTGCATGACTTCCATGTATTATTGCATGTAATTTAAAGATAACAATATGTACTATTATTAAGAATTGTTTTTATTTCCAATTTACCACCACCAGGAAACATATCTTCGAGAAAGGAGAAATAAATTCTGACATCAATAGCAGTCACTGTAATCATAGTACCCAGGTGTATGATTCTACTAGAAGTGAAACAAAGTCAGGGAATAAGAATGTCCATGGATGAATTTCATGTGGCACCAGGCTAAATTAATGTGAGGTTTATTGCATACATAATTGCAAGACACTGCAGGATAATTATAATGCAAGCAAATTAAACTAGACCAGAAGGAAGAATGGTTAATAAGAGAAAACAGTGCAAAACATCTTGCACATCACAGGCAAGCTTTCAAAACACTCCTTGTACAACTCTCAGGAGCAGCAAATGACATTTGTGAGAGAGGAAGCTGATCGGTTATCTCATGGGGAAGGAAATTTTATGTTGGAAATAAGCCCATAAGTTAGACCAGTTTTCAAAGCAGACCTTTGCACATAATTTTGCTTTGAAAATTATCCTGCCAAATCTACACTGCACAAGTTACACCTGCTAGTTGAGGCACACAAAGTTTCCCTGAACATTTAAATGCATACTGTCAAATTTTAGCAAGTATTCATGTAAATCCAGACCCCTCCCCAACTCCACCCCTAGTAACATCTCCGTTCAATCTCAGTTAACTTACAAATGAACAAGGCGTACGCACATAGGTTTACCTGCATATCAAGTAGACAGTTTTAAAGAAGGACACTTTTGAGTGTACAACAGTGTTTTAAACATAGAAGGCCCTTGGAAAATTACCACCATGGTGACCATAATTGTAAAGTGTTTCTTTTGTTTCACATAGACAGGCACTAAATTGAGTTTCTGATGACAAACTGTTTTTTTTTGGATCCTGTTTTTCCATCCATCTTAACTACTTTCTAGAGCTTCTTTATATTTTTGACACTTCTGTGACAATTGGGAGGAGATTTTTTTCTTTTGTTTCATGCATTTTCTGGCAGGTTCTCAGAAAGAGCATTATTATCAAAATGAAGTAATCTGTTTGAACAGCAAACTCACAGGCCTCAGTCCAAGAGCGCGCAGCCCGGCACAGTGTGCAAGCCCTGCTTCTTGGCACATAGGGTGCCTGTCAATGGCTGTTTCTAGAGCAACCAAGCTCTCTCATGGAATAGTTCCTCTGTTGGTAAGCAACTATCCCCCAGGGTACCCTCTGTAATGATGCTGTTCACGTGGTTTACATTACAGTAACCGGTGGTTTCCCACTGTGAAAAATGCCTTCAACCTAAGACGATTAGCAATTTAAGCAGACAACAGGAGTGCCCTTCATTACCTGAAGAGAACTTTGTTCTAGTGGAGCACTGGAACAGCATCTGATGCCACCTTTAATCTCTGAAACAGCTGAAATCTTAGTTCCCCAAGGTGAAAGGCCTTTCTTATTTTTTTTTCAAGGTGCAGCAGCATCTCTCTCACACAAAAGGCAATGCTGGAATGATTTTTTTTTAACTGTTCTTGATAATTATAAAGCAGATTTTGAAAACCATGCTGCTGCATCATTAATGAGTGAGATTTGTGTGACTTTGTAAAGCTGTACTGGAGATATTTTGTTGCTTAAGAGGTTGATGCCATTCAAGTCTATGAAGATTAATGATATGGCCAAAAGGATGTGAGGGTGAATTAAGAATTAAGAAAATCAGATTATCAAGGATACATAAGCTATGGTTTTCTGTTTCATTTTTCCAGTCTTCAGGCTCTCCTTTCAGCTTCATCCTCCTACTGTTGACTTACTTCTTCCGAGTAAGATCTAAAATAGTCTTATTATTCCAATTACTTCCAATGTGAGGATGTATGCAGTTGTTTACATGGCCTAGACAATTACTTACTGCTGTTTTCCCCTAAGTCTTCTCATATGTCTCCTGCCACTGTGACCTAGACAGAAGGTAGCTTGCATTTTCTGGTCAGAGGAGAGCTAGCTTTTCTCCATCACCGATAAGAGTCTGCTGATCCTGGCACTATAGCACATGCTGTTGAGATGAAAGCATCATCTCCATAACTCCAGAAGTATCAGACCTTAGCCAGTAAAATCAGCAAAATCAAACAGAATTGATTGTCTCTTAAATAAATGCTGATATGAACCCTGCTGGTTCAACATCAGAGTATCAATTGTAGCAGCATGTGCCATTTTCCGGAGTGAATAAGTCGCACAGCTGCTGAAACACAACTACAGTTACACAAAACATCATTAGCCACACTTTGCTTTTTTGAAAACTGAGAAGCACCATTTGCGGTTTCATTCTATGGGGTCTATTTGCTAAGTCATGCATCATTTTCTTTCTGCTACTTCCCTGGTCCTGGGGAGAGGTGTGTGTGTGTGTCCTTCCCTTTGAGCCAGAAGAGGTGTGTGTATGTGTCCTTCCCTTTGAGCCAGAAGAGCCAGAAGAGAGGTGTGTGTGTGTGTCCTTCCCTTTGAGCCAGAAGCCAATTACCTGCTTTACTACCCGGTCAACTTTATTCGAAGGAGCTGAGGACTCTGATGCTGCCCACAGTGAGGGAGCACGGTGGATGTCCACAGTGGAGGCATCTTTAAGTCCGCTGGATCTGTGGCTTCTACTGGTGCAGCGGCTCTCTTCTTCTACCGGTGTAGCCGCGCCTGATGATGATGCTAACAGCACAACTATCTCGGATGGGACCAGTGGGATTTTGACCCGATTTGATAGGGTTCAGCCTTGAAGCCTGGAACTGGTCAGGGAGAGTCATTGGAGTTTGTTTGACATTTTCGATTGTTCCAGTTTCAGCTGAGGTGGAGATAACTATGGTGGTACCCTCTTCAGACTCAGTCCAGGACTTTCCTTCTTCAACTGGCTGTCCTGTAGTGTTTAGTCGCCTAGCCTTTGTGACCCTGAACTTCCTTTGGGATCATGGTGAGTTTTGGATCCTCCTTTGTAGTGTCGGTGAACCCCTTGAGCTGAGACAAGGTTGACACTACCTGAAGAGAAAGACCCCACAGGTCCTCGTCGTTGGAAGGTGGATCACGGAGCTGTGTTGATTTGGGCCCTAGGCAGGGGAAAACAGCAGAGTCTGGTGAGCCAGCCAGGGGTTGAGATAGGCAGCAGACAGCCGAGTCCAGTGGACAGTCCAAGGGTTGAGACAGGCAGCAGGCAGCAGAATCCAGAGAACAAGGGTCAAGACCAGAAATCAGTCCAAGGGAGACAGGACGAGGATGACGGGGAGCAAACAGAGGAATTGAAGCAAGGAAGCGGAACACATGGTTGGGAAACACCAGATCAGGAACAAAAGGCAGGAACACAAGATCAGGATCGCAAGGCAGACAACCAGCTTCTCCGAGGAGATGACCTGTTGCAGAGGCAAGGCTGAAGAGCAGGGACTAAGCTTAAATATTCCCTGATTGATGATGTCAAGATGGGGACCATGGGAATTTCTCCTACTGTGGCCCCTTTAAGAGCCTTGGTGAGGTGCACGTGCATGCCTAAGGTTGCTGCCAAAGGTCAGGTGTCCATGCTGGTGGCATTCCTGCACCACAAGGAAGAAGGGATGGTCCAAAAAAACAAAGAGGTAGGCGATCTATAATAGCCGTCAGGAAAACACAAAAATAGATGCCTTAATCTTTTTCAATTTTATTAAAACAGAGACGTGTTCTTACACTGCCCGACTCAGGCCGAGTTTCGCAGCTCAACAGCCGCTGCCTCAGGGGCTACAAGTGAACCAGACAAAAATCAATCATACAAGTTTATCATCAGTGTCTGTCTTTCTTAAAAACAACAAACACAGCAAATAACAACATCATTAAGATCTTATAAATATTAAAAGGTTTTTACAAAAAATAAATAAAAACCTTTTTTAGATATCTCAAAGATCTCAGATATTGAATAAAACTAAAATAATGCTATTAATATTCAAATGGTGACAAAAATGAATGATCAAGATAAAATCAATAAATGACATACCAAAAATAAAAATTGTTAAATCCTTATGAAAAACTAATATTCCATTACAACTTAAAAAATCTATTGCCTGGTAACATTTCTTTATCCTTCTAAGAAACCAAAGAATAATTTACCTTGAACACTTCAAAGTCATGAGTGAAACTCAATAATGTAGTTTCATCCAGTAAACAATTGTGGTATGTCAGCAATACATAAAATAACTAGAAAAAAATACAAATCATTATTTAAGATACATTTACTTTTAGACATTCAGATAATTTTTACTAGAGAGTAATACTGATCATGTGGCAAAGATTGATCCCAATAAATCTCAAAAAATGGTATAATAAAATAAACATACTATATTTAAAAATAAAAATAAAAATACTAAATTATATGGCTATCAAGCTCCCTTAAATTATATTTAGAATACTACCAATGTTTTCTGTAGTAAAAAAGTAGCCTCATGGGGAGTGAGGAAACCTATCTCTAGGCCTTCTTTAACTATTGTTTCAATTTCTCCAAAATGTATTATTTCTGTGGGATTATTTGGGAGTGCTCGGTAAAATTGTTGATTTTGAAGTTGTCACTGAAATTCCATAGTATATTGTGTACGATCTAGCACAACTATCTTGCCCCCTTTATCCACAGGCTTGATAACAAGGTCTTCATTCTGTCGAAGCACTTTAAAAGCTAAAGCTTCTTGCTTGGTCAAATTAGAAAATGAACGTGAAATAGAGAAGTCTTGTCACAAATCTTGCAATACTCTCTGATGGAAGGTGCTGATGACAGCATCAGGGGGACCTGATGCAGTTCTGATAAAATATATAAACATATATAAAAATATAAAAAAATCATCTATTTATTTATAAAGTTGGTGAAGAGTTGGTGAAGAGCATAGAAGCATTGGATGATACCTTTTGTGGTTTTGGCGTAATTGCACACAGTATTGTGTAGTGGCTCTTTGTTTGTTGTTTTAAAATTTCTGAAGCATCAATGAATAAAGAATTGTGATTGCCATGGATATGTGGAATTAAGAGTCAACAAACAAATTGCAGGTGATCCCTTTTTATTGGACTAACTTAATAGATCTGTGACAAGCATTAGAGAGTTATTGTTATACTCCCTACCTTTCCAGCACTTCAACAATATTCTAGGACCATAGGGTCCTCTGACATAGATCCCAGCACTGCACTGCTTCCAGTGGAGCAACGTTGCAATTCCTGAGTCTTTATATAGGCCTTGGATCCAAGACTTCCTGTGTCACTGTCTGATGATATCATCACTGCCTGGATATATAAGGAAACTCTCTGCATCCACAGCCAGCACCTCAGCAACAACTGCACTTTGTTGTTGACTGCTGCTCATTCTGACTTCTGCTCACTTTTGGATTTTGTCTGAATGCACCTGCCTAGACGTTTGATTTCCAGTCACTCTGAAATTGTTGTGGATTAGTTGAGGGGGGGGGGGCACAAATGTTCTCTTATCATATACACACACTCTCTAATACACACGTTTACTCACACACTCTCTCTTTCTCACTCATACATTCTCACACACATACACTCACTCTCTCATTCATACACTCTCCCCCTCTTCTCTCACTCACATATGCTCTCTCTTGCTCACATATGCTCTCACTCAAACTTGCTCGCTTTCTCACTCACATACATGCACACTCTTACACATACTCTTTTCTTTTCTCTCTACATACGTACTGTATACTCCCTCTATCTCAAGCACATATACTCTCTCTGACTCACATATGCTCTTTTCCTCACTCTCCCTCACAAACTCTGTCTTCCTTTCTCTGTCTGATTTACACAGGCAATCTCTATTACTCACATATGCTCTCTTTCTCTTTCTCTCTCTCTCTCTCTCTCTCACACACATACACATACACACACACACACACACACACCCTCTCTCTCACACACTCATTGTCACACATGCAGAGCCTCTCCCTTTTTTCTTTGACTGATGGCAGGATGAACTCTACCGGTTATGGAGGCCTCTTTCTTCTCTTCAGCCACTGATGGTCCCTAGGCTTCTTCAAGTCTTTGGCTGCCACTGGGATGAATTCTGCCAGTATCCCCAGGGCTTCTACCAGACTTCAGCTACCAGTTGGATGGGCTGCACTGGTGTCCTCTTTAACCTTTTGCCATAGGCAGGATAGGGCCCCACTGGACCTCTCCCTCTCTTCTGCTGTCTGCCCCCCTCCTACCCCACCATGCACTTTCATGGTTTACACATCTGGTATTACCAGGCCTGCATGTAGATGGAATAATACATAGGAAGGAATAATATCTGAGGGAACTGAATGCTAAGTGTTTAATAAAAGAAAAGTTATGCTGTACAAATGCTTACTTATGGGCCTACTCATTCCTATTCACTCATTGCTCCCTAGACATGTTACCTTTACCCCAGGAAATTATTGCTTCTTCTCCCCAGACACTCAAAGGTCCATATTCAATAGGCCAGTGAGCGACAAAGTTATTTAAATAAGTGTATGCATGCTGCTGAATATATCAGAAAACCTTTAAACCTAAGTGGCTATATTCAACACATAGGCCTGGATTCACTAATGCCGCAAGGCTTAGTGAATCCCGGCACTAACGGGGGGGAGGGCAAAGCGGGGGACGGTCCTGCGCTTGCCGGCAGCAATCACACCGCCGCGGTGCAATCGCTGCCGGTGTCGCGCCGCATAACGACACCATAAAAGGTGTAGTTATTCGGTGCGAAATAGGCAGCGAAAAGGCTCCTTACCTTTTCACTGTCGGCGCCGTCTTCACGGAGTCGGCCCCGGTGACGCCCTGACTCCTCCTCTTCCGGGGCCGACTCCGCCCTGCAGCTAGCGCAGGCCTGTGCTAAGCTTTCCAGCTATCACACGCTTGCGCTGGTAGCACAAGTGTGTGATAGCCTTAGAAAATAAGGCCCATAGCCGGTTAAGTAAAAATTCACTTGCAGGTAAGCAGGGCCCTAATCTCCCAAAATAATTTAACAAAGCTAGGCCCTAGATTCCCCTGCCTCCATATATTTAAATAAAAGGCCTGGCTAAGTTTGTCTAATTATTCATACTTAATATTTCACCTAACAAAAAACTCTAGGCGATGTACAACAATCAAAATTTACAAATAAAACATCTACCCAGCTAAAGATTCAGTACTAAGTAAAAGCTAACAATCTTTTCTTTTTAGAACACCAGAAAAAGGCAAAACAGTGCAAAAAAAAATCATCACAAAAAAGCATGAGGAAGGAACTAAGCTTTCAAAGCTTTATGAAACATATTTTTCTCAAGGCGGAGCTCAGAGGAAGGGAGTTTCAAAAAAATGGGGCTGCCCAAGAGCCCTAGTGTAAACCAATTTATGATATTTCAGAGAGGGTATATACAGATGGGCAGTACCTTCTGATCTCAAACCACAAGCAGGAATGCAGGAACACAGACTATGCCCCACTCCCCACTCCCCACTCCCCACTCCCAGTGCCTCTGCACTGCCTTTTTTTATTTGGATAAGTATTAAGTGGGTAATGACTTACCCAGCTACAATTTATTTGGTCAGCAAGAGGAGATATTGAATTGTCTGGCTATGTCGCGAACTTAGCCAGACAAAGCCTTTTGAATATGGCCCTCTCACTTTCCCCAAAATATTCACTCACAGTTCTTCTTCCCCAGATACTCAATGTCCTTTGCCCCTGAGCATGCATTGCTGCCTCACATCCTCTTGCTGCATTTCACATAATCATTCATGGCCCGTCTTCTTAGACTCACTTATTGTCTCTGGTGCCAGACACAATCCCATTACCTCTGTGCCCCAAGACTGCCTTTTTCTCTCATGGCAGCCTCTAATTCTCTCCTTCCCTCCCCCTACCCACCAACAACCTTCACCTCCCCAAAATAGATTCTTCTTCTTCAACCTATCTTCATCTACATTTTTTTTCCACTTTTCCAAAGACCTTCCCTTTCCTGCAAGACACCCTTATCTCTACTCAGTCAATATAATTTCTTCTCTTCTTCCTCAAACAGCTTGTTTCCCTTCTGCTTCATACTGCCTCTTCTCTCCACAAGACAGGCTGTGCTATTGCCCGTGTGCCTGTAGACAATGCATGCTTTTTCTTCAGGTAGAGTTCAAATACAATGGGGGTAAAAGAAAAGGATAGGAATCACATTATCTCTCAAAGTCAATAAACCTCTAAAGCAGGGGGTGGCCAACTCCAGTCCTCATGAGCTAGAAACAGGCCTGGTTTTCAGGATATCCACAATGAATATGTATGAGAGAGATCTGCATGCACTGTTTTCAGGGTATGCAAGTCCATCTCATGCATATTCATTGTGGATATCCTCAAAGCCAGGCCTGTTTGTGGCTCTTGAGGACTGGAGTCGGCCACCCCTGCTCTAAAGGATTTGGATATTCTTAAAAGTATCAAGTTTCCTTTGTTTTCTCCAGCATAGCAATGGAATTTCATATCCAGTGAGCATAATGTTAGTTGCAGAAAATAGAAACCACAGAATATCCACCCAGAATTTGGGCAGATGTACATTTCTAGAAGCTGCAAATGAATACAATTAGATGTTTCCTGTGCTTTGTGGGCTCTCTGTTTCACAATGGCAAGTTTATAGAAGCTTTGACCTCCTATAATACATGAGTAGACCTGCCAATCTTTTAATACTTTACTACTTAGAAGCAGTTCTAAACCACTTTGGCAGCAGACTAGCATACCCTCCACCCGTGCACAGTCTCTTTACTTATTCTGCAGTGAGGTTTTACAGTCAGGGCAGCATCTATTTATTTGTTCAAAACATTTTCTATTCCACAGAATCTAAACTGTTCAATGCAGATAAAAATTTCACAATTATAAAAGTTAAAAACACAATAAAACATAGCAATAAAACAAATAATGAAAACAAAAACATAGTCCATTTCTATAGCTAATTCCAGCTTATTTTATGTCCTTTATGTGGGCTAACATTGAACTGCTACAAAACAGCCAAAGATACCTGGATAACTATATTCCATTATTTTTAAGTCTGATTTCCTATTACATTTGTTACTATTATGCCTTGCTACCCTCATTTAATTTAACCGCCCCAACATAATCCCTGTAAAAGCTCTCCCTGCCATCTTCTCCAAATATTCATGCTTATTTTGAATTATCGTTCTCTGTATAACCAGTTAGCTATATAGCATGTTGTGTTATTTGTTCAAACTTATCACGGTTTACTTATTTACTTTCACTTTGTTATTTGTTCTCTGTAAAGCCTGTTGCAGTTTTAGTTTTCTGTGAACCGAGATGATGTTCCCAACGTATCCCGGTATATAAAAACACTTAAATAAATAAATAAATAAATAAATACATAAATTTTTATTAGGATATGGAGAAACACATAACTGGCTAAATGTATGGCTGAATATCTGGATAAATCTTACCACACAACAGATTTAATCCAGCTACTTGGGTGAATGTACTTAGCCAGACCAAGTTATGAAAGTTAATCTATATAAATAAAAATGTTAAATAGTTTGTACGTCGTCGCTAATCTCACCAACCGCTTAACCGAATGCATTCAAATTTGCACACAACATTCACTTCCCATACGGGAAGGATCTTATACACTTACATTTCATATAGGTCACACCTATGACAGGTAATACAAGTTTAAAAATTGCTTACACAAAACAAGCGCAACCTCTTACACCTTTCACACACACTCACACACCACCCCCCACCCCCACACAGGGCTATTGTCTTTCATTCACACTCCCTCATAACACACAGAAATCCACACTCATCACACCACACCCCCCCACCCACACGCCTACCAATGTCACTTACTTCACCCACCCTCCCAAAACACACCAAAACACGAATTCCTGGCTTCTACATTGGGAAGTCACGCATTTCACACACCCTCCGATTTTAAATTAAAGTACCCTCTTCCACCCACCCACGCACTGCACTCCGATCACACACTACATCTGAAACAAGTCCGTGCTTCTCCACTGGCACCACAGGAACGGACCAGGACACATCGCATTCAGTAGGGCCGTCGGATGCCAGCAACATAAATGGCGCCGGCAGACCTTGCCCTTACTATGCTATACGGAGACAACAATGACGTCGGTACACCATGTGACATAGTAAAGGCAAGAGCCCGTCGGCGCCATATCCTTAGCGGACATTTGCCCTTACTAGGTCAGCCGGCGGAACAAACCCTAGCACACACCCTCGCCACCGGCTGGCAGTTTACACAGGTAGCCGGGGAGGAGCACGATGGGGGACCGTTCTTATTTTCTGCCGCGCGTTTTTTACAGGGGGGGCACTCATTCTCCTCATCTCCCGAGAGGGGGGCTGTAGCGTGGGTTGCTCTATTTCGCCAGGTTGGAGGGGGGGGGGGGGCGCCAGGAAGGTGTGCTTGCATATTTAAACTATTCTTTGCTGGTGCTGTTCATTGGGGTAAAAAAAACAAAACAAAAAACCTCAAACTGTAACCTTTACTGCTCTGTTCTGTTTTTTCAACTTAACCAGGCTCAGCTACTGCACCAATTGCTTTCAAATTTGGACACAACCTTGCTTTCACTTTCGGCAAGGTTCTTCTCTATCTAGATTACATAGATGTCACATGGTTACAGAAAAAAACATGTTTTTACATGTGTGTGGGGCAAATGAAGCTGCTGTACTGCGCATGCACGGGTGGGAGCGCACGTCGGGCACAGCGTGACCAACATGGCGCTGGGAGGAGCAGCAGCGGCGGACCGGCGGCAATATTGGGTGTGGTGGTGTCGGCCGGCTGAAATTCGACACCTGGGAGGAGCTGCGGCGGCGATCTGGTACGGCTCACGTGCACGACAGGGAGGGATCCTCGCTGACCTCGCGCCTTCGGGAGCGGGCCACGCAGAACCACACAAGAGGGAGAGGGATGGGGGGTCAGCTGGGAGGGCATTGCGAGCCGGAGGGGATCAGAATCAGGGAAGGAGATTGAGAGAGGGTGTGGTGTCACTGACAAAAGGGTAGGGAGTAGGTGGGGAGAGGTGACAGTGAGGGGAGGGTGAATGAAGGGGGCAGTGAGTGTCAGTGGAGAGACACAGAGGGGAGAGGTGAGTGTGAGGGGTGAGAGTTGGAGTGGGGACAGGGGAGTGAAGGGGGGGTTAGTGACCGAAGGGGGAGGGGTGAGTGTGAGGGGAGAGAGCTGGAGTGGGGACAGGGGAGGAAAGTGACCAAGGGGTAGGACGATGTGTGACTGAGGTAAATGAGCAAGGGGAAGGGGGAGGGGGGGGAAAGAACCTGACTCTGCCACTGCAACGCGTGGCCGGGCACAGCTAGTGCTGAATATCATGCTAATCAGTTCAATTAAAAAAAACAACATCCTGTATATACTACGACCTGGGCCTTTTATTGACCATCTAAATCTGTAAGTACAGCAATTTTGTGTGCACAGATTTTAGCTGGGAGGGGGAATTAATTTTTACTGGTTAGATTTACAAGGTTAAAAGTTGATTTTACAAGGTTAAAAGTTGATTTTAACTGCACAAACCTTTCGAATATTGACTCATATGTTTCTCCATGCTCAATGTAAAGATGTAAATTTGAGAACCTTCTTTTGTGTTAGATGTAGGCTAGCCAGCAACACTCAAGATAAAATATGGTGTAAAGAATGCTGCCAGGCCCTAAACAATCCTCATTGTTATTATTAAAGGGCCAACATGCAGTATGCCAAATATCGTAGTTAGCTGGTTAACATATGTGGCTAACTCCACTTCTCCCCGAAATGCCTCCTGCCCACCCCCAGAATGCCCTCAATTTACCTGGCTATATTCTAGCTGGATAACTAGTTACATGGCTAGAATTTAGCCAGATAAGGGTTGCATATAGCCAGATATGCCATTTAGATGGATAATTATTAAGTTATCCATCTAAATGGCATTTGAATATCATCCTCTAATATTCTAAAATATATTTCATTCTGGAATCCCTTATTTTTCTCTCTTTCCTGTAATGTATACCAGGATGTAACATCCCTGTGCCCAATTACCTTGTGGAGGTGTTCCTGGGTCCAGGACCGATCTTGTGTGCGTGGAACCTGGTGCCTCCACCTGGGAAATATTGCACTAGATGATAGGATTTCTCTCCCTTCACCCCAGAAATATCTGAAAAACAGATGAGACTAAACACAGGGCTGGCAATATTTACAAATATGAACAAGTTTTATTAGACTATATTATTATTTATGTTTCTACATGACTTTGTACATTTTTATAGGATATCAAACAGCACATTTAATTACTTGTGGGTAATAGTCTTAGGCTATACACCTATATCATCTGGCACATTTAGCTATTTGGGGGCATTGATCCCCACAAAATACCACGATACACAAAAGAAACAAATCTCTTTGCATTCCCTTTGATCCAATACAGTTATCCTTCCCCTTTTTTTCCTTCCCACTGTATCCCAAATCTCACCCATGTGAAGAAATCCAACTGGGCCAGTGGGTCCTGCTGGTCAAAGGGGGGGAGGAGAAGGTTTGCAGTGTCCAGACTACTGCTACCATTCTGCTCTACCTCTTGATCTGTTACGTCCTGATCAGCAATGGGTTTCATACCCTCCTGGGGCACCCAACTCCACCTCCCAATCTGCCACTGAGGTCCACATTGTCCCTGGGGGACCTGATATTGTCTCCTGATAAGCTGCCAGGGCCCATGTCCTCCTAGGGGACCCAACCTTGCCTCCCCACAGTCAGTGTCCTGAGGCTTTCTTCCTCTGTGGATGGGGTTCCTTTTGCTTGGGTTTACAACTCATTCAAGCTCATGGCTTGCCCATTTCCCAGTGATTATAGTTTTTAGTGATTCAAACTCAACTAAGCCCATGCCCAGCTATTCACTTTCACCCAGTTTGGAAGGACTACCGCTTCTCAGCCATAAGGCCGAGACCAAGGCAGGATGGACGTTTTTGTACTTGTTCTCTTTCCATAACCCGGCCTGGCTTTTTTTGATTTTTTTGCTTTGCAGACCAGGTACCCAAGAGTTCTGATGCCCTTGTCATTCAGGGTGAGGATCTGTTTGTTTGACAAGACTGTCTTTCAGTACATTTCTAACCCAAATCTCTCTTTTAGTCAAAGTTCCACAGTTTAGGACTTTGCCATCATTTGTTTGTGAAATGATATGTGGAAGGGTATACAGAAGAAACCCCCCAAATATCTTAAGGAACCAGATCCAGAAATCTGGCCCAGTCCAGCTTAAGCCCCAGACAACAGGGAATCCTGGATTGGGAGGATGACTCTGGGAAGGTAAATATCTAGCCAGGCCCAGGAGGGAATAGGAGGCCCCCTGGGAAACAGGAAAAGCCCAGAGCAAGAGACTATAAGTTGTTATATTGCTTCTTGCCTTGTAAGCTGAGCAGATATGCACAGTGTTTTTCTGTTGTGACTTAATAAAGTTCCTGAATATTCAATCACAGCCTTGTCTGCATCTGTTCTCTGGCCATTCTGACCCACATGGTATCACAGGATATTTCACTGTAAGTTAGCCATAGTTGTCAGGGAGTTGTCACATGCAAATCCCCTAACCTGAAACTCTGACTCATCTCTTCAATAGTTATTTAATCACCTTCAAGGTAGGGTTCTGATAACCTTTTCAGTCTTTTTCTGGTGGCTGTTGGCTTATGTCACATTGTCTCTTCCTGCTGCAGTTTGTCCCAGTGATAGCATGCACACTCTTTCCTTCCTCCAGGGAAGAGGGTTTCAAGGGTTTCTGGAATTGAATTCCCAATGAATAGGTATGTTTTAATCATTGTCTCTTTAAAACATTACTGTTTATAAGAAGTCTGACAGTTCTAGAGCCTTTAAGATCAGTGTGTGTTTTAGTTTAAGTTTTCAGGGTTCCCAAAAGTATGGCAAATAATGTTAATGTACCAGTAATATTTCTAGGAAGGTGGCAATCCTACTACATCCATGGAAACTCTTCCACCTGTCTCCCCCTCCTCATCATCTTCCCCCTGGGGGAGTGGGTGAATATCAGGGTGATAGGAGTTTATGGCACATACTCTACCAGTCTCACCTCCCCATGCAATTTTGCTCCATTTTCCCCTCCCTCTTCTCACTATTTTCCCCCACCTTCTCTCCTTTTTCCCCTTCTTTCCTCTCAACCCACTTCCCTCTCCTCCCTTCACCTCACAGCCCTTTCACAACCTCTCATGCTGCTCTCCTCCCCTCACCTTTCACATTTCCTGCTGGCACTGTATCCACTTCCAGCACTGCATCGTGGGTCCATCTTGTCTGCTGGTTGAGATTAGGAGCCCCACTGGCTTTGCAGAAACTTCCCGTGCTTCTGTGCAGGACCTCTTCATCTGCTGGCGGGGATATGAACTGCATCGTCACTATAATCACTTCCAGCAAGGCCGCACAGGCCATCCTCACCAGCTGATGGGGGTTGGGGACTTTCCGCCACCACTGCAGCTACTTCCAGCATTACCCTGTGGGTCTTCTTTATCCGCTGGTGGGGGATGGGAACCCCACCAGCACTGTAGCATTTACTGTGCCACAGGCTCCTCTGCATGTAGGCCAAAAATTAAAAAAAGAATAAACTTTGCTTTATGCTGTGGGCAATGAAAGTTTTGTGGGCCATACAAATATGATCTGTGGGCTAGATCCAGACCGTGGGTTATAGTTTGGAGTCCCCTGGGCTAACTTAATCCATTTATGACTAGTTTCAATCTGTTATGCGTTTTCAGATTGTACCTCACATAAATGTTTCCAATGGTAGGTGAGTAATCAAGTTTTAATAATAATAGTAATAATAATAATAATAACAACAATGTAACTTTTGCCTTGATTTCTGTCTGGGCTACAGAGCTCAATAGGAAGCAGTACCCATGCCTCCCAAGGGTTCTTCCCACATAGAGGGGAAAGAGTCAATCTTTCAAGACTCCTAGAGGGTTTTTTTTCCCCTCTCCTGAAGCTCTTCTGCAACCAGCCCAGCAAAGTACCAAAACACCACAAGCCACACAGTAGATGTTGTCCAAAAATAAAGTTCTTTACTGGTCACTAATTGCAGGAAGCAAAATCTACAGCCGCACACTAAGGACTAGTGCTCCCTCCAGTACCGAAAATAAAATCCGGCAGCAAGAAAAATAAAGTCAGTCTCACACAGAAAACTACTGCACACTTGCATTTGTAATGGGAAGGTCAATTATAGGGTACCTACTACTTGTGTTATATTGTGAAGATAATGTAGTATGACATGTTTATACTGTAGAATCCCCCATAGGTCTCCACTAGATGTCCCTAGCTCAGACTTTGGATAAGGAGCAAGGAAGGGAGAATAACATTTAAAATCAACACCTCCATTGAGGATGCTGAGGACAGTGTCTCTCACCTGCTGAACTGCAGGAGGGTGCTAAGGACAGCATGGCATTTTTTTGGTTGAGTTTGGAGCAGAAGGAAAATCTGTGGAGTGACTCCCAATTTCAAGCCCAGAGCCTGATACCAAGGAGAGGCGCAGAGGCAGATCCCTGGTTCAGTACCCAACCAGTCTGGCAAGGTTTGGAGCAGTTTTGGGCTTTTATTTTTAAGTGTTTTTATGGATTCCCATTCCTGCTTTTGGTGAGGATTTTCCCCTTGCCAGGAGGCAGCGCTTGATTTCTCAATACGCATCCTTTATGCCTATGCTTAGGGAAATAAATCTTTAGGGGCAGCAGGCTGGCTAGGATTTGCTGCCTTCCAGCACTGCCAAATCTCATTCAGCAGAGAACAGTGCTCTGCAACCCTGTAACAGATGCTTACAGGAGGTGGAGGGGTGTAAGCACCAAAAGTCCCTAGGGGTGGCAAAATCCTAAATCCATCCCTGCCTGAAGGAGGCATGAAAAAAAGAGGATCTGTACTCCTATCCATTCAGGGCACCAATTTCCTTTCTACATGAGAAGAGAAACAGTCTCTGTTATAGAGAAGGTTCTCTTCTTTTCATTTTTGTCACCTTTCCAACCAATTAACATCGAAGAGTTCTGTTACAGTAAAGGTTGATTTTGGAACAACCCACTCAAGTGTCCAGTGTAATCAGGGGTTGGAGGGGATCCCTTCAGCAAAGGTCAGCAAACAGTGAGTACATTCAAAAGAGTGAGAGAGAGAGAAAGAGAATGACTATGCCTTGGGGCTTGGTGTTTTAGCCTCTCCCGTACTTAAGAATCCACACCCCAGGGTGAAAGAATGGATGTTTGTGAATGGGGATTTAGCCCTGGTTCTGAGTGTGTCCCCTGCACTCAATTTGGCCCTGAACATCAAAGTAGGGAGTTACAATACTTTTATTGTATTGATTGCGTTTATATTGTACTGATTGTATTTATACTGGGGCCAATATTTAAATATAGCCGGCTATGTATGCGGCCACCATGTAGCTAGGTATGTCCAACGTATCTGGCTAAGTAGTATTTGAATATGGACCCCATTGTATTTGTATTGATTTAATTGTACACTGCTGTGATATGATAGAGACTTTTATATACCTCAGATGTATCAATGCACAGGAAGTGGGTCATTGCCAAAAGAAAAGAGGCTCTGGAATGAGTGGATCATAAGAGAAGGGTGAAAGGGTGTAGACTGACGAGTAACCTAGAGAAATATTTATTTACAGAAAAGGGTAAAACAGCCTCCTGGTGGAGGTGGTGGAGGTGAGGACAGTATCTGAAATCAAGAAAGCATGGGACAAGCATAGGGGATCTCTGAAAGAGTAGTAAGGATTGAGAGATGGCCATATGGTCTTTTTCTGCCATCATGCTTCTATGCCTTTGTAACTCCCCCTTGACTGTTTATCTCGCGGGGTGTTCCTGGGTCCGGGACCGACCTGGCAGGAACCCTCTAAGGGCAGACTCAGTTGGTCTTCATGTTCTTGGTGCCTGATGCCTCCATCTAGGGAAGAAAGTGTTACTGGGTGGGAATTGCCTCTCTTCACCCCAGGAAAACACATGGGACTGTGAACAAGGCTGGCAATATGTACAAATATATACAGGTTTATTAGACTATACAAGTATATATATTTCTACATGACTATGTACATTGCTAATAGGATGTTAAACAACATACTTATCTACTCTTGGTTAATAGTCTCAGTCTTAACAACTATATACATTTCTACAAGATAGCAAGAACATTTAATATTTGCAATTTGGGGTTGTTGGCCCCCACAGTATACCACCAAATAGAATAGAAGGGCCCTCTTGCATTCTTGCTTACTCAATTATTATCTTCCCCCTTTTATCCCAAGTCTCACCCATGTAAAAAGATGCGGCTGATGGGCAGTGTTGGCCTGGGGTGGTCTGTAAGATCTAAATCGTCTCCTTCTGAGAGACCTCCTCGCCATCTGTCACTGGGGTCCACATGCTACTGTGAACCCGACTCTGCATCCTGTACTGTTGCTGGGGTTCACGTCATCCTGTGGGACATGATTCTTCCTCCTGGACTCCTGCTAGGGTTCAAACCCTCCTGGGGGCCTGAGTCTACCTCCTGGACTGTCACTGGGGTCCACACCCTCCTGGGGGACCCAACTTCATGTCCTGGACTGCCACTGGGGTCCATGCCCTCCTGGGGTATCTGACTTCTCCTCCTGGAGTGAAGCTGGGATCCACACCTTCCTGGGAGAATCAAATCCTCCTTCTAGAATGCCACTGGTGTCCATGCCCTTCTGGGGGACCTGTCTCCTCCTCATGGACTGCTGCTGGCATCCTCACCCTTCTGGGGAACCCAACTCTGCCTCCTGGATTGCCACTCTGGTCCACACCCTCCTAGGGGACTACACTTCACCTCTGGGTCTACCGCTGTGATCCATCTTGCACAAGGGGAACCACTCCAGCTCTGGATCTTTCACTGTGGTCCATTTGCTCAAGGGGGGCTTCCATCTCCAGATCTGCCCTTGGGGGTCCCCTTACTGAAAGGGGACTGCTTGATCTCCTGCTGTTCTTCAGTTCTCCTCCCTGGGTAGGAGGGTTTTCCCTGGTTTGGGTTTTACAGCTCTACTAGGTTCATGGCTGTTTAGCATTCAGTGGTTCAGGCCCTCCACAGTCTCAGTTTTCAGTGACTTTAGCTCCGCTAAGCTCATGACCAGCCTGGATAAGTTACCTTCTCTCATCCTGGCTTTTGCTTTATCTGTTGTCTGACCCTGTATGGGTCACCTTCTTTCAGTTAAAAGGCCAAGACCCAGGCAGGGCCACAGAAAGAGACCATTTGCATGCCCCTCCATCCTGCCTGACTATCCCCTTCTGCTGTCTGGGAACTGGGTACCTAAGTGTCTGAATACCCTTGTTAGTCAGGGTGAGAATCTGTTTGCTTCCTAGTACTGTTTTCTAGTACATTTCTCTCATAAATCCCTTTCCCAGTCATAGTTCTGTAATTTAGGAATTTGAAACCTTTGATGTTTAGTGATATTTCACTGCAAAATTACCAGCAGTAGTCTAAGGGGCTGTGACATGCAAATCCCCTACCTGAATCTCTGACTAATCTATTCAATGATCATTTAGGGTTCTGGTAATCTTTTCAATTTCCTGGGCTTTTGGCTCAAGTTACATAGCTGCATTATCTTCTCTTTTTATTTTCTGCTAGATTTCACTTAAATGGTAGCATGCTCAAACTTCTTTCTCTTGTGAGGGGTTTTCATCTTGATGAACCCTGGTATATTATTTATTTAAAAAATGTATATCCCACCTATCACCAGTTCTAGGCTTTTAATAATATATGCAGAAAAGTTTAATTAGACACTACATAAGAACAGAATAATACAAATCTTGGCAGATTATCATATCCTGGTCAATACTAATAATCCATCAAGGTCACCCCTAACACAGACCCATGCTTTATCAAGGTCTGC
Organism: Rhinatrema bivittatum; assembly: GCF_901001135.1. Classification (NCBI taxonomy): domain Eukaryota; kingdom Metazoa; phylum Chordata; class Amphibia; order Gymnophiona; family Rhinatrematidae; genus Rhinatrema; species Rhinatrema bivittatum. The sequence goes on along the minus strand of NC_042617.1, from coordinate 146,321,505 downwards.
ATCAGGAGGTCTTCTATTTCTGCTTAGGCTCACAAGTAATGATCCTCAGATTTTCTTTTTAGAAATTTCTGCAAATGGAGGAGAGATGCTGTTCTTAAGAGGAAAAGGAAGTGACTCACACAAAACAAAATTTAAATCTAATCCAGAAAACCAATTTATAATATAAACAGGTTAAAACAATGTGGAATATAGATCTGCCACTAAAATCTCCTATCTGCATATTGCAACTATTCATTTAACCCATTAGGTGCCACAGTTTTCAAAGATAAAAATTCAGAACTGCTCCCATTTATTCAACATCTTCTGAACATCATCTCCCTTCTTGTTAGGAGGGACTTGTTCAAGCACTACCCACATTAGATCTTGAAACGAATGGTGTTCCTGTACACAATGTGAAACTATAGGAACCATCAATCTGGAAGTTTGCAGACAACTTCTGTGAATATCAATCAATCTTGTTTGAATGGATCTTTTAGTACGTCCTAAATAAACTAAATCACAGGAACACTGAAGTAAATAGAAAAGACCAGAAGATGAATAATCAGTAGAACTTCTCAAAGGTATAATTCATCCTGTGGTCGGATGTGTTCATGCCGTGCCTGTCATAGCAGAACTGCACATGGAGCAATGACTACATGCTTGATGGCCCAACATGGGTCTTTGTTCAACTAGCTCCTCTTCTGGTAGCTGCAAATGAACCACAATATTCTTAATATTACGCCCTCAAGAAAAGCCTAACCAGGGAAAATCTTTGAAGTTTGATGAGGTGTTAACACTCACCAATGTTGCCTCATGAGTATAGGCACACCAAATGCCACTGGCAAAAATCTAAATCAGCTATTGACCTCAATATTTATAAACATAATTATAAATAGATGTTGATAATGTTAAAACAATTTCTCTTCTTGTATTCAGTAGGCATCTTTGCAGCCATGTGAGCTGTTTCGTATTGTTAAATCTCTCTCTGATACCTCAACATTAATCATGACAGACTATAGTGCTCAATTGTCAGGTGTGAGGAATTTGCCCATTATTTCCAGGATAAAATCAAGCAGCTTGCTGCAAATTTTATTAATGACTGAAATTTGACATATTGAACATCTAGATGAGGGTCCCCACTGAGAAAAGTTTCAGTTGACAACCACAGTTTCACAAGTTATTATTAATTTAAAGGACAATCATTGTCCTTTGAATCATGCTCTAGTGTACTGTTTAAGGCCTTGTGTGATGATTTATGTGGCCTTATTGCCAAACTAATTAATGCTTCCTTGACTGAGGGTTATCTGCTTCTATTCATCCTACTTTAGAAAATGCTAATTTGAACTCTCATAACTTGTGCAGTTATTGCCCAATTTCATCCCTACCTTTCCTGGCTAAAGTAATAGAGAAAACTACTTAAAAAGTTACATGATTGCATTAAGAACAATAACCTTTTAGATGACCTACAATTTGGTTTTTGTGCTGTTCACAGTATGAGACATTACTATTATCCACCAGTTCTGATATGTTCCATCATAGATTTGATTCAGGGTCCACCTTTCTACTACTGTTTGATATTACTTCAGCATCCATTCTGATTGTTTAATTAAAAGCAATAGGCATCTCTTCTACAGTATTAGAATAGTATGGATCATACCTCCACAATCAATTCTAAAGAGTGATCTTAGGGAATGCAAGTCCTTCAGCTATGCCATTGCATACAGATGTCATAAGAATATAAGAACTTGCGAAACTGAGTCAGACCGAGGGACCATCAAGCCTAGTATATTGTTTCTAACAGTGGCTAGTCCAGGTCTACATGCATGAGGACATCCAATGTTTATATGAGTGTTTTCAGATGATAAGGTGAACTAATTTTGAAAGACAATATAAAGACAAGTGTCATCAATGAGATTTTATTTTATTTGCATAACAAAAAATATTTTTAAAATGTGTTGCACATTGTGCAACTGGACATTAGAACATTTGACCTGAGATTAAATATAAGGCAAATGGTGATTTAAGGTAAAAGCCATTCTGATGATGCCTAGTATGATGGTCAATCACATACCATTATATGAGGCTTTTTTTAATGAGTGAGGGATATACATAGATTGTTGAACTATTGCTTTCATATGCTATTAGTGTCTGTCTTGCATGCTTTTATGGCAGGTACTCTTTTTTTTTGGGTGGGGGTGGGACAGAGTTTACGTGTATCAGTTTAATTTCATAAACAGTGTAGTTTGCATGTATTATGCAAGAAAAAGCACTTTTTTGAGTATGCAGAATGTCTTGCCAAATTAATAGAAGCTGTCCTGTCTCGTGTTACATCAGCTATCTTCAGTCTTCTGTTGTTCAACCTTTGCTATTTCAATATTTATTTATATGTTTTACTGTTTCTAGCTTTTTCCATTACTTTTCGTTCCTCTTCTTGTTTAATGTCTGTTTTTTTTAGGTTGCTTCAGAAAAGGATCCAGTCATCCAGCCTGTTTTATACCAGTGCCATGTGCATATACACTGCAGTATATCTTGAAGTGGAATTGGTGACCCTTCTATATGTAAAGTTGTATTTGCTACGAACAGTCTTGTTTTTTATGTTCTGTATAATGCTTGCAATACTTAAGGTAGTGCAACCATCATAAAAAAAACCAAAAAAACCATGTTGTGAGAGGAAGGAATAGCTGATCTAGAGGTTTCCCAATATTTTTCATAATGCATCTAAAAGTCTCAGATGCATCAATGTTCTGACACATAATACTTATCCAAATAAGCCTTATGTAATGCCCAACATAGCTCCATGTTTTGAATGAGTCCTCTCGGTGGTATTAATGTGCTTCTGTCTGGTATTGCTTGCACATTGAAAAGGGGTAATTTTATGAATTCCTTAATGACGAACCAATAAAATTGAAATATTCATAGGGTTAAGGATAGGTTAAGAACTCTGACCCCCTCAATCAATAGCAGACCATGTGTCCATTAATATACACTATGCTATTCCACTTCTTCATTCAATCCTTCTGGTGTTACTGTAGCAAGAATAAAAATAAAAAATTACTCATATGTTGTAAGCACCGTACGTGAGTTTTGTACACACCACTCAATAATGAGCTATAGGGATGTGTCCAGAATTTTTTTCAGTTTGTTTTCATTTTGGGTTTTCTTTTTTTTTTATTAATTTTTTCATTTTGTGGCCATTTATTAATTCAAATGTTGGGTTTTTCAAGAATGACCACACATTGGCCTAGATGTGCTAAGCCATGATATTTTTTAGTGCGAGGGCTTCCATTATTGCAGGGGGGTTATCTCTGCAGTAATGGGTCCCTCCCCCCAAAAAAAACATTGTTTTGTCTTGCAGCAAAACACCACGAGACAAAACAACGTGGCTAGCAGCCCTTTAGGCACGATGGCAGCCCCCAACCTCAAGGGACCGCCATAGCTATAAAGGGCCAACTGCTTAAAAAAATTGTGGCTGAAAATAGAAAAAGTGTAGCAGAGATCACTCTCACACCCTGAAACCTTAAAAAGTTGAACAGGATTCTGCAAAGTGCCCAGGATGTCCTCTAGCCCCAGGCCCAGTTGGCACCATTTTTCAAAATGGCACTGAACTGAACTTTCCCCAATCACATGATAGGAGCAAGGTACGGGGATTGGACCTACCTGAGAGTCTTTATGCATTGAAGACTGGGTTGGGCAGTAGGGGTGGGGTTTGTCGCCGTATGAGCTACTTTATTTTTATTTTTAACCTTTGGGTGTCGGGGTTCTCTTCAAGTGGTGGCCCTGAGGTGAGCTAGGGATCAACCTTGATCCCCACTCAGCTTTCTCTTTTTTCAGGCATTTTTAAAAAAAATTTGCATTAGTCCTTTAAATCTAACATGAGACCCTCAGGGCAGACATTAGGGTCCTGAGGCTGCAATATTCAATGTTCAATGTTCAATGTTCCTTGGAATAACCCCGGTCGGTCCGCACAGACCAGGGTAACTTATTGTTTCATGTAAACCGGATTGATTTGTATTGTATACAGGAATTCCGGTATATAAAAATAAAAAATAAATAAATAAATATTAGATTTAATGATTCCCAAGGAGGTGTGGTTAATTTACCATGTCGGGCCAGTTTCTGCTGTGATAAATTAGTAACATGAACTTTCCTATCAATGAGCTCTACAACGTAATAGGGGAGGGAATCTATGCAGGGCCATGCAAAATATCTCACAAATCATGTGATAAATAATGGATATTGTGCGGTATATGCTGTTTAATGCTCATTAGAGCCCTATCACAGCTTAATCCATCTCCCAGATTATTTGAAAATAGTGTGTGATGTTTCTAAAAAACAAAGTATACAATAATTTCCACATTTTTCATCAGGATTAGGCATTGTTTTCATGATAAAATGAAATAAAATAAAAATGCTCACTTTGGTTATGTCACGGTTTTGCCTGCTGTGCAGCCTCACTATGCCATGGTTCTACTTGCTATGATGCCTTCCTACCAGCAAAGGTCTCCAGCAAGCTATGCTCCCAATCCGAGCCACTTCCTCACTGACTACCTGACTCAGCAATTCCTACATTACTTAAATCAGCCTGTCCAGTCTATTGATATCTATTCATCAAGTCACATCTGCTCCTTAACCTGGCCACTTTCTTACTACCCTATCTTGCCTTGAGACTTATCCCAGCCTCTGTCTCCCTTGCAGCCTACCCTGGCTTCCTGTCTTGCCTTGCAAGCCTACCAAGGCCTCTTGCCTTGCTTTGTGGTCTCTCTTTGCCTCTTGCCTTGTATTGTGACATTTCTTGGTCTCTTGCCTTGTTCGGTGACCTCACAGGCCTCCTTTCCCCACTCTGTGGCCCCCTGGGACTCTCTGCCTTACCTTAATGCCTTCAGGCCTGCTATGTTCTCATACCCAGCCTTGTGCCCTGTTGGGCTTCCCTTTCCATTGTTACTTGTTCTGTCTATTCCAGTCCTGTCCTTGTCTAGTGTAATCCTCTCCTTGTTCCAGTCCTGTCTTGTCTTTGTCTTTGTCTAGTCTGTGTTCTGTCTTGCACCACCCTGTCATGTTTCTTGTCTGTTTCCCTCTCCTTGTCCTTGGCCCTGGCACTGCTCTGAGCATGTATTTAATCCTCAGGCTGAGCCTGTATCCAGTCCCCAATCAGAGCCAGTATCTAATTTTGTCTGACTCCAACTCCTGCCATGCCCTCAGTATCAGCTCAGCCTCCAGTCTTATTTGTTTCCAGTTCCTGCCAAGCCCCAGCACTAGCCCAGCTTCTAGCTGTGACTAGCCATGAAGTTAACCAGGAGACAAGTCCTACTGGCCCCAAAACCCAAGGGCTCAACCTGTGGGGAAGGGGGTTGGCTAGGCAGAAGACCTATACTCTACCCTGCAGTCCTGTACTGCTCCTGTGGGGGTATATTCTGACTTCAGCCTGGCAATTCATGACAGAATAAAGAAGCCAGCCATTTCCCACAGGAGTGGGTGCAGGACCTCTGGCTGGCCTGGTGAGTCTCATACAAAATTTTCTACTCATGACTGTTTTCCTGCTATAGCCAAATTGAACCAAAGGACTTTAAAAGCTGTACCAGCTAGAGAGAATTTAGCTACAGAATCCAGACCAGTTATGTGGGGCTCCAGTCAGGCAACTGTTTTGTTTTATTGCAAATGGGAAATCTGCCAGTATATGAGGCCATTTTTGGAACCAATGTGTAGATTGTGTAAGCTACTGAACCCAGAAACCCCTCCCTTCTGGGCATGTAGCCATTGTCAGTTGGAAAACAACTGCTCTGCAGAGACCCATTTTTCTCTATGTGGCCCCCAAACCAGCTGCCTTTCAAACAATCAGCACCTTCTCCTTGAAAAGTGCAATCACAAATTGCCACATTAATTTAAACTCTGCCTCTGTGAAGGCAAATTTAGCTCCAGATGCTGCACTGAAAGCCATTTCTTACACAGACTTATACCATGTTTGCCCTGGCTGTCAGTTCCAGAACCATCCAACCAAACCTGAATGTGCATATTGCCACCTCCTTAATCCAGCCAAATGGAGGTGCAAAAAATGTCTAAATACTGCCTCCCACTTTTCAGAGACTTGCAGTAATTGTGGGATACTGAATACCTCTCTGAAGCCAATCACATTGGTCTCTGCATGTAGGCAAGCTGCTAGTGAAGTTCCCAGCACAGGGGTTTTGAAAATCACAGATCTTCTGAAAACCACAGTTTGCCAAATTAATTCTTTGTTTTTTACTTTATATTTATTAATTTTTCAAGTTTTACAAAGAATAAACTTTGTACAGAAACCTGAGAGAGAAATAAACAATCAGGATAAGAGCACATAGGAAAACAAATTGTTAACTTGTTAGTCCACAAAAATATATTTTGGAGCAGCAAAGAATGGAGAAAACAGAGAAATAACAAAGAAAAGAAAGAAACCACTATAACATGATATCCTACAGACAAACTAGATGCCTAATTAGCTGAAGGTGCTACGGGACTTGAAGCCATGACAGATTTTCCTAGAATTAACAAACACTTGCAATTGTTCTAGAACAAAGAAAAAAAAAGAATCTTTTGTAATGTAGTTTAACTTAGCATTCGCATGGATATCTTAGTTTAAAGATTGCTCCTAAAGCCAGGTAATGCCATGAAGACCTTTCCTCTTTGAGTGGCTCAAGAGAGGTCAAGCAAAATCCTAACACAACCCATTAACAAGACATTTATAAAGAAACTCTTCATAACAAAACTAAGATCAGATTACAAGAAGAAAGCTATCAATAAAATAGCTCTTTCAGATACTTCATAATTAGAGGATTCTAGAAAATCTGAAAGATCTAAAGTCTCTTCTTGCTTCTTCCAGTTCCCTGAAAGCAAGAAATAAACTTTTTTTTCAAAGTGGGAACAGTTTGTGGAGGGATCTTTAATACCTCTAGAAAGTATCTCCTTAAGGTAACTCTGGGAAGTTCACCAACCACCCTAGAGATATTAAGAAATCTTAAGTCAAGGTAGCATAGTCTATTTTCAACAAATTCCACCCTCCTCTGAAGGATACCTCACTCCTTAAAAACCATAGCTCGCACTGAATTGATAGAAGAAATATCTTGCTCCAACAAGGAAACCTCTTGAAACTGATTTTGCTTTGTATCATAGTCAGATATATGGGTTTCCAAACGACTGAAACATCGCCCAATAATAAGCTACCTGCATTGCACAGGATTCAGCCCTTTTCCAGTTTTATACCCCCTTACTTGTCGTAACCGCTCACTTTAAGTCTGCAAAATTTGATAATCATAACCTTGAATTTATAATTTACTTATTCTAATTTTACTGGTTATTACTCTCCCCTACTTGTTCCTTCCTGTTTTACCTATCTTGATTATATGCCTTTGTTTTACATATTCTCCATTGTTATGCTGTTTCTACTCTTGTTCGCCTACCCCTTTTTTCTGTTAATTATACTGATCATGTTTTTACAATTGTACAGCACTGTTGCTAATTCTCAAGTTATATGTAAACCGGTGTGATGTTACTAAACAAACATCGGTATAGAAAAACCTTCAAATAAATAAATAAATAAATAGATAAATAATCAAGTTTAACCATACAATTGACTCAAGCAAGACCATAGTGAGTCCAGCATAACCCACTGTGTGTTTAGGGGGATCAAACTTTCCATAAAATTTTGAAAAAGAGACTGGGACTCACAACCAGCTATCTCAGATGGCCCAGGAAGCTCCAAAGAAGAAATCTCTGCAGTGTCCCCCACAGATGAAAAATCTGTGTTTGCCTCATCAAACCCTGGAGCTCCTCTCAGTGCAGTGCATTTGATGTCATCATCAGTCAGTAATGCTACAGCCCCACTCTTCGCACTGGGCCGGTGGTGAATGGATATTGAAGGGGCTGAGGGAAACCTCTTCCCCAGCTGAAACTGACTCTCCTCCATCAGTTCCAGCAGCAGGGATGTACCCCTCCATTGTCGCAAGCACCACGAACTCAGAGATAAAATGCTACCCGAGGTTCAAGGAAGATTCCAAGGGATAAGATCTCACTTTGCCCTTCCTTTTTGGTGGCATATTTTAGAAGGAAATCTCCAAAATGGACAACAGAAACAGACAGCCAGTCCATAGTGAGATCATGCTGCCATCTTGCCCCCTCAAAGTCACTTTATCTTGTAGAAAATGCTCTTACCAAACTGCACAATGAATACTGAAACAACTTGTTCAATTAAGTTAAGCCCCTTATCTGGAAAGGCAAAATTTCATACTGAATCCGGCCTAGATTAACCAGGAACTAAGAAATGCACTGAATGGTTCTGCTCTCTCTCTGTCTACAGAAATTCTGGGTCAGAAAGAGCTAATTAAGCCAACTTGTGGAACTCACCTGCCACCAGATGCAAACAGCCAACCTTTAATGAGAGCAGTGCTGAGCTCTAGGACAGTAATATGTACCTTTTTCAAGTCTGCTTTAATCTGGATCTATCTTGTGTGAACAGCTTTCAAAGACCAAATATAACCCAGGAGCACTGAATCCATCCCAACCTACTGTTCCAACCACATCTGCTGCCTTGTCTCCAGAGAAGTCCAGTGCCTCTATTCAGCCTATAGCGGATGCAAGAACACTTTTAAAGCTGTCTGTTTATGATATTCTTCCTTTTCAGGCTGAGGGGAAAGTTACCCCAGTTCAAGTGCTACTGGTCTCAGCTGTGCCTTGGTCTCAGGAGAAGCTCTTTCCATCTACTCCACTTCAGAAGGGATACAGGCCTGCTGATCCATTTTAAGAGGAGCCTGAGGGCACCGCTTTGCTTCAGATGGAATCTACCTCTCCAGCATTATCTCTAAGGGACTCCAATCCTCTAACCCAGCACCAGGGAGGCACTGATCCAGACAGTGAGCACCAGGGAGGCGCTGTTCCAGATACCCAGTCTCAAAGAAATACCGAATTAGCCAGAATAATGCTGGCCCAGCCATCCAGTGTCTAAATAACAACATCCAGTGCCAGGAAAAAGCTATTCCAACTACCTAGTCACCAAGACATCCTGAGCTAGCAGCTCAGCAACTGAGACTCCCTATCCCACCACAGAGGGGGCCCTAAGCCAGTGGTCCAGTCACAGAGGGATTCTGTGCCAGTAGCCCAACACCCAAGAGATGTGGGCTCAGCCACCCAGATCTCAAGGAACCATGAGCCAACCCAATCCAGAAGGACTCTGAGTTAGCATTCCAGCTCCAGAGAAGCTCTGAACTCACCATCCAGTCATAGAGAGATGCCAGCACAACCACCCAGCACCATAGAAATTCTGGTCCAGTCCTTTGGCTGTCCAAGGACATTAATTCACTGCATCCATGCCTATGAGCATCTAGTCCCATGCTTCAAGGCCAGAGAACTCTTGATTCAGCACTTCTATGCTCCAAAGAACCTGATTCTGCATCTCTGCACCCTGGAGGACACAAGACCCTTTAATGCCAGAGAGATGCTAACAACATTATCCAGCAGCAGTGGGTCCTGGCCCCTTACCTCAGCATTCAAGACATATTTTTCCAGCACTTCAGTGAGCCACAAAAACAGTGGTTTCAATGCTTTCATGCCATTAAATTTTCATTGCAAGGCCATTGCTGCAAAGAAACCCAGATCCAGTAATCCAGTCTCCAAGAGATTTGGCCACTGTACCTCAGTTTCAAAAAGACCTTGACCCAGTACCTGCAAACCAGTACCTGCAAACCAAACTCCTAGTCACAGCCCCCATGGTAAATGGGACCCAAGAGAGAGTCTTGAAGGAGGGGTACTCACCATACCCTGGTTCTACCTGTTATGATGCCTCCTCACCAGCAGAGGCCTCCAGAGAGCTCTGATCCCTGATATCCAAGCCACCTCCTCACTGACCACCTGACTCAGCAGTTCCTGCATTACATAAGCCAGCTTGCCCAGCCCATCAATGCCTCTTCATCAAGTCACCTCAGCTTCTTGACCTCTTCAACTTCTCAGTACCTTGTCTTGTCTTGTGGCCTATCCCAACCTCCTGTCTCGCCTTGCAGCCTACCCTGGCCTCCTGTCTCACCTTTCAGCCTATCCAGGCCTCATACCTTACCTTATAGCCTCTCTTGGCTTCCTTCCTTGCCATGCTCAGTGATCTCCCAGGCCTCCTTGCCTCACTCTGTGGCCCCCTGGGCCTCTCTGCCTTACATTATGGCCTCTGAGCCTGCTAGGTTCTCATACCCACCCTTGTGCACTGTTGGGCTTCTCTGTTCATTGTTACATGTTCTATCTAGTCCAGTCATGTCTTTATCTAGTCCAGTCCAGTCCTGTTCTGTCATGTCCTTGTTCAGTCTTTGTTCTGTCTTGTGCTGCCCTGTTCAGGTCCTTGTCTGTTTACCTGTTCTTGCCCTTGTTACTGGCTCAGCAGAGCCAGTTTTCAACCTTCTTTGTCACCTGTTTCAGTCATGTCCTCAGTATCAGCTCAGCCTCCAGCCTTGTTTTATCTAGCTCCTGCCAAGCCCCAGCACTAGCCCAGCTCCCAGCCATGACCGGTCATGATGTTCACCAGGAAACAAGCCCTACTAGCCCCTAGAATCCAAGGACTTAACCTGTGGAAGAGGGAGTTGGCAAGGCAGAAGACCAGCACTTGTCCAGCCTTGCAATCCTATACCGCTCCTGTGGAGGTATATCCTGACTCCAGCCTGGCACCCCATGACAGGTTCAGATTACCATTTGTTTTTAAACTGATGTACATCTTAATGTATTATAGGATGCATCCAAGTCTCACCTTCCATGGTCTTCTGGCTGTAAGGAAGAGATTTTCCAGTCATTTTAAATTCAGTCCAGTGGTCACTTTTTGTTGAAATCAGGTCTTCCTACAGCAAATGGTACATGGACAGATTCAGCAACAGTCTCTGTGTCAAGAAAGCTCCCTGGATCACAAGCAATCCATGAGGGTCCAAACTGGTGGCCCTTTTAAAACATAGGTCCCTCATGTACTACCAGAAGCAAAAGTCCCAGAGGGTTAGGATGAGATCAGGGTTTTTCTATGTACACTTGCAATACATTTCATGTAAGCAAGGGCTGCTTCAGCAGAGTTTAAATCCCCACAGCAGCAATTTAAAAATAATGTGTTGCACTTCAGGGTTTTGTATCCACACTGGCAATGCACTTAATTTAGGCAAGAGCTACTTCTGCAGACTTTCAATCTCAGGGCAGCAATTAAAGAAAACTGTTAAAATGTTGCAGACCAAGGTTTTTGTATCCACACTGTCAATAAACTTATTCTAGGCAAGTGCAGCTTCTGCAGTGCTTAAATAAAACTACTAATAATATAGCAGTTCAGATTTCTGTATCCTCATATGTAGTGCACTTAATCTAGGAAAGCAGCATTGCTTCTGCAGAATTTCAATCTCAAGGCAGCCATTTAAAAAGAACTATTAGCAATGTTGCAGCTCAGGGTTTTGCACTTACACTTGCAGCCCTAGAATCTATGGGGAGAACTCCTATTCTATCTCCTGCTGCTTCCCCTGGTATACCTGCCACATTCGGAGTCTTTTCTACTTCTATCAACTCTTCCACTTCCATCGGCACCGGCTCCTCTCAGAGGTGCTCCATCCCAATCTAGGTCAATACCCAAACTATCAGGTGGTTTCCTTGGGACCCAGACTCCTCAGACTTCACTCCTCTCTGCTTATCACCAATCTATGCTTGTCTGAAGAAGCTTGGTAAATGTGGTTTTCCCCTAACCTGGGTTTCCTATACTTTGACCTGACTCTGTAGGTTTGATTCATTGGGTTTTTTCCAAGTAGAGACAGAGGGAGTCATCTCTTCTCCACCACACTTGCCTAGATAGCAGGAAACACAAGCATGATGACTGACATTTAGTATTTTTTATCCTACATGCATCGCTTTTCAGTTGTTCACATTAAATTTCATCTGCCATGTAGATGCCCACTTTTCTAGTCTCGCAAATGCCATTCCGAAGTTCTTCACATCCACTCATGTTTTAACAACTTTGAATAACTTTGTGTCCTCTGCAAATTTGATCACCTCCCTATTACTCCCTTTTCCAGCATCAGTCCCAATACAGGTTCCTGGGGCACTCCATGATTTTTCTCCACTGTAAAACCTGAACTTTAGTCCTATTCTCTATTTCCTGTCTTTTAACCAGCTACTAATCTACAATAGGACATCCTGAGGAGTCTCTCATTAGGGACTTTGTCAAATGCCTTCTGAAAATCCAGATGCATTATATTGACCAGCTAATTCTTACCAGATTGGTAAGGCAAGATTTCCCTTTGTTAAAACTCTGTTGGCTGTTCCTCATAAGGCCACTTCTATCCACATGGCCAGTCATTTTGTTTTTAAGAATAGTTTCTACTATTTTGCCCAACACCAATGTCAGGCTCACTAGTCTATAGTTTCCCAGATTACCTCTGGAGCCCTTTTTAAAAACTGTCATTACATTGTACACCCTCCAGTCTTCTAGTACTGCAACACCTCTCTTGCAGTGTGTTCATGTTCATACTGTCTGAGACCATGCAGGAATGAATGAACACCCACAGAAAATTATTACAGGCGGCTGGGGGAGGTGGAAGAAATATGGATGTACTTAAACCAAGTTATAGAAATAGTTGCAAAAACAGTTATTAACTTCCAGTGGGGGTGGGGGAAATGTCCCATCTTACCACTCACTGCTGGCAGCAATGCCTGCAGGACATAGAACTCTTGAAAAACAGTTGTCATCAGTGACCCTTTGGTTAGACAATGCATTTTCTTGTCTAAATAAATGTAGAACATCTTTGGAAATGCTCCGATCTTCCCTCCTCCTCTCTCATGCTCTCCCTTTCCTCCATCTTTCCCTTCCTCTTTTCCCACGTCTACCACAATATCCCTTCCTTTAAAAGCCCCATTTCCTCCATCATTATCCCAAAATGCATCCTGTTAGCTGAACCTTGGAAAGGAGCATATGAGCTAAAAAAATTAGCACCGGGTTCAAGGCAGGTATTAAAGTCTGGGCCTTAGAGAGCACATGCTAAATAGTAAGTGAAGGACAGTATACCATGATATTTCTGCATGACCACTAAAACCTAGTTAGCATCTGATGTTTCTTTATTTCCATGTGCATCTGTGCTAATTTTTTCTGGGGCCAGTTTAGCGTGCACACAAAGCTTTGGTGCACAGGCCCCCTTTATTGCAGGTTTTGAGCCAGGGGCTGAGAGAGAACGATCGCTGTACACTACTTTGTCTTCTACTTTTTCTTCTGTCTGGGTTTATTTAGGTGATCACTTTACCAATAAGCATGCGTGTAGTGGTTTAAAGCTCATTTATTGCTTGAGCATTTGGATTGCTGCCATCTTTCTTGTCTGCCAGCCAAATAAACATGGTAAAGAAATACCTATACTGTGGTTCAGACATCCAGGACAGCCAAAGTTCTTTAGAGGGTTGATTATTTTGGCATACGCTGCCCAGTATGTGAACTCTGTATTCCTATTAAATGCTAAATGTTGCACTGTATTTATGAACTTGATGCTTCACTAATATGAAACACAAGGCATTAAAATGTGGGAATAAAGAGTAGGAATGTGGAAAGAAGGATCTGGCTGGTGACTTTGTCAGAAAACATGCACAGAATAACTTGAATCATTTACAAATATATTACATATAATTTCTAATACATACTTTGCAAAGTTCTAGATAATGTGATTCTTAATGATGATGAATGCTTTAGGTTTCTCTACAGTAAGGGCTTTTAAATAGAACAATATGTTTTGGACTAGAATATATACAAATATAAAAACAGAGAATCTGTCAGTACATTAGAATAGTAAGACCCATCTCGTCTGTCCAAATTACTTCCTTTTGCAATGCTACAGATCCCATATGATCTATGACTTTCTCTAAACTTCTTCACAATGCATGATCTTCTGAGCTCATCCCATACTTTCTTAAATTCTGTTACTTTTTTTTTGCTTCTACCACTATAAATGGGAAGTTGTGAATGCAACCACCATTCTTTTTGAAAAGACATATTTCTTAAATTTACTCCTGAGCTTACACCTTCAGATCATGAACTCTTATCCTAGAATTTCTTTTATAATGACGATTTTTTCTGCTTGTACATTATTGATACCTTTAAGGTGTCAGAATGTGTCTATTATATCCCCCTTCTTTCTCCTGTCTTCTATAGTATACATAGGGGTTCTCAGATTGCATCTTAGGCAGTAAAGGGCACTCCATTTCTAGTTCAGGTCTAGATTAAGAAAAAATCTAAAGACTGTGGGGTAGATTTTCAAAAGGTACGTGCGCGCGTCCATGTGTGTGCCTTACCCGGGGCGCAAACATGGAGGCACAATTGTATAACATGCGCGCGCTGGTGCGCACATGTTGGGCCAGATTTTTAAAATGTACGCGGGTAAAAACCCGGGGTTTATGCATGTGGCCGGGCCTTATGTGCACTGGGCCAATTTTCAAAAAGGCCAGCCACACACGTAAACCCCTGGGATGTGTGTAAGTCCCGGGGCTAGCCAAAGCGGAGGTCCAGGGGGCATGGCGGTGCAGGGCTAGAGGTGCCTGGCACAGCGGCCATTTGAGGTTAGGCTAGGGGGTTGGGAAGTTCCCTCCCAGTCGGCTCCTTAATTGGAGTGGACTGGGAGGGAACTGGGGAAGGCCCCGATGCGTCGCCGCATGTAATTGCAATAGTCTACCCCCTCTTGTGCACGCTGACCCAAAATTTTATAACATGCGTGCACCAGCACATGCATGTTATAAAATTGCGCATCCATGTGCGCGCGCGTACCTTTTGAAAATCGACCCCGTTATAAAATTTCGGGAATTAAGGAACGGACTGGGAAGAAACTTTCCAACTCCCTAGCCTAACCTCCCTTCCCCTTCCCCTATACTTCCCTCCCCCTATCCCTATTCTAAATCCCCCCAAATTTGTTATCTTACCTTTTGCTCCTGCTTCCGAACAGGAGCAAATTGTGCACACCGGCACCCTGCTGGCACACGATCCCCTGGCACAGCAGCAAATGGCTGCCTTGCTGGGTGCCTCTAGCCCTGCCCTGCCCCCCGGACTGCCCCTTTAGCTAGCACCAGGACTTACACATGACCCAGAGGTTTACGCGCTGCTATGGTTATTGATGTTTGGGTGGATTCTTGAACAATGTGGCAGCTGACCATGCCCATGGGGGGGGGAGGTGGGCAGAGCTGTGAGGGACCATGGTGTCAGGCTAGACTCTGGACACACAAACACAGATTGAATCTTTATTTAAACAGTTTTGGAAACCACCAGAGGTGGCAGTAGTGAGTAGTAGATGTTGAGCCTGGCAGGGCGAGTATCCCACAGTGGTGCTGTAGTGGAAAGAGACTGAGAGTGAGAAACATACAGATTGCTAGGTAGAACAGGAGAAGCTTCAAGACAGGGAGAGCAGGCCCTCAAGGAGTGAGTACCTGATCCCTTAGAGTAGAAAGACTCAGTGGTAATGTACTCACACAGCGGTTCCACTAGACGAGAGGTCTGGCACTGGAACAGAGGGCAGGCCCTCGAGGAGCGAGTACCTGGTTCCAGGGAAGCAGTACTGTGGAATAGATGGTAGTTATACTCACAGATGGAAACTGTTAGTGAGGTCTTCCAAGTAGAAAGGGTTGTAGATGCAGGCAGTGACTCAGGGAACACGCGCACACCCTATGGTACCTTGGAGGAGCATGGTGGGAAGCAGCACCAAAGCCAGTCCCGGGATGCTGGAGAGGTCAACAGACAGACGCCATGGCAGCCAGTAGTCCGAGGTGAGTGGGAGGAGCCGCAAGAAGAGTAAGGTAGGCGGGGCAAAGCCGTCGCAAACCTACGGTCACAACATGTGTATGGCCGGGCCCTTTGAAAATTGGCCCAGTGTGCATAAGGCCCGGCCAAGCATGTAAACCCCGGGTTTTTACGCGCATACATTTTTTAAATCTAGCCCTATGTGAATAGGGTAAAAAAAAGTATTTAATAAAATTTCCTAGGAGCATCCTGGCTGGAGGCCTATGGTGGAGCCATGGGGCCTAGTGTTGCAGGACCTGCTGAGGTGGCTACCTGATTTGTGGGATTTGGAAGCCCAGAAAAAGAGCCTGACTGTGTAATAGAGTCACTGTGGGGAAGTTGCAGCATTCTCCCATGGTGCTCCGATGAATCATGGTGTTGCTGAAGCAGTTTGTGCTATGTGTGATTGTGAGAGCCACAGGAGCCTGAGGAACTTTCTGCAGCAATGGAAGAATGGCAGCAAGGGGGAAGGGGCTGGCGTGAACAGCTTGGAGAAGCTGCTGCTGCAGATTGGAAGCCAGCCAAGGTGTTGGGGGCCTTGGGAAAGCCCCGGGCACTTTACAAAAGAGCAGGCCTAATCCTGTGGATGTCAGTGAGTGCCCACAATTCCAGTCCCAAGGCCAATTTTAAAAGAGAAAGGACAAAAAAAAACAACAAAAATAAAATGTTTAAATGCCGATTCTGGTGGGAAGCCCTAGGAAAGGCTGCCTACCAAGAGTAAGCACCTGGGAAGCTCTTTGTTGGACCCAGTACTAATGTTAAAAAAGCTTAAAATTCATTAAACGTAAATAAATTGATGGCTGGGGACAGGTGAAAGGGAGTTAAGGACCACAGTCAAACCATTATTTGGGGTTAAATATAAATTTTAAGGCTGAAAAATGACCCATTTTTTTACCGAGTGATTTTTGAGGCAAAAAGTACATTAAATACTTCAGAACATCTAAGAAGCTATTAAAAACTCCTATTCACCTTTAATTTGGGGTTAAAGTAGTATAATGTTAAATTATAGGTATTTGTGTTTTGGGGTATTTTAGGTAGGTTTTATAGGTGCTTGAGAACATAAGAACATAAGAACATGCCATACTGGGTCAGACCAAGGGCCCATCAAGCCCAGCATCCTGTTTCCAACAGTGGCCAATCCAGGCCATAAGAACCTGGCAAGTACCCAAAAACTAAGTCTATTCCATGTTACCATTGCTAGTAATAGCAGTGGCTATTTTCTAAGTCAACTTAATTAATAGCAGGTAATGGACTTCTCCTCCAAGAACTTATTCAATCCTTTTTTAAACATAGCTATACTAACTGCACTAACCACATCCTCTGGCAACAAATTCTAGAGTTTAATTGTGTGTTGAGTAAAAAAGAACTTTCTCCGATTAGTTTTAAATGTGCCACATGCTAACTTCATGGAGTGCCCCCTAGTCTTTCTATTATCCGAAAGAGTAAATAACTGATTTACATCTACCCATTCTAGACCTCTCATGATTTTAAACACATCTATCATATCCCGCCTCAGCCGTCTCTTCTCCAAGCTGAAAAGTCCTAACCTCTTTAGTCTTTCCTCATAGGGGAGCTGTTCCATTCCCCTTGTCATTTTGGTAGTCCTTCTCTGTACCTTCTCCATTTGGAATGACATTGGACATGTTTTGGTGGTCTCTGATTGAGGAAGAGTGTATTTGGAGTGGTTTTCAATCTTAGGACTGGAATTTTTGGGTGATTTTTTGATCTATTCCAGTCAATTGTTGAATCTATTTTGGGGTTTTCTGTGCTGAACCTTGAAAAAGGTATGTCAACTCAGAAAAGTCAAAATACTCAACATTTCGAAGCTATTGCTAGGGAGATACCATGGAAATGGAAGGTTTACAAAAGACAGTATGTTAGATGGCTAGTGTAATTATACATCTTTAGGTCATAGTACAATAATTATTAATTAATTAACTTTTTTGGAGGAACATTTTAAAGCTATTAAAAAATCTCTTCACATTAGAATAACTTGTAACAAAGAGTCTAAAAGTATGTCAATGGGTGTTAAGTAGGGAATTTGGCCAGGGTAAGAACTATTTTTTAATGAGATCACTAAATTAAGAATATTTCTGGTAGAAGAAAGTGTCAGTAACAGTTTAGAATTGAGGGAAGCTGCACTGGAAACTGGTCAGAGAAGGAGTGTTACACCCTTGTCTTTCTCTGAGGTCTGGTTTAAAATCACATACACATAAAAACAGTGAGAGAACACATATTTATGATTGAGTATGTGAATTTGAAAGTGTTTATTGTTAATAAAAACCTGATAAGGTAAGAAAAGTGAATTAGTCAGTGAAAGTTAAAGGACAGTTGATCTGCAAATTATAATCAGCTTAAATAGCTGATGAAAGAACTGAGTAAAAGGAAGATAATTTAAATAGAAAGATATGTGATTTCAACAATTTAGAAATCCTAATTCCTAATATAGAAGCAAGTCTTTATAAAGTATAAGCTTGATTAAGATGCTTTCTTATAGAATTGGTTTATTGTCCCATAGAGAGACTTCTGATTTCTCATCAAGGAAAGAATTCCATAATAATAATAATAATCATAATAATAATCTAGAGAAACAGTTTGGTCATAATAAAACTAGATATGGTGACAGTGAACTGATTAAGTGGTAACACTTGTCCTAACTTTGGGCTAAGTGCGATCTCAAGATAAATTCCTAAATTTCAGAAAAGAAGAAAGGAGAAAATTAAAAGTTGGCTGATACAAATAGTAAACAATTTAAAAGTATCCAAAGTGCAGTGACACTGTCTTAAATAAAGGCAGTTAAAGAACAATAAGATCAGTGGTTTTATAAATTGATGATAAACCAAGAGACCTAAATAAACTGACTGACTATGTGAATGCATGGTGAATACAATATCAGTGTTGGAGATATCACATTTCATTTGTCACAAGTCTCATTTGCTACACATGACAGTTCTTTCAGTGCATTTAGAAGAAGGTAATCTTAATTATTCTTTGATTTATTAAGCTAGTAGTTTCGGTACATAAATTGATGAGACATACACTGAGGGCAACATGGTAGTTAGTGGAATATCTTAGGGTTGAAGAAGGCAGTTTTTTATTTTTGATATATTAAAATCAGGATAGTGGGTGTATGGAAATCTCCAAATGTTAATAGGCCTTTGGTCCTTCTCCTTACTTGGATGGATTAAATGTTACACCCAGGTTTTCTGTAGTAAGTAATTACCTTTATTGCTGAATGCACATCAGAGAAGCAATGACAGTGACAGGTCTTGTCATAGTTCTGATTCTAAGCAACATAAAACATGATTCTTATAACATTTCAACACTATCATTATTTTCTTGTCTCAGCAGTTTTAGATCAGCTTAATCAGTAGCAATTTCATTTCTACTTTTTTATTTTAGCAACATATCTCATACATCAGAATACCTATTTTTATTCCAAGCATAATCATTTCTTTCAACTTTGGCATATTTTACCATCTGCACAGAAAAGCATAGTTAAAACATCCTCCTCCTTTCACCTTTAACCTAGTTCCCTTTTTTGCACTAATTGCAAAGCCGCATGTCTGATAACACCACCTTAAGCAAAATTTTCCATTACAGCTACAGGATACCATAAATTCTAAATATATTCTAGTAATGTCTAATTTTCTACTTTGTGCAGTCAACCACCTCTGCCCTGTTTCTGATAAGCTGAAAAGCTCAAAGAAAGCTTTACTAATCACCACAGGTGGAGCCTGCCTAGAGTCCAGTAAGATGACGTGGTCAAGAATTGAGTTCCTGTCTCCACTCACAAGCATTGATATTAAGCTTCAGTCTCAATCACTTCTCATCCTCTGGAGTACATCTAATAGTCACACTCTAACAGCATTCACAATCCACCCCCCTCCCCCAAACAACTGCATTAGTGAAACTTTAAGATATCTGCACATAAATAAACAGAAACATTTAAAAACAGTAATCAGGAAGTAAAGTTTAATATAGACAAAGAGGAGTGGCTCTTTATGTCAGAAACAATATCCAAGCATCTGAGCTGCAAGGAAGATGGGGCAATGAAGAAGCACTATGGGCTGACCTAAAAAAAGATGATGGGCATCCATTTATATTGGAGTGGTTTACAGGCCTCCAAATCAAAAGGAAGAGCATGACAGAGATCTGGTTGAAGACATCCAAAAGATGGGAAAGAAGGGAGAAGTGGTGATCGTTGGAGACTTTAATCTGCCGGATGTAGACTGGAGAATCCCTTCTGCTGAATCTAACAATAATAGAGAAATAGTGGATGCCCTGCAAGGGGCTTTGTTCAAACAAATGGTAATGGAACCCACAAGAGAAGGAGCAATACTCGACTTAGTGCTCACTAATGGAGATAATGTCTCTGATGTCCAGGTGGGTGCCCACCTCAGCACCAGTGATCATCAAACGGTATGGTTTCATATCACACAAAGGATATGGAAAAGAAACACAAAGACCCAAGTTTTGCAGTTCAAAAACACGGACTTTGATGAAATGGGGAAGTACCTGGAGGTAGAACTAGAAGGCTGGGAGAACAAGAGAAATGTGGAACAACAGTGGACCAAACTAAAAGGAGCAATTATCAAGGCAACTAATCTATATGTTAGAAAAGTAAAGAAAAGCAAAAGAAAAATGAAACATATCTGGTTCTCAAAGGAGGTGGCTGACAAAATAAAGGCTAAAAGAACAGCATTCAAGAAATATAAAAGATCCCAAAGGGAGAAGCACATAGAAAAATAGCTGGTAGAACTAAGGGAGACAAAGAAAGTAGAGATGTGAATCGTGTGCCAGATCGTCTTAACGATCAGATTCGGCTGGGGGGGGGGGGGGGGGGGAATCTGATCATTAAGATATGTGAATTGGAATTGTTTCCGATTCAAATTCACATCGCTAATTTTTTTTTTTAGGGAGGCCCGCGCCGCTAAAAAAAACAACCCACCCGATCCTTTAAATCGACCCCACCCTCCCGACCCCCCCAAAACCTTTTAAAATTACCTGGTGGTCCAGGGGGGCCTCAGGGGGCTTCGGGGACAGGAGAGATCCAGGGGGGCCTCAGGGAGAGATTTCCCGTTCCCAGGCATCAGCTGTTCTAAAAAAAAAATGGCAGCGATGCCCCTTTGCCCTTACCATGTGACAGGATATCCGTGCCATTGGCCGGCCCCTGTCACATGGTAGGAGCACTGGATGGCCGGCGCCATCTTTAAAGATGGCGCCGGCCATCTTTACTCATCAGCCCCTATTATAGAATATAGTATAATAGGGGCTGATGAGTAAAGATGGCGCCGGCCATCCAGTGCTCCTACCATGTGATAGGGGCCGGCCAATGGCACGGATACCCTGTCACATGGTAAGGGCAAAGGGGCATCGGCGCCATTTTTTTTTAGAACAGCTGATGCCTGGGAACGGAAAATCTCTCCCCGAGGTCCCCCTGGATCTCCCCCCGAGGCCCCCCAAGACCACCAGGTAATTTTAAAAGGTTTTGGGGGGGTTGGGAGGGTGGAGTCGATTTAAAGGGTCGGGTGGGTTGTTTTTTTTTAGCGGCGCGTGCCTCCCTAAAAAAAAAAGGGTCGGGAGGGTGGGGGGGTCGATTTAAAGGGTCAGGTGTTTTTTTTTTTTATCGGGCCATCGGCGCCATTTTAATTAGTGGCAGCCAAAATGGCGCCGATGGCCCGAGAGCGGGAGATCGCGCCGGGACCCCCCCCCCCACTGGACCACAAGGTAATTTAACATTTTGGGGGGGGGTTCGAGAGGGTGGGGGAGGGTAAGGAATTGGTTTTAAAGGGTCGGGGTGGGTTTAGGGGTTGTTTTGGTGTTCCGGTTTTCCCGCCCTCCCCCAAATAATTCCCATGCCCTATTTAACGATACAATACAAATGCCCCTGATGATAAATAGGGGACATTTGTATTGTATCGTGCACTCTAACGATTTCGGACGATTTTAAAATTATCTCACGATAATTTTAATCGTTCAAAAACGATTTACATCCCTAAAAGAAAGTAATCAAGATAGCAAAAAGTCAAGCAGAAGAAAGGATTGCCAAAGACATAAAGAGAGGTGACAAAACATTTTTCAGATACATCAGAGAAAGGAGAGAAGTTCCAAGTGGTATGTGAAATTGAAAAGTGAAAAGGATCGATGTGTAGATAGAGACAAAGAAATGGCAGAAATATTAAACGACTACTTCAGTTCGGTATTCACTAAAGAGCACCCAGGAGAAGGACCGTCGCTAGTTAACAAGAAACTGGAGGGGAGTGGAGTAGATGTAACTCTGTTTACAGTGGAGAATGTGTGGGAAGAGCTGGGGAAACTGAAAGTGGACAAAGCCATGGGACCTGATGAGGTTCATCCCAGGATACTGAGGGAGCTCAGAGATGTGCTGGCGGGTCCTCTGTGTGACCTGTTCAATAGATCCCTAGAAACGGGAGTGGGGCCAAGTGATTGGAGAAGAGTGGTGGTGGTCCCGCTTCACAAGAGTGGGAGCAGAGAGGAGGCTGGAAACTACAGGCCGGTTAGCCTCACCTCAGTGATAGGAAAAGTAATGGAGTCACTGCTGAAAGAAAGAATAGTGAACTACCTACAGTCGGGAGAATTGCTTGCCCAGAGGCAGCATGGATTCACCAGGGGAAGATCCTGTCAGACAAATCTGATTAACTTTTTTGACTGGGTGACGAGGGAATTGGATCGAGGAAGAACGCTCGATGTCATCTACTTGGATTTCAGCAAAGCTTTTGATAGGGTCTCGCACAGGAGGCTGGTGAATAAAATGAGAAGCTTAGGAGTGAGTGCCAAGGTGGTGGCCTGGATTGCAAACTGGAACTTACTCTGAAGAGAGAGCTGTGTTAAGCGGAGTGCCGCAAGTATCGGTGTTGGGACTGGTCTTGTTCAATATCTATGTGAGCGACATAGCGGACGAAATAGAAGGTAAAGTTTGTCTGTTTGTGGATGTCATTAAGATCTGCAACAGAGTGGACACTGGACACATCGGAAGGAGTACATGCACCGCATCAGACGCTATCCAAGCTCCTACACTGTCAGGAAGCAAATTTGAAACAGTGCTGATCATGCATGAAGACCCGGTAAGCCTTCCAGACTTGTTGTCAACTTATAATATCTATTTCCAACACGTTTGTGCCCATCAAAACAGGACTATGGATTTTGTTTTTGTTTGTTTTTTAACTCTCAAATGTATTCATTATACGGAATAAGCTTCACATCGTAATGCTGCATAAATATTGATATGGCATACTTATAAATTGTTCTTACAAATAAGCTGGCTGGACCCCTGAAGATGGAGATCTCTCTGAAACCCTGCAGAGTCAGGCGATTCAACACAAGCATCAGGAATACCTGAAAGGGACCTTTTAACATGGCATCAATTCAACAGCCTTCCACGGGCGATTCAATAGCAAGCACAAGGATTACCTTAAAGGGTCCTTCACATTCAGCATCAATACAACAGCCTTTCACATACAAGCGGCCTTCATTACAGAGAAGAGTCATCTCTGTCAACATCAAGCTAAGTATTTTACTAGCTTATATGAGACTTTATGTTGACATTTCCAAAGCAACCGATGATTACACTCACAGCACAAAGAAACTTTTAGCTCTTAAGGGTTACCAGGTTAATATCTAGGACCCTGTGCTATATGAAGGTTGCTGGAAAAATAATTCATTAAGTTTTCCATAGTCCAATACAAGTGAGAAATATGTTCACATTTTTGTAATTTTGTTTTTCTCAAGGATATAGGTTTTCTTTTATTGTATACATGGTACCAGGACTTGCTGGCCCATACCTACCTGCCATACCCCTTATACCACCATGGGGATCTTGCTGGCACATACCAACCTGCCATTAGGGATGTGCAGAGGTTAAAGATACATTGCTATTAGGTATTCGTTGCGCCGGGACCCAAATCTGTTGCATCCGTTTTCATAGGGGAAAACCCCATTCGTCCATTAGTTGCATTCAGTATTCATTTTCTATTAAAGTTGGGGAAAAAAAACCCCATCCCAACCCTTTAAATTTAATTAACTACAACCCCCCACCCTCATGACCCCCCCCCCAAGACTTTCCAAAAGACCCTGGTGGTCCAGTGGGGGTCTGGGAGCGATCTCCTGCACTCGGGCCATTGGCTGCCAGTAATCAAAATGGCACCAATAGCCTTTGCCCTTACTATGTCACAGGGGCTACCGGTGCTATTGATCGGCCCCTGTCACATGGTAGGAGCACAAGATGGTGCAGGCTGTCCATTGCTCCTACCATGTGACAGGGGCCGACCAATGGCACCGGTAGCCCCTGTGACATAGTAAGGGCAAAGGCTATCGGCGCCATTTTGAATACCGGCAGCTGACGGCGTGAGTTCAGTAGATAGCTCCCGGACCCCCGCTGGACCACCAGGGAGTTTTGGCAAGTCTTGGGGAGAGGGTCAGGAGGGTGGGGGTTTTGTTTAAATTTGCTCCTTTAGACGGCCAAATAATTCGGTGAAAATTTGTTGTATTCATGGGAAATCGTGATACGTTCGTAATGCAACGAATACAACAAATATGGCCCTATACGTTGCGGATTGCCAATATGTTACAAATGAATGCACACCCCTAAGCAGAAAAGTTCATTTTGACAAAAGTTCATTTTGACAGTTTAGATATCAACTGCTGCCTGGAACTGACCTCTGCCTGCCTGACCATTCTTCATCTGCCGCCTGGAACTGACCCTCGCTTGCCTTAACTATGCTTGGACTGACTTTGCTATTGACTCCTGCTTTGGCTGACCACTCCTGGACTGATACTCTGCCTCTGACCCTTGTGCTTCACTCAGACACTCTCTTCTGGCCTACTGTGACTACAGACCAACCTGCTTGGAATCTACCCATGGCTTCCACCTGACTAGATCGCAGGCGCTGCCTGTCTCGCCCAGAGAACCTTCCTGAACTGTTACCTCCCTGAGGTCTCCGGAGCTTCCAGTTCGGGTCTAGTCCATCCTTTCTGCATCAGCCGCGCACCCATGCTCATGGGGGGCATACCCCTCCGCTACCTCTCCGGGAGACCATCTGAGGCCTACCTAAGTCCAGGCGGTCCAGGTACCCAAGGGCTCAACCTGCGAAAACCCCGGACTGTTATTGGCGAAGCTCCAGCTAGCCTCTGTCTCCTCGTGTGCTCTGCCTCCTGGTGGCAGGCGCTCTCTGGGTCCGATCCCAGGCCAAGGGTCCACCTCCAGCGCAACATCAACTGAGCTCTGGTCTAGCAAGCACTGCTTAATTTTGCCTCTCAGTTCAGTGATATTTTGATAATCCTAAATGTAGATGTACAATTTTATTTGTGGCAAGAGCAAAACTTGTGAATTTGGATGGTTTCATCCCCATGGGTTATTTAATATCTTTCTCTCCATTTTTCTGAGAATATATTATCCTAAATGCTTTTATATATGTTTTATATTGTAACCCACCTGGAGCACTTGGACATGAGTGGGATATACATTTTATATATAAATATTCTGCAGTATGTCATACAAGTTTCCTTTTTACACAGATTTTTTTTAAAATAAAAAGAAAAGAGATTGAGGTAGAAGTATGCTTTCCAGAAAATGATTCATGATCCAAAAAATGTAAGTTCCTAGCAAAGACAAAGATATATTCGTGTAATTTCCACTAGATAACTTGAAATATGTTTTATCTGAGGATTTTCCTTGTCAGGGGAGCATAAAATGAGATGAGGATGATAATGTGCCTGTAAGCATGTGTCTTCTCATCTGGGAATGAATTGCAATAAAATATTGTTTTGTATCCTGTGCTTTTCTTTTAGGTTATATCTATGAAAATACAAAAATTAGGATTGCATGAATAGTAATGGTTAAATGAAAATATGGCATTCAATTAATGATTGGGTACTATCAATTTTCTGTAAATAATGAGGTCTGTATATTATTATATCGATTGATTTTGCAATCTTTTATTAAATATTTTCTTACTAATAAAACAATCGGAGTAAACCAAAAAAGAAAAAGCAGCTAAATGACGCCAAGGTATAGAAACAATCAATGTAAAATCATTTATAAGAAGAACTTGGTATGAGTAAATGAACATGCTCAACAATGTAATCCACAGTTGCTTGCCCACTATGGGCTGCAGACTGTATCATGCAGAGCACTTATTCACATCATTTACAAGTTCTGCCCTACCACCCTATGACTCTTTATTAAATGGTAAACCAATAACTTATTACTAACAATCTTTGGGCCTCATTTACTAAGCTTTGTTCCCATAGACATAGAATGGGAGAAAACCTTTAGTAAATGACCTCTTTTAATAGTAAATCCTCTACAAGATTTCTAGAGTGCAGAAACATTGCTAATGTTGGGTAACTAATACAGCGGGAGAATCGTGGTGATTTTTATGGCGACATAGTTTGTGCTTAAAATAGTCAACAAATCCATCGCAAGTTACATATATTTTTTTCAAAAAACGTCTGTGGTGTGCCCTTGAGTTAGCCCCAGGTTCCTGCTTAGAACCTTTACATCTATGAACCTTCCATCGCTTTCTGCCTCTCCCAACCTGGAGGGTTTGGATTGAACGCCTCATTCCATTTAGTGCAGCCATTTTAGTAATCTGTGGAGTCATTTTGAGTTAGCATCAGAGCAGAGAGGATGGAGTTTTTCCATTCCATGATGAGGCCTCCCAGCCTTATCTTAAACTTTAGTTTTGAAGAGGTTTCTCTCTGTGCAAACTCTGCCAGAAGGTTGTCCTGAATTTAGGTGCAGTGAGATTGAATTTTGCCAGATTCCCTTTGGGGCAAAAGGGCTTTCAACCCAGAGGCCTGAAAACCTGTGAGCCCACTCTGTACCCTAGGTGAGGGAAGCACCAGTGACAGATCCTTCTGTGTGAGATTTTTGATGGCCAAGATGTATCCTGACTTTTTTCAGAAGGGACTCCTGCTGAAACCTTGCACCCTTCGGAGAAGGCTGCCCCCCCCCGGCACAAAGGACAAAGGCTAAAGGCCTCTGAGTCTTAATCTACATCCTCGATGGAGTAAGCACCAACGATAGTGAAGCAACAGTCACTGAGAGATTTTTCAGAGAGCAAGTATTCACATACGATACCCCTGACGCACCAGGAAGCATGAGCTTCCCCCCACAAAAAGGATTCCTCCCTTGAGACAGAGAGCAAAGTTAAGGGAGAATGGCTAGCCGGATTCATGCCCCAAAAAATAAATAAGTTTGTGTGCCCTTGGAACTTAAAACCCCCTAGTAGGGGTTACCTTTCTTTTGTGATTTTGATATATTTCCTCTAAAAATCTTGTTGAGGATTTGCTATTGAAGATTGTTAGTAATGCAAGTTTTTGGTTTACCTTTTAATAGAGTCAAGGGGTGGTAGGGCGGAACTGATAAGTGATATGAATAAGTTCTTCCGCATGATACAGCTTGCAGCCCATAGCGGGCAAGAGACTGTGGATTACAATATTGAGCACGTTCATTTACTTGATACCAAGTTCTTCTTATAAACGAATTTATATTGATTGTTCCCACACCTTGGTGGCGTTCGGCTTTTTCCTTTTTGCTTTCTGAAACATTTTGACATTGTTGAATTAGCCTGAACATCACCAACTGGAATGCAGTGGCTGAGTGGGCAGCAGCTAAATGGGTATCCTCTTGCTGGTCGAGATGGAGGACTGTGGGATGTTGTTGCATGGGTCATTGGGGCATGCCTGGCTTGTGGTGATGTGCCTGGGAGAGGGTCAGCAGTAGCAGCTGGTGGAGGCAGGGATTTCTGCTGGTGCGTCAGGGGTATCGTCAGTGTGTGGAACACTTGTGGAGATGTGGCAGAGGGGAGGGAAGAGGGTCTGCAGCCCTCACCCTTGAACACATTGCTTGCTAGCTGGAATTTTTTTTTTCACTTCTGCTGATCAGTCCAGTTAGAAGGGGGGGGGGGGGGGGGGGGGAATCATTTTGCGTATCACAAGCTTCGTGAATCAGGTGAAATGACCTGTTTTAACACATAAGTTATTTTTGTGTGGTTAACCGTAGTAACTGTGCAAAAGTAATGCACATTAGCAGGGGTAATTTTCTGAAATAAAAGGTACCAAGTCAAGTCTACTGGCAGCCTCCACCTTCCACGTTTACCCTAACAAGGAAAAAGAAGCAACTCCAAAAAAGTTCCAGGTGGACAACAAAAAGTTTCAGGTCAATAACCTGGCCAAAAATCACCACTATATTTTAGTAAATCGGCCTCTTTATGTGCTACCTACAAATTGTCATGCCAATAAAGTCTCTTGCTTTTGAATTTGATTCCTCACTGAGGCCACACACTGACACTTTCATGAAAAGTTTAAAACAGACTTCTCTCAGATAATGAAAAGCTATTTGTCTACTTTCCAAAGATATTTTTTTAGACTGGAATATTTAGATATTTGGCCATGCAAATGAAATTTTAGATTGTTGCAAGTGGAATACAGATTCACAAGGAAATCCTTTTTGATGGATGCTGTTAGGATAAAAACTACGAGTAGGCTTTCTGTGGGCTTGCCCAGTGGATCGGTGGTAGAGCTGTGCCTTGCCATGCCAGAGTCTTGAGTTCACTTTCCAAGCCTGGCTTTTGCTTCTTAGGCTGTCAGGCCTGGGAATGCTATGGAGGTCCTGGGGAGGTGCTGATGGTTTTATGATGCATTAGGGACATCAGAAACATTCTGACTGAACCAGAAGCTCCTTTGCCCTCTAAATAAAAATAGGCTTTAGATAGAAGGCAATTATTATTTCTGTATCTAGTCATGGGAGAGAGTCAAAAAATGTGGCCCTAAATTCAAGGTTTGTTTAGTTGTGCTAAAGCTCACAATTATATTCATTTTAATGGTAAATTAGTTAAATGCTGTACAGCAGCCAGTGGAATGATTTTCTGAGGTTTTTGACTGGAAAACATCTGCCACTTCCTTTTTTTTGTTGGGGATTTAGTGCCCTCAATATTTAAGTTGTTCAACAAATCAAACCTATATTTTTCGTAGCCTTGAAGCTTAATTTAGATTTCTATTTCAGTGTATATTTTTAGCAACCAGCTTTGATAAATCATTTCTTGGATCTTCTTCATGTATGAACTTGTCTGCATGCCATCATATCAATAAACCAAAGCACAAAAAACAAACGTTGCCTGTGAGATCTTAATCATGCTGAGGACTGGAATGAATGTTCAGTTCAAAGCTAAGATAAAGGTCCTTTTGCCTTCAGCTGAGGCTCCTTCAGAACATTTCAAAGGTTTTACAAGAAATATATTCTCTCTAATTTATGTCTTTGAATTGCGCTATAGTGCAATATATCCAAAAGAGTACCAGCAGCATGTTTTTTTGTTCCACTAGGAACAAAAATAACATTAAATTCTTGAGCCACACTCTGCATGTATATTTGCTTGGCACAAGAGTCAGTGGGCAGATGAGTGTTTTACCATATACAACAGTTTATTCAAAGATGCGTAGGACATGCTGCTTTTTAGACAGGTTCTTTTTAGCAGTAATAAAGGTGGCCTAGGAAAAGTAAATATTTCTGTAACCAAAGAATAGAAAAATAAAGAGCTGATGAAATATTGGCTGAAATTTGTACAATAAGCTCCTGGACACAGTGCATTAAGATGGCAGTTTTCAGAAATGTTATGACATATTGCTAATGAAATGCCCTTTTCGGCTGTACCAGATCGCAGTGGCCACGCAAAGTCCCAGGGCCAATCTTTAACTTTCCGGACCTCTAAGCTTTCTTTCCTTTACCAGACTATTGACTGCTGGATGCTGGGCTTCTACTGGCAGGGAGGAGGACAAGCCACCAGGGCTATTGGTGTTGGGTAGAAAGGAATCTTAAGACCTACAAACCTCACTCAGCCAATGTAGAAGTTTAAAAAATAAGATCCAATTCAAAATAGCAAAATTTGCCTTGATATGAAGCATATTGAAATCTCCAAGGGCCCACAAACGTTTTGAAATCTTATCCCTCTGAGACACTGTCCCTTCCCAATGATGAGAGAGTAGAAAAAAATCTCTTCTTCAAAACAGGGAAACGGTGGCAGAAAAACAATTCCCTCCTTCCAACAGGTAAAGAAAAATCCTCTCAAATGCACAATTTCCACCTTTGGATAACCTCAGGCCCTACTGTTAACTGGAAGCAGGGCAAATGTTGTGCCCAACCCCCTCAGGCAGGGAGTGGATCAAAACATCCAATTTCCTTAAAAGACAAAAATCCTCTCCTCTTCTCCACTTGACAGTGCCTCCTCTAGGTCTGTGAAGACAACTAAACAGTAGGGCAAAGTGCTATCCCTTTGGTTCAGGCTTGTAGGGCCTGAAATTGGGGAACCATCAAAATTACTCCTCTCCTTCCCAAAAAGCCTGTACCTTAAACATGCTTAAGTCAGCTTATATAGAAGGAGCTTGACCAATTTCAGCACCCCAGGCCGAGCAAAAAAAGTAGAGATGGTCTTAGAAAATGCAAAACCCTCTGGTCAAGGGCAAAGCTATTGGTAAGGGATCGAAGCAACCCTTACACAAAGAATACTTATTGTCATAAAGAAATGCTTAGGAAGTAACTACCATATGGTCTAAAAACAAATTAGATGCATATTCAGAGATTCACAGGAAGTTCAAGCTCAGAATTGTGCTAGTCAACATATAGAAAGTGATAATCGAGAATCCCAACATGTAAATGTGTAATAACAGAAAAACAATTTGAAAGCAATTAAATATTGGCATATAATAATAATAATAATAATAAAAAAATATTTATTTAAATACCGTCAATCTGGGATACAAACTTGGCGGTTTACAATAAAGTTAAAAAACAAAATACATAACAAATAATTAAATCATAGATTAAAACTAAACTACAAGTCTACCTAAAAAAAACCCATAATAAATTAACCAAGAGTTCATAAACTGTGTTCCATCGATCTTTGACTATTTTCCTGTGTGGGAGCTGAAATGCAATTCCAAATAACCTTGTTTTTAGATCTTTTTTAAAACTCTTGGGGGTAGATTTTAAAAAACTGCGCCCACGCGTACTTTTGTTTACGTGACCGGCGCAAACAAAAGTACGCCAGATTTTAATAGATATGTGCATAGCCGCGCGTATCTTTTAAAATCTGGGGTTGGCGCGCGGAAGGCTGCGCAAAATTGGCAGCCTACGCGTGCCAAGCCGCACAGCCTGCCTCCATTCCCTCCAAGGCCGCTCCGAAATCGGAGCGGCCTTGGAGGGAACTTTCCTTCCACTCCCCCGCACCTTCCCCTCCCTTCCCCTCCCTAACCCACCCCTCCAGCCCTATCTAACCCCCCCTACCATTGTTGGTAAAGTTACGCCTGCCTGAGGCAGGCGTAACTTGCACGCACCGGGACGGCCACCGGCGCGTGATTCCCGGCCTGTGAGCAGTTTCGGAGGCCTTGACCAAGCCCCTGGGCTGGAACCATGCCCGCGGCCCCGACCGCAGATGACGCGCCGCCACGACACGCCCCCAACACGCCTCCAACATGCCCCCCAGGAAAGCCCCGGGACTTACACGCATCCCAGGGCCTCCGCGCGCCGCCGAGCCTATTCAACATAGGCGCAGCGCGCAGGAGGAGCTTGGGGCAGGTTTTCGGGGGTACGCGTGTATCTTACATGCGTACCCCTTTGAAAATCTGCCCCTTGGTGTCTGATTCTAATCTTAGTTTCATTGGCATGGTGTTCCAGAACTTAGCACCGGCCACTGAAATAGCTCTATCTCTAACTGCACTCAACCGTACACCTTGTATAGATGGGACCTATAAAAGACCTGTATTTGCTGAACTTAAGTTTCTGCTTGGGGTTATAGATGCAACAATTCATTTAGCCATTCTATATTATTATTGTAAATAGAATTATGTATAATATATAATCCCCCTGTGACCTACCTCAAGAGTGAAAGACAAGGATACCAAAAAATCTGAAAATACTACAAAGAGATGTTGGTACAAGAAAGCATAGAAGGAGTGCATAGCATAGCAACAGAGGCTTCAGTTTGTCTGAGTGCCCTCAAAATAACAGAGGTTTCACTAGACCTTGCCTTCATGTGATGTCAGCATAGTGTCAGTTTGATAAGGAGGAGCACCACTCCTCATTGGGAGTGGTTCTAGGAGAGAATATAAACCCATGCACCCAGTATTGAAAGAGGGAGTACTAAGGCGTTAAAGATCCCAAGATCTGGACTCTTGAGTACATGCGTGTGGAGCTACCTATTCACAGAGTGGCACCATGTGGGCTTATCTCTTCACAGAGAAAGTTTAGAAGAGACTGACAAAAAAGGATTGAAGAAATGAAGACCCTGAGGGTCTAAAAGGAGCGAAAGAGAAAAGGGTCCTGAAGAACATGAGATCCTGAAGAGCTCTGAGAAGGAAGGGATTCTCTGGAAGGTGGGGATGAGTGTACTGGGGGATGCCAGAGGAGAGGCATCTTGCTGGAAAAATCTCAGAAAGCAACATGGAAGCCGATCCAACGTAGCAGCAATGCAACCAAAACAAAATTAGATTGGTGTCAGGAAATTCTTTAATTAAAGGTAAAAACCAGTGCTTGACTAGTAGTCCAGCTTCAGTAAAAAACAGCTTTATACACTTCCGGTATGCTGAGACGCCGACTTGTGCATTTGTGCTGTTTTGTACTGTAAATTTAAACAAGATTCCTGCGGTGGACATATACAGTATACTTCCTTTTTGCTGAGATGTTAATCGGTTTACAGACTGTGCCTGAGCTATTTTGCCTAAACTAATGACTGGAGCTGGCTGCACTACTAGCTACAGTGAACGAATTAACATTATTTGAATGGTCATCTTCTTTCTCACGTTGCTCTTATATATATAGCCCTGAAGCAGCCCACATTGTATGGGCAAAACTCAGCCCGAGTCGGGCACTGGATTTTACCTTTAATTAAAGTATTTCCTGACATCAATCTAATTTTGTTTTGGTTGCATCTTGCTGGGAAAGTCCACCAGAGTCAAAGCCTGATTTTATTAAAATCAGCCAGAGACTCAAGAGAGGGAGGAAGAGACAAGAAGTCCTTAAAGAAAAAGATTTCAGCTACTGGGAAGGGGCCCATGGTGAAAGGGATACCAGTCCCAAGGATCTGATCTGTATTCAGGAAGGAGTGTGGAGAAGTGCGGAAGAGAGTGTGTTTAATCTGTTGGACACTTTTGGATCTGAGTTGTGGAACTGGTGCACTGCATTGTGCTATGTTTGGATTTTGTTGGTCCTGCCATCAGTTATACTAAAAGATTTTGTTTTTAAACAATAGCCTGGGAGTTCAATGTGGTTATCTTGGTTTGTCTGTACTGTTGAGCTGGAAGAGCCCCCATGTGCACAAGGAAAACCCTAAAGGCCTTGATGAGACTGATCTTTTCCCCTCTATGCAGGTCATGGGGCCTTGGATCATTTTCTGCTTTTCGTGTATGCTTTTTTTGGGCTGCTCAGAAATTAACGCCTGCACTACCCCATTATACTAAGGTGAACCAGTTGACATAGTGTATTTGGATTTTCAGAAGTTGTTTGATAAGCCCCACATGAGGAACTCCACAGGACACTAAAAAGTCATGGGATAAAAAACAATGTCCTATTGTGGACTGAAGCTGGTTAAAGGATAGGAAACAAGAATAAGAGTAAATGGTTAGTTTTCCCAGTGGAAAGAAGTAGTTAAGTTCCTCAAGGATCTGTCCTGGGACCTGTGTTGCTTAACTTCTTCATTAATAATCTGGAAAAGGGAGCAACTAATGAGATAATCAAATTTGCAGATGACACAAAAATATTCAAAGTAGTTAAAATACAAGCAGACTGTGAGGAACCGCAGAAGGACCCTCCCTACTAGGGAGCTGGGCATCTAAATGGCAGATAAACTATAATGTAGACAAGTGCAATGTTGGGTTTGTGGCATATTGTGGACTCTTGGTCGAAGTGGCAATGACTCCTCCCATGGGGAGGGGCCCTGTGGGGAACCACAGCGATAAGCTAGACTCTAGTAAGCAGACACTGAGGGAAGAAAGCTTTATTGTACTGCTGATGTAAGTTGAATCTTGCTTCAAGGAAGGGATAGTACTGTAGGCCAGCAATATCACAGTAAGCTCAGACAGTCTCTATAGATGATGATCTCACCCGGATATAGCAAGGTTGGGTAGTGTTCCGCAGCACAGGATAAGCCGAACCTGAGCGTGGAATAAGGAGAGCTGAAGCGTAGCGATACTCACAGAGTGACAGTGCTAGTAACTTCCTTGGTAGAAAAATGGAGAAAGGGACCCGAGGTCTGAGGTGCAGGATACCCTGAGCAGGACAGGCCCTCGAGGAGTGAGTACCTAGGAGCACCAAAGGATCCTGGAAAAAAGTAGATGGGATCCCTGAGGAGCGGGTGTCCCCAATTAGGTAGTTGAACCTCGAAGGGCAAATAGAAGCGAGAGGCCCCTGAGATTGGGTACCCAGAGCTTCCGTTAGAGCGAGTTACCCCAGAGGGTAGAGAGGAATCCAAGCAAGCAGCTTAGAAGCAGTTAGAGTAGCAAAACCGAAGTCCTTGCTAACTCGTTGGGCTATAGCGGAGCGTAGGTTTAAATACCCAGAGGTACTGACATCATGCGGTGAGGACGCCCCCGAGGTTCCCGTCATAATGTATTCAATAGCGTAGGTGGCGTGCACGCATGCGCCTAGGAGGCCTCAGGAAGAAGCATGGCGGACGCGGATGCCCATGCTGTGTCGGAGACACCGAGGGTTTCGGCAATCAGCACTGGAGGCAGCCATCCTTCCCAGGGAGGAGAAAAAGGGTAGAAAAGAGGTGAGGCAGAGCAGTCACAGCCATCTGCGACTGACGGACGCAACTTTCAAATGGATGCATGAGGGTAAAATAATTCTAACTACAAATACACAATTCAGTGTTCTATTAACTAAAGCCACCCAGGAAAATGATCTTGGTGCCGTGTCACTGTGGACAATATGCCAGCATCCTCAGCTTAGTGTGCAGCAGTGGTTAAAAAAAGCAAATAGAGCATTAGGAGTTATTTGGGAAGGAATGGAGAACAAGTATGAGAATATCATAATGCCTCTGCAGAGATCTATGGTGTGACTACATCTTGAGTATTTTGTGCAGTTGTATTCACCACATCCAAAGGAAAGATATAAAGAAGCTAGAAAAGGTTCAGCGAATGATAACAAAAATGATCAAGGAGATGGAACAACTCTCATGAACAAAGGCTAAACAGAAGATTAGGTAGAGCTCTTCAGCTTGGAGAAGAGATGACTGAGAGGGGATATGATAGAGCAGGGGTAGACAACTTTAGTAAATGATGACTTTCCTCAATGAATATGCAAGAAACATATTTGTATACAATGGAAGCTTGCACATATATCTCAGGATATTCATTATAGATATCCTGAAAACCAGACATGTTTGTGGCACTCAAGGGCCAGAGTTGATTACCTCTGTAATAGAGGTTTATAAAATCATGAGCAGGATGGAAAAGATAAATAAGGAATGGTTATTTACTTTTTCAAATAGTACTAAGACTATGGGACACTCCATGAAACTAACAGATAGCAGATTTAAAACAAATTGGAAAAATAATTTTTTTCATTCAAAACATAATCAAGCTGTGGAATTTGTTGCTGGAGGATATGGTAAAATTATCTGGCATAGCTGAGTTTAAAAGGGTTTTGGACAAGTTCCTGGAATAAAAGTCCAAATAGACTTGGGAAAAGTCATCATTTGTCCCTGGTAGTGGTGAACAAGAAATGGATCTACTCTTTGGGATCTGCCAAGTAATTTCTAGGGATCTGGATTGATCATCATCAGAGGCATGATGCTGGACTCGGACCCTTGGTTTGATCCAGTATGGCATTTTTTATGTTCTTTACATTTTCTATAAACACAGCTCAAGATACCAGCTGAAAACTATTAAAGCTATTTAATAGCATCATGTATTTATTTAAAATCATTTATTAGCTGCGCATTCCACAGATCGTGGATGCTTACACTAAAACATACACAGTCATGTGTAACCAAACAATCTTAAAACAAGGTGAGCCTTACAAAACATTTAAATGTTTTTCAACCGACCTTCATAATCCCTTCAAGACCAGGACTCTTTATACTCTGAAGGCTTGTTTAAAAAGCCACATTTTTAGTGCTTTTTAAAATGCATTTACAAGCAAAAAATGAGGTGTGTAACCAAAAATTTATAGTGTCCAAACAATGAATTGTCGTAAATTAAATAAAAGCTTTTAATGTTGAAAACCAATGCTAATCACAGAATGAAGTACACATTTGGTCCTCAGACATGGAATCTGTGTTTTGCAACTGCTGCTTCCGGGAGGACTGCATCTATAAGCAATATACAAAACAAGGATTTTAACTGAAAATATTCATAGACAGAAAAGGTCAGCAAGAAGCATCTTACCAAAAGTCAACCATTAAGCATCTGGCGATATTAAAACGAAGGCTCAAAAAGACCTTAAGAGGAAACAGAGCTAAATCTACACATTAAATACTTTTGAAGCTTGACGCTAAAGGTAAGTCAGGTGATAGGAAGGAACCAATCAGGACAAAGCTGAATGGAGCATGTGCTAAAGATACATAAATAACAATAGCCAATCACATAAAGAGTTGCAAGATTATCAGAACATTTATAAAAAGACAGCCCAAACAATTTATTGGTTTAGACCAGCTGGATGAAGAGATTGTAGAGTATAAATCCATCGTTCACGTTATAGGAGAAACCAAGAGAAGTCTCTGCTGCGGGCTGATGGTGAACACAGTTCAATAGTAAAGAAAAAAAGGTCTTGAATAGAATTAAGGCAGACACCCAATGTTCCACTAAGAGAGATTCAAGGTGATTATAGCGAATATAACTACAAGTTCTGATATTCTTGTTTTGAGCATGCCCAGTGTTTTCCCTACATAGAACAATCATATAAATGAGACCACTAGAAGTACAAGAAGATGAGAAATAAAGGGGGTATTTATAATGAGTGACTGGGTGAATAAAAACAGAGAGGGACAGGGAAAGTGCACATGCTTTGCAATGACCACAAGGTGTGTGGTCAGTGGGGAGTGAGGTATGTAAGGACGGAGATTTGTATTTGGATGAGACAAAACTGTCTCATAAATTTTGGCCACATTTGAAAGCAAAGCAAGAAATTTCTTGAAAAATGGCAATAGGAGAAAGACAATACCGGTAGCATTTA
This sequence comes from Rhinatrema bivittatum, assembly GCF_901001135.1. NCBI lineage: Eukaryota > Metazoa > Chordata > Amphibia > Gymnophiona > Rhinatrematidae > Rhinatrema > Rhinatrema bivittatum. Next base: position 146,284,576 of record NC_042617.1, on the reverse strand, counting down.
ACACAGGCAGAGACCATCTTCAAGAAGTGTGAAAACACAAGAACACATGTAATTCTATCATCTGGAGGAGAGCTAGAGGGTTGAAAAAGGAGGTCTCTATTGACATATAGAATGCACTTAAATGCAGATCAAATGACCTGGGGCAGGTAGCCTGCATCTTGAAATTGTTGTGACATTTTCTGTGCTTGTTTTAGAAAATCAGAGCAAGAGGATCAAAGTCTTCTTAACCGGAAAAATTGGCTGACAAGATATTGTTACATAGAAAGCAAGAGTGATTACTTGTATATAATAATATCATATTTTTTGCAATATGCTTGCGATGTATGGAAGTAGTGAATGGGCACAGAGAAATCCAGAAAGGAGATGGAAGAATGGTGAATAGTGTGTGAGAACCGGAGATTGAAATCACAGAAATTGAGCCATTGTAAAAAATGAAAAAGGTTTTCTATTGGATTGGTTCAAATCATGAAAACATTATCAGTGTACCAAAATCAAACAAGTATATAAAGCCAAAAAACTCACGAGTAAAGGTGCTGAGATTCAAAGTGAGATATGTATAGGCACGCAATATAGGAGGCCTATGGTTGTGCCTTTGAATTTGTTTAAAAAAGGCCAGGTCTGTAAGTTCATCCAAAAAGGTCTGTAAGTTCATCCAAAAAGGAGACCAGAATACGTGAGGAATTGTAATGAGCAGAGAGAGTGTGTCACAACTCAGGGTTCGGCTGGGACTGGGGAACCCCCACAGGGGCAGCACAGGATTTCAAGGCAGGGCAGAGAAGATCTTCCACCTGAACCAGTCACCTGCCCTGCCCTTGGGTTCTGGCAGCTGGCAGGATTTAGACTGAAGTTGGGACCAAGGTGCAGGCTGGAACTTGGAGACACAGGCTGGAACATGGGGGTGGTGCAGGACTGGAGACAAGGACTGGATTCTGAGGCAGTGCTGGACTGGAGACAAGGGCTGGATACCAAGACAGTACAGGGCTGGAGATGGGGGCTGGATACCAAGACAGTACAGGGCTGGAGACAGGGGCTGGATACCAAGGCAATACAAGGCTGGAGACAGGGCTGAATACCAGGGCAATACAGGGCTGGAGACAAAGATACTGGGGACTATACTGGGCAGGGCAAGACAAGACCAGAGAAGGACAGGAATAAACAAGGCTGTCTAAGGCAGGACTTAGACAAGGCAGACAAGGGTAGGAGCAGACTAGGACAACACAGAACAGAGAACACAGAAACCCGAAGGCAGCAAGGTGGGGAGGTCTGAAAGTCACTAAGCAATGTAAGGCCTGAATAGGCCACAGAGCAAGGTCTAGGGTAATAGCAGGCCTGGAAGCCACAAGGCAAGAAGCATGACATAGGAAGGCTCAGTGGCCACAGGATTAGGCAAGGCAGAGCTGGGAGGCCCAGAGGTTAAAGAGCAAGATAAGGTAAAACAGGGCCGAACAGGGAGCCAAGATGACAAGGCATCAGGTGTTGCAAGAAGCAGGACTGAATAGGCCTCATGAATGCATGAAAATTATGCCAGGAACAAGAGTCGATGTAGCTCCATGTGGACTCTACTAGCAGAGAGGCTGCATAGCAGACTGGATGATAACAGAGTGAATTGAACAATATTAATGGTTTGTTCCTGGGGAATATTTGAATAAAGGACATGGATGTCTAAAGTGATTAAAAAAACAGTAGTATCAGGGAGAGAAAGTTTTATAAATATTTTGATAACCTTATAATTATTATGTGATTGGCTACTGTACTTTATGTATTTTACTGTATCTTCACTTTAGCAAATGCTCCATTCAGCTTTGTCTTGACTGGTTCCTTCCTATCACCTGACTTACCTTTGGCACCAAGCTTCAAAGATATTTAATGTGTATATTTAGCTCTATTTCCTCTAAGGTCCTTTTGAACCTTCACTTTAACATTGTAAAATGCTTTCTGGCTGATTTTTGCTACTTCATGCTGTCCTTTTCTGGCTATGACATCTACTTCACGTTTGAAGTGACATCTACTTCACGTTTGATTACGCTCTTTTCAAACGTGAAGTAGATGTCACTTCCGGATGGTGAATCCCTTCCGGGAAATGATGTGCTATGAAATATATTAATTGATCGTACAATCATTCAGCTAAAGAATTTTTGAAGATGGTGAATTCCCTATTGGGACTTGGTATGAATAATCGTGATTGATCGTGTAAGCATTCTGCTGAAGACTTCTGAAGATTTTTGAAGATGATGAATTCCCTGTTGGAACTTGGTATGAATAATTGTGATTGATCGCGTAAGCATTCCGTTGAAGACTTCTGAAGATTTGTATGAAGTTGATGACGCGATTAAAGACATCTGTTGGAAAGGATTAAATCAGGAAGAAATGTAAAGGATTTACTAGGAAGAAATACAATACTGTTTGGGAATATATTGTGGTTGTCCTTTGATGTTTAAGTCTATCCCTGAAGAAGCCTTTGAGATAAATCTGGCGAAACGAAGATCTTTGTTGGACTTTTTGGACTAACATCAGTTCTTTATATGAATTGGATTTTTAGGATCAGCATTAGCACTTTATATAAATTATTAAATATTTAAAAATTAAAAAAATTAAAAAATCAGATTTAAATATTACATACATTGTACAATTATAAAATTACATACATTGTATACAGTATACTTCATGTTTAATGATGAATATTGATTTTATATGTGGGTGTATGTGTGATGGATGAGTGTGTTAGAGAGATTTTAATGTTAGATAGGTTATTGGTATATATGAATAAATGAATTTATTTGTTGAATAGGTCCTCTTCTTGTGTATATTTTGCATTACTGTGATGAAGAGGTAGTTTGTCCTTTTGATTCCTGTGTGACTATACCATATATTTGATTTATGACAATTCATCATTTGGACATGAAAAGGTTTTGGTTACGCACCTCTTTTTTTCTGATATTAATTGCCTGGGGGTCACCTGATTTTTTGGGGTCACCTTAATTACAACAACAATTTTTTTCAGTACTAGGCATTTTTTGTATCATTATAAAACCCTATAAAAAACAAACTCAGCACCCACGTAGCATACCTAACATACCATAATAGCACTAACTCCCAGACTTCAAACACCAGCAGCCATAACTATGAATAAGCAGTATTGCAAATCTAACAATGGGCCCTAGAATACAAATAGCCATTCAAATACAAAGTCTAGACTGGGAAACAGAGCAAGCTAGACCAGGACTTCCTAAGGATCCTTTAGCCAGCTGGGTTTTCAAGATATCCACAACGAATATGCATGAGATGTATTTGCATATTCTCAGTCTCCAACACCTACAGATTTATCTCTTGCATGTTCGTTGTGGATATCATGAAAACCCAATCAGCTGTGGGATCGTTATTAGACAGGCTTGGGAAGCCTAAACTGCTACATGTCTCTACGATAGAGAAGTTACAGTCTAGCAGAATACCTCACCTCAGTCACACATGCAAAACACTGACAGAACAACACAAAATACGGCATAAGTGTTCACAAATTTGAAACAGAAAGCCTGCAGACAAAAAATGAAAATGGTACACCACAAGAAATTAGAATTTGCTTACAGTATAATAATGGAAAACCAGAAATGAATTTTTTTCCTCCTTTGCAGTGCAAAACAAAGCAGAAAGGATCCAAGAAATGTAAACTTCTCAAACATGACAGAATAAAAAGACTTCCAACAAAAAATTGAGCAGGGAAAACTGTATCATCCTTAGGGATATATAGCAGCAGCTATAGTAGTAGTAAAATATGTTGTGGCTTGAATCAAGTCCAGAAACATAATATAACTAGAGACAATACTGAATAATATCAGAAACTGAGTCATTTCTCTTTTCCCATCTATGAGGATAACTTTCAAACAAATACATTCAGCAGCATATATACACTTATATGGCTGTGAGCAGGTGATTTTAAAAGAATTAAGAGGAACAAATAATAAAGTGACCAGTTACATCCAGTTTTCTTATCCATACAGGAGTATAGATTTTTAAGGTCTCTACCTCTGTCAATGTTTCCTTCAGGGCAGGGACTTGGAACTTGATTATCCTCCATGGGGTGGAGAAATAATTGTCCCAAGATGGCTGGGGTTTTCCTAGTGGTGAATGCCCCCTTTTCCCACAGTACCTGAGATCCAAAGGGACTCCTGATCTTCATCCTATCTGTTTCCTGTGTCCCCTGGGTGGAAACTCCTTTGGGGGTCTCCAGATGTTCTTCGCTTCTCTCCCTTAGATTTGTCTCCATCTGCAGGCAGACCTTCCTGTAAGAAAGGTCTTTTGCTGGAAACAGTTCTTATTTTCAGTTTGGGGTAAGGAAGGGAGCAGAAAAAAATCTTCCATCCCAAGTCAACCAAACCAAAATATTCTCTCTTCCCTCTGATGATTACTGCATTCTCCTCCTGAACTTGACAAAGTGCTAAACAGCTTCCTCCTGTGCTTCTGGAAAGGAATTTTCAATCTCCCAGAAGCAGGACCGGTGCAAGGAGATAAGGCACCCTAGGCATCTTCTGCCTTGCGCCCATCCCCCACAGTTGCCCTACTCCTCCCCGAATGTGCTGGCACCTCCCTCTCGGTCACGCTGCCACCTCTCAGTGGTGGCCTTGACTCCAACTAAGTGTGTGGTTTTCTGGGCCGTGAGCAGATTGGGTGCAGTTCGCAGCCCGTCCAATCTCCACTCCTCCACTCTTCTTTGCTGCTGTTCGCGTCCCCAAATGACTCACACTCCCAAATGGTCGGTGCCCTAGGCCAAGGCTTAGTTTGCCTAGTGCTTCTGCTGTCCCTGCGCAGAAGACCCAGGTCTCAAACACAAATTCTCACAAAATTTAGCAAAAGGGAAAAAAATCTCTCTAGGACTCTCTTCCCTCCAGTCTCTAATACTTGGCAGGGCAGTGTTTCTCCCTTCCTTATCTAGGCAGGGGGCCTAAACTTAGAGATCACACTGTAGCAGTTCCAAAACCAAACCTATTTTGCCTCACATTACCCGAGGCTAAGCCCCCTTTCAGGACAATGGTTATACCATCTCAGACATCTTCAGGGGTAGGGGCTATAGGGATGGTATTTCCCTCTTGACTGACTAACTCAAGGGCAGGGATCTAGGGCCATCTAGTGGAGAACCAAAGGGTCTCTATACATGTTACTCACTTTGGAAAGGTGTTAAGGTAGTGTGATTTGGTTTGATTAGGTATCAACATTTGTTAATCAAGAAAGCAGTGAGTCAGTCTGGCTGACTTCCTGAAGTGTTAAGATTCTGTGATTGATTTGATTAGGTGCCATCATTTGTTAATCAGAACAGCAGTGAGTCACTCAGGACAACTAATTGTAGTGTAAATCTCCAAAGGGATTGTTTTGCACTAATTTACCTTAGAAACACAATATATATTGCAAGGGAAGAGCTCAGTAAGCCACAATCTAGTGGGAGCACTGAGAGGAGAGGATCACCTTGCTGGTGGCTAAAAGGAATCAGTAAGTTTTGCTTGGGAAATTTTCTTTTTTAAAAGTTTTGGGGTGAAGTTAACTATTGGGGAATATTATTTAGTGTGTTTGTGCTTTAAATAATCAGTAAGGCAGCGAATAAACAGAAGTTAGACTTTGTATTTTTAAACAGTCAGTAAGACAGCTAATAAGCAGAAGATAGAGTATTTGTATATATATTAAAAAAAACCCCATTGGCTCTTCAGGTAAGTATTTTCTACAGGAATGCCATATAATTTGCTTGTATGTAGGTTATGACTATAAATATGTGTAGTTCTATGCATATAGATATATATAAATGGTCCACATTCAGTGAAGATCCTGGGAATATGGTCACACCTAGAGTGCCATTGGACCACCCAAGGTCTTATAACCTCCCAGGGTTCCTGCACAGGGGGAAAACCAGATGGATATATTTGCCATGAAGCATTTGTTGTTTCCTGCTCATTAATATATCTATGCATTTAAAAAAAGAACCTTTTTCTTTCTTCTATGTTTCCTAGAAGTCCTTTACTGGAACTCCTCTCTTCAGCTTTCCTTAGGGCCTCCTCTGTGAAGATACTGCCCTTATGTAGGCACTCAGTAAAGACCCCAATGGAGGGTACACTGACCAAAAACTGCCACAGACAGGTAGTAAATAAGGGGATGTGATATTTTACTAGGGGACATATTGCATAGAGATATGTTATTGGAAACAAATAGGAAATGGTGCACAAGTTAGATAAGGTGAGCACTAAAGAGCTGGCTAGCCAAGTGACTTTATCATTTCTGGACAAGTGGATGCAGTCCTAGTTTTACTACACAATATGCTGGGACTATTAATCTTGTTTTTAGATGGGAATACAATAAGGTGAACAAGCTACAATTCCTAGAATGCTATAGGATAGAGGTTCCCAAACCTGTCCTGAAAGACCCCCAGCCAGTCAGGTTTTCAGGATATCCATAGTGAATATGCATGAGATAGATTTGCATGCACTGCCTCCATTGCATGCAAATTTATCTCATGCATATTCACAGTATGCACACTCTTCCTTTTTTCAGGGAACAGCCAGATGATGATCCTGAAACCCTAGGACTCAGTGGCCTTCAAGTGGACTCCTAGCCTGGAAGATGACATTGAGGAGAGGAGGGTACATAAGAAGAGCAGCCAGCAAAACAGTGTAGACCCCTGGGAGAGGAGGAGGAGAACCAGTATATCCTCACTCAGTCCCATGTGCTAGAGCTTTTGCAGCATGCAGCTAGATTAGAGGACAGCAGCCCAACTCTATGAGGAAAGAGGAGATATAGGGCATTGCAGTGGAGAAGCACTTAATGGGCCCGTTTACTTGAATGGTGAAGGGGATCAGTGGTCTCAGGCATGATCTGCAGGGCCTGAGGGATATCATAAAAGAAGAGATGCAGGGTGTGCGGCAGGAGCTAAGGGGCATTCACACAGACAGAACAGATGGAGGCTCAGACAGTTGTGTGGAGGGAGATGCTTAAAAGGATGCCCCCCCACCAACCAAAGCCCCCACCAGCTGTGTACTACATGCTGCCTCCATGGATGCAGCCCCCACCAACCATGGAAGAACATCCACCCTGAATGGTGCCTCCCCAGGCCAGAGTACCACCTGTTCCTTGAGTCATTCCATGTATTCCTCCACCACTATCACCCAGAGAGTTGAACATCCACTCTTGCCATCACCATCTGCAGCCAGCATCATCATCAGTACCACCACTCCACCTATCACAATCAGAGAGAGATGCCCCCTTCTCTCTGAGGGCACAGGATAAATCCACCACAGCTGCTAGCCAACCCTCACAGTTACCTCAGAGCCTTCCAGGCTCCTCCAGCAGTTATACTGATGAGACACTGTTCCCAGGTTTGGGGCCCTCTGATGGCAGCATAAGCTGCCATAGAACTACACTGTGGATGAGCAAAAGACTTGGGCAAGTCAAGACTATAGCCTTTTCCCACCCTGATAAAGCCGGCCAAGGAATCCAGAGAGTTTTGAATTTGTTTAGTATCACATTAAGCACTCCATGTAAATAAATGCCCTTTTACCTTCTAATTCATCTTTGCACATCCTGTAAATAAATACAACTTCACCATAAAAAATGTCTTTGTATCAGAGTGTTCCTTTCCTGTATTGCCTGCTGTTGAGCCTGGCAATGTTTCTCCTGCAACTCCTGATTCAGGTTGTGTACCTCCTCTTCCTCTTCAGCAAGATGATCTTGTAGTTCCTGTAGATGAAGCAGGCCTCTGGGTTTGGCCAGGTTATGAAGCATGCAGCAGGCTAGAAAGATCAGACAGCCTCAGACCTATCCAGGCAGTAGAAACACATTCTGAATTGGCCAATGGGTCTGCCAGTGGGCCCTGTTGTAGTGAGCCTCCACAGAATTCTGTGGGTTAGCTAGTGGGATCATGAGTCAGGTTTTGAGTGGATATCCTCTTGAACCTGTAGGGGCGAACACCAAGAGAGCAGAGTTATCTATCTTTTAGTATTGGGCAGGGGGGAGATTGGAGCAGTCCTCCTGAGCCAGTGTGGTAAGTCCAGCTAGATATAAGGGAGACCAAATGAAGAGGTTAGTAATTGTGTGATGGCAGTGATAAGTGGTATCCTATCTAGAAGCCAGCCCCCGGTGATGTGTCTTTCCTGGAAATGTCATGAATTCCATATTGCAAGAGGATGTAGGCCTCTTGACTGGATCCAATAAATCTGGGCATGATGTCCAAGATAATGCCCTTGGCATCACAGACCACTTGCATATTGAGGGACTGGAAGGCCAAACAGTTGCAGTAGATGGCCTTGCCATCCCCTGGTGCCCTTATAGGGATATGAGTGCAATCAAAAGCCTCTCCAAGACAGAGGGGAAATATACAAATTGTTAGAAGTCAGTCATTATTTACTGTTGCTGTCTGTTCCGAGGGAAAGTGATGCAGTATATTATATATTGATGTGTTTAACTGAGAATGGCGGCCAGGAACTGATCTGTACACATAGAGGTAGCAGACTAGCTTGTACACATGGAGGCAGCAGATTAGCTTATTCCAACCATGAGCCCTAGAGGTGACTGGAAGATACTGGTGGCCAGAAATGCTAAGACTGTACTGACCTTGATATGTATAGGCAAGGTATGATCTCTGTAGGTGGAAGGATTAGTTCATACTCTAACTGCTGGCATAGGTACAGTATGGTTTCCTTGCTTAATATGAACCTGCACATGACTTGCCCTTTTGGTGAGAGAAGTAACGCTGGTGGGGCCACTTGGCAACAGTGATCATAACATGATCAAATTTAAACTAATAACTGGAAGGGGGAGAATAAGTAAATCTGCAGCTCTAACACTAAATTTTAAAAAGGGAAACTTTGATAAAATGAGGAAAATAGAAAATAACTGAAAGGTGCAGCTGCAAAGGTTAAAAGTGTTCAACAGGCTTGGACATTGTTTAAAAATACAATCCTAGAGGCACAGTCCATATGTATTCCACACATTAAGAAAGGTGGAAGGAAGGCAAAACAATTACCGTCATGGTTAAAAGGTGAGGTGAAAGAGGCTATTTTAGCCAAAAAAACATCCTTCAAAAATTGGAAGAAGGATCCATCTGAAGAAAATAGGATAAAACATAAGCATTGTCAAGGTAAGTGTAAAGACAGGCGAAGAGAGAATTTGAAATGAAGTTGGCCATAGAGGCAAAAACTCATAATAAAAACTTTTTAAACTATATCCAAAGCAAGAAACCTGTGAGGGAGTCGGTTGGACCATTAGATGACAGAGGGGTTAAAAGGGCTCTTAGGGAAGATAAGGCCATTGCAGAAAGACTAAATTAATTCTTTGCCTCCGTGTTTACTAATGAGGATGTTGGGGAGATACCAGTTCCAGAGATGGTTTTCAGGGGTGATGAGTCAGAACAGCTGAACGAAATCACTGTGAACCTGGAAGATGTAGTAGGCCAGATTGACAAACTAAAGAGTAGCAAATCACCTGGACTGGATGATATGCATCCTAGGGTTCTGAAGGAACTAAAAAATGAAATTTCTGATCTATTAGTTAAAATTTGTAACCTATCATTAAAATCATCCATTGTACCTGAAGACTGGAGGGTGGCCAATGTAACTCCAATATTTAAAAAAGGCTCCAGGGGTGATCCGGGTAACTATAGACCAGTGAGCCTGACTTCAGTGCCGGGAAAAATAGTGGAAACTATTCTCAAGATCAAAATCGTAAATTCATATAGAAAGACATGATTTAATGGGACACAGTCAACATGGATTTACCCAAGGGAAGTCTTGCCTAACAAATCTGCTTCATTTTTTTGAAGGGGTTAATAAACATGTGGATAAAGGTGAACCGGTAGATGTAGTGTATTTGGAATTTCAGAAGGTGTCTGACAAAGTCCCTCATGAGAGGCTTCTACGAAAACTAAAAAGTCATGGGATAGGAGGCGATGTCCTTTCGTGGATTACAAACTGGTTAAAAGACAGGAAACAGAGAGTATGATTAAATGGTCAATTTTCTCAGTGGAAAAGGGTAAACAATGGAGTAGGGGTGTGCATTCGGATTGACCGCATTAGTAAAACGCAACTCATATTTTTTTTTTACTTAAAAAATTGATTCGACATAAACGATCGGATTTCCCACATATCGAACATAGATATGTTCGATATGTGGGAAATCGCGATTGTTGAGCCAAAATAAAAATATAAACCCCCTCACCCTCCTTAATCCCCCCCCCCCCCGACTTACCACAACTCCCTGGTGATGGAGCGAGGAGTGAGGACGCCATTTCTGCAATCCTTGGCGAGAAGCATGTGACGTCGGCGGCACGTCGAGTGACGCCGGCGTCACGTGATTCCCGGCTCGTTCGCGCCGGACGGCTCGTTCGGCCCAAAAAGAACTTTTGGCCAGCTTGGGGGGGCCTCCTGACCCCCTCAAGCTGGCCAAAAGAGCCGTCAGGCGCGAACGAGCCGGGAATCACGTGACGCCGCGTCACTCGACGTGCCACCGACGTCACATGCTTCTCGCCAAGGATTGCAGAAATGACGTCCTCACTCCTCGCTCGATCACCAGGGAGTTGTGGTAAGTCTGGGGGGGGGATTAAGGAGGGTGAGGGGGTTTAATTTTTTTTTTTGCACATATGTACATATACCCAACTCATTGGATTTTTTTTATGTCCATATTGGCCGCAAGTGGGACCCCCTTTCGGACATAAAAAATATGAACATAAAATTTTGCTCTGCACATCCCTACAATGGAGTGCCTCAGGGTACTTTTCAATATATATATAAATGATCTGGAAAGGAATACGACGAGTGAGGGTATCAAATTTGCGGATGATACAAAATTATTCAGAGTAGTTAAATCACAAGCAGACTGTAACTGTAGTACATTACAGGAGGACCTTGCAAGACTGGAAGATTGGGCATCCAAATGGCAGATGAAATTTAATGTGGACAAGTGCAAGGTGTTGCATATAGGGAAAAATAACCCTTGCTGTAGTTACACGATGTTAGGTTCCATATTAGGAGCTACCACCCAGGAAAAAGATCTAGGCATCATAGTGGATAAAATCGTCGGCTCAGTATGCTGCAGCAGTCAAAAAAGCAAATAGAATGTTAGGAATTATTAGGAAGGGACTGGTTAATAGAATGTAAAATGTCATAATGCCTCTGTATCGCTCCATGGTGAGACCGCACCTTGAATACTGTGTACAATTCTGGTCACCACATCTCAAAAAAGATGTAATTGCAATGGAGAAGGTCCAGAGAAGGGCTACCAATATAAGGGGAATGGAACAGCTCCCCTATGAGGAAAATCTAAAGAGGTTAGAACTTTTCAGCTTGGAGAAGAGACGGCTGAGGGGGGATATGATAGAGGTCTTTAAGATCATGAGAGGTCTTGAACGAGTAGATGTGACTCGGTTATTTACACTTTCGAATAATAGAAGGACTAGGGGGCATTCCATGAAGTTAGCAAGTAGCACATTTAAGACTAATCGGAGAAAATTATTTTTCACTCAACGCACAATAAAGCTCTGGAATTTGTTGCCAGAGGATGTGGTTAGTGCAGTTAGTGTAGCTGGGTTCAAAAAAGGTTTGGATAAGTTCTTGGAGGAGAAGTCCATTAATGGCTATTAATCAATTTTACTTAGGGAATAGCCCATGCATCAGTAGCATGGGATCTTCTTAGTGTTTGGGTAATTGCCAGGTTCTTGTGGCCTGGTTTTTCCTCTGTTGGATACAGGATGCTGGGCTTGATGGACCCTTGGTCTGACCCAGCATGGCAATTTCTTATGTTCTTATGTTCTTATGAGAAATCTAAAAAGTGTACCTTAGTCTTGTATACTCTCTGTTAGGGGTTCCTCCTCCTCCTTCTCCTCCTCCTTCTCCTCTGTTCTTTACCCCTCCTCAACCATTGTGACATGAATACCCATAAGCCCTTGAGAGTCATTTTGGATATGGTTTCACCACCATGGAATCCAACTCCCTAAAATAGCCCAGTATGTCCCAATAACACCCCAGTATGAACCTGTCTATTGCACCCTGGCCAAAAAGCACCTCCCCCTTTCATCTGATGGTGTGCTCTCCCCTCCCAACATGAGGACTCTCTCACACACACAAAGCATTACCTGGTAGTCTAGTTGCCCCCTTCCTGCCCCTGACACCCCCTTATACCTCCCAGTCCCTCCTTACTTAAGAGAAGACTCCCTGATTGTCTGGACTCCCTGGAGTGGTTCCTAGCTCTGGGCCTGTCGACACCATTTTGAAAATAGTATCTACCAGCTTGGAGCTAGGGTGCACTACAGGCCACCTCGCGACTACTAGAGAGTCTTCTTTTAGGTAAGTTGGGGGTCCGGGGCAAGGTGGAATCTGCTCACACTCACGTGGCCCATGCAGAATTCTCTTCGGCCATGGCAGGATGGAATCAGCTGCAGTTACACCAGGACGCTTTTATCTTACCACAGCCACGCTGAGAGTCTCTTCGGCCGCAGCAAGATGGGTGATGCTGGCAGTGTCCAGGACATCCTCCCCAGCTCACCGCTCCCTGGGCAATCATCCAGCTTGCCTACCAAAATGTGGGCTCTGAGCATGAGACATGGTGAAGAGGCTTGAGCTGGCAAACAGGCAATGACCAGAGCCCAGGTCAAAAGCTGTTAATAGAGTTCATTGGGGGAAAGCAGAGAAATTGGAAGCAGTTGAGAGTTGTGTCACTAGTTATTGTGCAAATGCAGAATTTAAAAGAAATGTGAAAGAAAATTATAAGCTCATGAGTAGTGAACTATCCCTGGTACTGAATTTCATTGGTTTGAGTGAATATGGTGTATGAATGAATGAGTTAAATAAGAGAGAATTTGCCTTATTGATGAAAAGACAGGAAAGTAAAAAAATAGAGGTAATTAAATGTAAAAAAAAATGTAAGCAGAATCGTGGAAGTTACTTTCTGCTTTAAAATAATTTTGAGTGATAGAAAAGTACAATTAATTCCAAATTACAATTAATTCTGGATCTTCTAAAAGGCAAATTGACAGCAGTGACAGTTTTATTTAACCAATACAATTAGAAACCCCTCGGGGATGAAACCTGTCATGTTTTTGCTCCAGGTAATAAAACAGTGGAGATCCCTTCTCTTGTAATGCCAAACAAAAGAGATAAAAAAAAAAATTCTTGAATGTTTAAAAAAACCCACTGAAGAAGAAGAAGAGGAGGGAATGAGAACTTGGGTGCTTGAATTTAAGTGAGAATAAAGGCTGATTTACAAGCACTGACAGATTAGGATCTTCAGCCATTGCCTGCCTGATAGATCTTGCTAGTGACGGTTGCAGCCTGCTTTAAGATTCTTCAGAGAAGATTAATATCTATTTATTTGGAAATAAACTTGAACATTACATGTGATTAAAATAAAGAAAAATAAGAAAGGAAACAGGGCCTGAAAACAGGGAACATTGAGAGGTCAGCATTTAAGGATACACTTCTGTTTAATTTTGTTTAATTAGTTAGTTAGTGATGATGATAATACACCAAGGTTCAGGATGTTTGCGGACGATTTGTCATGCAAGGTAGTTATTCCTTTTTTATTTAGTTTGTGTGGGACCCAGGAATTCAAATAAAGGATTGGAATTCCACGGTAGTAGGAATTGTAGGAAGAAGAAAGAAGACAGACTTCTAAAAAAAGAAGGTGCCGGAAATGTTTAGGTCCCCTACGAATGCAAGCAACCAGCTGTGAGTTGTTGATATACAAAACCTGAATTACACATATTGCAGCCAGAATAATACAGTCAGACATATACTATTTCTAGAAATCCAGGTGAGAACAACATATAGACTTACCTAATGATGCATACGGCATGATTCAAAGAAAGATGTGTTGACCTGTAAAAGAAAAGAAGGAGCTTTAATTTTGGTAACATAGTCATTAAAAGGGTGAAGAGCCAATAGGGTAACTGACTGGTTAGACTGTGATCCTATGAAACTCCAAGTACCTTTTAAGGAAAGAAAAATATTAATATTTCAAACCTTACTTGAAATCTGAAAAAGATTAATAGAGGGGTGGATTTTAAAAGCACTGCTCGCGTAAGAGCCCCGGGACTCGCGTAAGTCCCGGGGTTTTTTGTCGGAGACGTGTCGGGGGCCGATCGACGTGGCGTTTTGGGGGCGGGACGTGGCGTTTCGGGGGCGGGACGTGGCGTTTCGGGGGCGGGCCCGGGGTTGCGTCTCGGCGCGCCAGCGGCCCGCGTGGATTTACGCCTCCCTCCGGGAGGTGTAAATCCATGGAGAAAGGTAGGGGGGGGGGGGTTAGATAGGGCCGGGTGGGTGGGTTAAGTAGAGGAAGGGAGGGGAAGGTGAGGGGAGGGCGAAAGCGAGTTCCCTCCGAGGCCGCTCCAATTTCGGAGCGGCCTCGGAGGGAACGGAGGCAGGCTGCGCGGCTCGGCGCGCGCTGGCTGCCCAAAATCGGCAGCCTTGCGCGCGCCGATCCTGGATTTTAGCAGATACGCACGCCTACGCGCGTATCTGCTAAAATCCAGCGTACTTTTGTTTGCGACTGGTGCGCCAACAAAAGTACGCGAATGCGCAGTTTTTTAAAATCTACCCCTAAGGGAATAAACAAAATGTGATTGCTTACCTTTAGAGGTTATATTCTTGTTCAGATATCTTAATATTAATTCCATTTTGCCAGCAATGCCATCTAAAAAATATATACAATTTTACTTTCAATTACATTATTATTTTTTAAATTTCACATCCTGCTTCCCCTACCTACTTCCAGGAGCAACATTGACTAGGTGTGATTACCCATTTAATTACTAGACCTGGTAGGGGAGAGGGTAAGTGTTAAATTCTCCCAGGAAATATCTTTGCAGACCTCTGTCATAATACGATACTATGTCATCTTAGAAACCCAATATCCCTTGGTCTCTGCAGTGGTTGAGGTCCCAGGCTCTGGGGGGAGGGTTTACATTAATGTATGCTGTTGGCAACAAGTACAATTTACTATACTAATAAAGTTTCTTTTCACTTTGGACTGGTTAGCATGGGGTATGTCTTCTACCCCGAGCCCGGTAAAAAAAAAGTGACCCTCTAGTATAACCCTCCTCCAAGCACCAGCAGCACGCCCAATAAGTATCCCCCCACAAAGTATTTCCCCTACCCCTGCATAGGTATACCATCTGGCAAGGCATCCTCTATGGCAAGACATTCCTCACCTAGCAAGACAACCCCTCCCATATAGCAATCTGCCACAGCAAGGCACCCCTCCTTCCTTAGGCATCACATCCCCAATGGTCAAGGAATCTTCCTCCAGCGGTGAATCAAGGACTTCCAGTGCCCGGGGGGGATATTTGCATTTGTGTCTCCCCTCCTCCTCTTCCTTTCCTGGTGGCCCAATCTCAACTGATAACAGGAAACGGAGCCAGCGGTGTTTCTCTAACCTACTGTCTTCTTGCTGCCAGCATCTTTCCTGCCCATACAGTTCACAGCTCAGATCAGTTGTTTATGAATCATGAGATGTTTCATAAATTTCTAAGGTGCATTGCTTTGTACAAACAACTGTGAACTGCATAGGCAGAAGAGAGGCACCAAATGGCAGGAAGGCAACTGCTTAGGGAAGCACTGGGCCTGCTTCTGTTCTAAGTAGTGGTCAAGCCATGAAGTGGGAGGAGAGAGCACTGGATAGCTGGGGGAGAGGTCCAAGACATTTTTTAGGACATAAACTTTCCCTCCCCCGATTCTAGGAATCCCTGCTATCTACTCTTTCCTCCCTACCCAATCCATCAGAGCCAGGGAACTCCCAATTTGAGGATCTTGTTTAACCTGGCTGCCAACTCAATTGTTGTAAATTCAGGCTATTCCATGGTTTTGATGTTTACCTTTTCCATGTTTCTTGCATTCTGGGTAGCCATTTTGCTTCTCTACAGGATGTTCATAAACAGTATATGACTCCAAAATGTTTCTATTTCATCTTTGGTTGGTGGTGTTTTAACAGTACTGATTTTCTTCCCCAGTTCTCTATAGAAATGCTTTTAATTCTCATTAAATGTGCACCTTGCGCGTGCCGAGCCCTAGGGGAGGCCCGATGGCTTTCCCCATTCCCTCCAAGGCTGCTCCGAACACACATGTGCACCTTGCGCGTGCCAAGCCCTAGGGGAGCGGCCTTGGAAGAAACTTTTTTTTTGTTCCCCCCACCTTTCCTTCCCTTCCCCTATCTAACCCACCCCCCAGCCCTACCTAAATCCCCCCCCCCCCCATCTTATTTTGTTGAGTTACGCCTGCCTCTACCTCTGCTGCCTGACTGCTGGTGCGGCAGGCCCCGACACAGGCTGCTGTGTTGGGGCACTTGGCCATGCCCCGGACCGCCGCCACGCCCCCGGACCGCGGCCCCGCCCGTGTCCCACCCATTTTTGCAAGCCCCAGGACATATACGCGCGTCCCGGGGCTTGTGTGCGCCGCCGAGCCTATGCAAAATAGGCTCGGCGTGTGCAGGGGGGGGGGTTTAAGGGTTACGCCTATAACTTACGCGCATAACCCTTTTAAAATCCGCCCCTTAGTGTTGTGTCCGTCGGTACTAGACGGCTTCACCCCATTTGCCTCACCTTATTCACGGCTCCTCCCGCTTACCTAGGAAAGATGGCTACCACAACGTCTACAAGCCGACCTCTCCGGGGTCCCTGGAATGGCTATAGTGCAGCCTCCCGCCTTTGCTCCTCCTAGGTACCTACCAGGGTGCGTGTGCACGCGCGCGCACAACCCACGTCTTTGTACCACCCTTGGCGCGAACCTCGAGGGTAATATACCATCCGGGTATATTACCTTCACTAGTTTGCTAGCTCATTGAGTTAGCAAGGACTCAAATTCCTTCTTGTTTATGCTACTCTGCCGCTTCCGTGCTGCCGCTGGAAGCTCTCTCTCTCTGCCCTTCGGGGTAACTGCTAACCTGGGTACCCGCTCCTCGGGGGCCCTTTGCTTTATTTCAGGTACCTTACAGGGAACAGCTACTCGCTCCTCGAGGGCCTGCTCTCCCTGCCTTGGTGCCTGTATCTTCTTCAACATACCTGGTGGAATCGCATACCAACAGCAAACACCTAGTGAGTACTCTAACTCTCAGTCTATCTCATCCACAGTATCTCCTAGCTGGGAGACCTGCTGCGGAACCTCCTGACGTCATCATGGAGAGAAGGGCTCCCTCTGCCGAGGTCTCTGAGACTGCAACTACTAGACTGCCTCACTACTGCCACCTCTGGTGGCTCCCTTCAAGCTGTTTAATAAAGAACTAACTGTGTTTTGTGCATGGGTGAGGAGCCCAGTGCTGTGGCTCCTCACCGTGGGCGTGGTCATCTCCACAGCACCCAAGGATCCACCAAAACACACTTAACCATAACACTTAGGGCTAGATTCATCAAACTATTGCATGCAATAGGAAGAGGGGTGAGTTTTATGGTAATAGCTTATTTATTGCAAAGTGCACTTCACAACATAGGTATTACCGCATAGTGCAATAAATTTTCACACTTTGCCCCAATGAGAGAGAAAGAGAGAGACCCTCATAGCAGTTAGGTATTTATACCTCTATAGGCTGCCCACCTAGGTATTCGAGGTGAGGTTTAGGTATTAGTGTAGGGGTTAGGGGCCTGTTTGACATTCAGAGTGAGACGTATGAACAGAACAGTGCACTCTTGTGAAGATTTCATGTCCTTTGGAGTGAGGAAACTCACATAAAGATGAGATTTGTACAATGTTCTCTCAACCTAGCTTGATGGACTCTACCTGGGTAACATGAAAAAGGTATAGTTATTTGACGCATTAAAACTGTGTGATATGGCTTCGCAAATTGCAAAGCCAGCCCATTTGACCAGAAATCCCACCCCAAACTCCACCCCCTTTTCTAAATTAGCATCGCACAATGCGTTAAGGTGTTTTTCGCATGTGAAAATGCCTTAATGCATGCAAAAAGCCCATAACACGGCTTGGAAAATAATCCCCTTAGATTGTAAGCCCTCTGGGGATAGGGAAATATCTACAGTACCTGATTGTAATCTGCTTTGATGTGCTGAAAAAATGTGAAAAGCAGAATATAAAATTTAAATTAAAAAAAAAAAGTGGTCTTTCCCTCTTCTGGATCTCAACATGAATATCCATTTCCATAAAAGTTTAATTTTAAATTCTTCCATCTCCTGCTTACTTTTCTCCTTACTCCACTTCCTAGCCTGTCTTCCACTGCTTTCATCTTTTTGTGTTGCACACTTATCATTCACTGCTATCTCACCCATTACTTTTCTGGTTGCTCTCAATGTGCATCTTGGCTCTTGTTTACCTTGATTGCTCAGCCACATTTTCCCTGATGCCCCTTGGCTGCTCAGACTCATCCATTCTTGTGATCTTTGATTTGCCTATGCTCCTTTTTTTCAGTGCTCCTTGATTGCTCAGACAACTTGGTTCTAGCACTCCTTAACTGCTTGGATAACTTAGATCTGGCACCCCCTGGTTGCTCAACCACCTTGTTCTGGTTTTGCCATGGATGCTCGGGCACCTTTCTCCTACCCGATTTCCTTCTTCTCTTATTATCTCTTTTTCAGCATCATCTTCCTGGCTGTGTAAGGTAACGTGATGGATTCTAAAGCATAGATACTTCCCAAGAGGAAACTTGAATATAGGAACTTTTGATTAAAATATTTAAACTGCATAGGATTCTTATTTCTAACCCCATGTACTTTCAATTTACTGTTCAGGACTATCAGGCCACAGAGCAAGTCTAATAAATATTCTAATAAAGAATGAATATGATCAGAGAAAGTCCTTAGTTTCAAGGCTGGTACAAGAGTCTGTAGCACCCTAGACAGACCAACAAAACACCCCCTCCCACCCCCCCAAATCCACCCTGAGTTGAATGTACTCCTCTGACAGTGGTAGATATATAGAGTTATGGTCTCCCTCGTACAGTGTTCTCTCTCTCTCTCTCTCATAGCACAAAACTAGTGTTTTGCAACTACTGTCATCCTGTTGTGTTCGTGCCTATTCTTGTCCTCGCTCCATCCTCTTTACCTTTGTGGCAACTCCCGACCGAGAGGTCGGGAGTTGCCACAAAGGTTCTCCCTGCCTCTGAGTCCCGGAGTCCCCGTGCTGGCTTGACACTATGGATCCACCATGTTCCTGATGACATAGGGGCACGCGCGCGCGCTCCAGACTTGTACCAGCAACGGTGCGAACCTCAGGGGCGTCCCCCCATAGTGACGTCATCTGCTTCCAACATAAAAGGTCTTTGCTTGCAACTACGAATCGAGCTAGCAAGGAGGAATCTTTCTCCGCTGCTCTGCCTCTACAAACTTACATAGGGGGTACCCGCTCCTCGGGGTCCCCGCTCTCTCTGTTCTTGATTTCAGATTCAGGATGGGATCTGGTACTTGCTCCACGAGGGCCTATGTTCCTGAAGACTCAGAAGACTCCTATTGCCTGGAAGCGATCGCAGACGTGAACACTGTGAGTTCTATTCAGATAGGAACCGGTACTTGCTCCACGAGGGCCTACGCTCCTAATCCCAAAGACTCCTTTCTGTCTAAGATGTTATCGCAGGTACGGAGATCGTGAGTTATTGCAGATTGCAGATAGGAACTGGTACTTGCTCCACGAGGGCCTATGTTCCTCAACTCTCCTCAACTCTCTTCTATTCCAGAAGCCATCTCATACACAGTTATTGTGAGTAACTATTTCAGACTGCTTACCGGAACCAGTACTCGCCTGTGGCTCCTGTTCCTGAATACTGAAGACTCTCTGTTGCATAAGAGGACCTTACAGACATCTACCATTGTGAGTGTATCATCCACTACTGGTTATGTATCCAACATACCCTGTCTACTCACTACCTATAGTCTCTCTCTACAGCTCAGCAACTCAGAGATCGCTATTCCAGTATCTGAAGGACTTCAGCCCTGTCGAGCACATCAGCTCACTACTGCCACCTCTGGTGGTTCTTCTTCCAGTCTAATAAAGAACTATCTGTGTTTGTCTCAATACTTCAGCCTAGCCGGTGGTTCCTCTCAGTATCTCCTCTTGAGGGCGCTGTCATCTGCCATCGGCCCAGGGATTCACCATTTCTACTAAGTGTTCATTCCTTTCACTAATAGAGCGGCATTATATCATCTACCACTCTGTGGGAGCCAACCCACATTAGTTCACTAATTCTGCCTATGTAGTATCATCATTGTTACTCCTTCTTCAAGGGAACAGATCCATAACAGATTGCTACTTCAGTACAGAGATTATATTAAGTGCTAACTCCCTAGCGGATCTATCTCAGATTGCTCAACTCCAAAGCAGAATTATAACAGAGAGCTAGCTATTTCATTCTACAGGAACCAGCGCATACCAGGTTGCCAACTCTGCCCTCCTGGCGGGGTTAGCCATATCAGACTGCCAACTCCTCCCCTTGGAGGTTGAGCCACAACAGTTTGCTAACTCCTCCTCCCAGAGGAGCTGGAACCTAATAGATTGCTAACTCCGCCCTCCTGGCGGGGTGAGCAATAACACATCCCTCCTTTCACATTTTAAAATGGCACCCTTGCATACTCCAGCAGCACCCATTGACACTATCCTAGGTGACCGCCTTGTCCCGCCTAATGCTTAATTTATTCCTGAATTTAAGGTTGGGAGTTTCCGAAAACTGCACCAATACTGCCACTCCTACTATTGTGGAACTGTTGCTGTGCTGATCATCAGTAGGAAATGATGAACCTATCAAATACCTTCACACATATATGAATAAAATGTTAACGGAGTTGGAGATATAATTTTAAAAGCTAGCACATGGCCATAACACAACTTGATTCTCTTCATTCCTATAAGGTTCGTGACTCATGTTTTTCTGATTCAGCAATGTTATTTACAGTGGATGAGCCATGCCTTTCTGTATACAGGCCTTCTGACATCAGCACATCATAGCCAGCATTTGTCTATTTTACCAGATTTTTCTAAGTTTGTCTGTAGTCTACTGTTCTATGCTGCAATTTTTAATCTCTCATCTTTAGGTTTATGTTCACTTCTCAATAGCCACTACACTGTCAGGTTTTAGTTCCACATGAATCATTCCATAGCATCATAGGATGCCGCTTGCACTAAAACATTTATCAAATTTAGATGGTTTTTCACATGGCAGTGTCATGGGGCAATTTCTCCAAATGGGCTTGTTTTGCACATACCTTAACATGAATGAACCTTATTCATAGGCTATGGCATGTTGGGATGGTCTCAGTATCACAAGTTTATTGTTAATGCCCTTCTTAGTACTTGTATTGTACCAAAGAGAGCCTCCTTCTGGAGTTCATAGGGTGTAATCTTAACAGGAAACATATCAAGATGCACTTGAACATTCTTCTTAATCAGACCAGTGGCACTCAGTATAATTGGGACTATTTCTGTTTCTTTCTGCCACATTTTCTTGGTTTCTGATTGTATCTCTTGATACTTAAGGATCTTTGCTTTCTCCATACAATCCACAGAATAGTCACTGGGTACTGACATCTCTATCAGCAATGTTGATAGAGATATGTTCTCCTTCACCATAATATCTGGTGTTCGCACATCGATCTTCCTGGAATAGGAATGTCCTGGAATAGGAATGTCCCAGGTGATCACAACTTCTTCGCTCTCCTCTATTAGGATTATGCTCCCAATGTTTGTTAGGCATGTCAATGTTATAATGTTTACACTGCTTGCAAAGGTTAAAAGTGTATAATAAGCATGGACATTGTATAAAAATATAATCTTAGAAGTGCAGTACAGATGTATTCCTCGCATTAAGAAAGATGGAAGGAAGGCCAAATAATTAGCAACATGGTTAAAAGGTTAGGTGAAAAGGGCTATTTTAGCCAAAAAAATCCTTCAAAGTTGGAAGAAGGATCCATCTGAAGAAAATAGGAAAAATCCTAAGCATTGTCAAGTTAAGTGTAAAACATTGATAAGACAGGCTAAGAAAGAATTTGAAGTTGACCGTATAGGCAAAAACTCATAATAAAAACTTTTAAAAATATATCTGAAGCAGGAACCTTTTGAGGGAGTTGGTTAAAGGGGCTCTTAGGGAAGATAAAGCCATCACAGTAAGGCTAAATGAATTCTTTTCTTCTATGTTTCTAATGAGGATGTTGGAGAGATACAGGTTCTGGAGATGGTTTTCAAGAGTGATGTTTCAGATGAACTGAACTAAATCGCCGTAAACTTGGAAGATGTAGTAGGCCAGATTGACTTCAGGAATCTAAAAGAACTCAAAAATGAAATTTCAGATCTATTAGTAAAAATTTGTAACCTATCATTAAAATGTCTATTGTACCTGAAGACTGGAGTGTGGACAATGTAATCCCAATATTTAAAAAGGGCTCCAGGGGAGATCCAGGAAACTATAAACTGGTGAGCCTGACTTCAGTGCCTGAAAAAATAGTGGAAACTATTTTAAAGATCAAAATCTCAGAGCATATAGAAAGACATGATGTAATGGAATACAGCCAGCATGGATTTACCCAACGGAAGTCTTGCCTCACAAATCTGCTACATTTTTTTGAAGGGATTAATAAACATGGTGTAGATTTTTTAAAAAAGCGCAAACAAAAGCTGGATTTTATAAGATATGCGCATAGCCGCGCGTAACTTATAAAATCCTGGATCGGCGCACGCAAGGCTGCCGATTTTGGGCAGCCTGTGCGCGCCGAGCCGCGCAGCCTGCCTCCGTTCCCTCCGAGGCCGCTCCGAAATCGGAGCGGCCTCGGAGGGAACTTTCTTTCACCCTCCCCTCACCTTCCCCTCCCTTCCCCTACCTAACCCACTCCCCCGGCCCTATCTAAACCCCCCTCTTACCTTTGTCCTTCGATTTACGCCTGCTAGAAGCAGACGTAAATCTACGTGCGCCAGCGGACTGCTGGCACGCCGTCATCCGACTCGGGGGCTGGTCCGGAGGCCTGGACCACGCCCCCGGGCCGGCGCCACGCCCCCGGTTCCGCCCCCGAAACACCGCGTCCCGCCCCCGAAACGCCGCATCATTCTGTCCCGCCCCCGACACGCCCCCTTAAAAATCCCCCGGGACTTACGCGCGTCCCGGGGCTCTGCACGCGCCAGTGGCCTATGCAAAATAGGTGCGCCAGCGTGCGAGGGCCCTGCTCGCGTAAATCCGGGCGGATTTACGCGAGCAGGGCTTTTAAAATCCGCCCGTAAATGAATAAAGGTGAACCGGTAGATGTAGTGTATTTGGATTTTCAGAAGTATAATATTGAAATCATTGGCTCAGTGTGCTGTGATGGTCAAAAAAGCAAACAATGTTAGGAATTATTAGGAAGGGAATGATGAATAAAACTGAAAATGTCTTAATGCCTCTATATCGCTGAATGGTAAGACCGTACCTTGAGTGCAATTCTGGTCACCGCATCTCAAAAAAGAAATAGTTGCACTGGAGAAGGTACAGAGAAGAGCGACCAAATGATAAAGGGGATGGAACTGCTCCCCTATGAGGAAAGGCTAAAGATTTTAGGGCTGTTCAGCTTGGAGAAGAGACAATTGATTTGGGATATAATAGAGATCTATAAAATCATGAGAGGACTAGAACGGATAAATATGAATTGGTTATTTATTCTTTTGGATAATAGAAGGACTAGGAGGCACTCCATGAAGTTAGCAAGTAGCACATTTAAAACAAATCAGATAATATTCTTTTCACTCAACACACAATTAAGCTCTGGAATTTGTTGCCAGAGGATGTGGTTAGGGCTGTTTGTGTAGCTAGGTTTAAAAAAGGTTTGGATATGTTCCTGGAGGAGAAGTCCATTAACTACTATTAATCAATTTGTCTTAGGGAATAGCCAGTGCTATTACTGGCATTAGTAGCATGGGATCTACTTAATGTTTGGGTACTTGCTGAATACTTGTAACTTGGATTGGCCACTGTTGGAAACAGGATGCTGGACTTGATGGACCCTTGGTCTGACCCAGTATGGCAACTTCTTATGTTCAATGAATAAGTCATGCTTCATTGTTGTTCCTCTCTGTATACAGGCCTTCTGACATCAGGACATTACATCTAGCAATGTAATATATAACCGTTTCCAGTTAGGCTAGAGAGCAGCAGGGGTTTTGTATGGTCTGAGATGAGAAATGTCTGTTTTGACAATCAGAAATCCCTTTAGGTGAAAGGAGGGAAAAAAGTTGTGGTCTTCGATGGCCACTGTGCCATGTATCTAAATGGAAGAGGTACATAAAGTTCCGCTGAAGGTGAATATCCTAAAAAGAATGGCAAAGGACCATTGAAAGTTTCTTAGGTACCCATCGACACATTTTAGTTTGTTGACTGTAGAGCTCTGTCTGAGCTTCTTTTGCTCCCTGCTACTGAAGCAAAAGTGAAAAAAATATTTTTTTCTTCATGTGACCTGGTTTTTGCATGTGATCTGATCCAATCACAACAAAGCCTCCTTTTCCTGAGTTCAATAAAGCTCATACACTTCTGTTTACTTAAGGCAGTGATTCCCATGATGTTGTGGTTCACTGAAAATAATGTAAAAAACGTCACCAGAAAGAATTTGAGAAGGAGAAAGTTTGTAGTACACCAATTCTGTAATATGTGCTGCTTTAACCATGGTATGAGGTGAGAAAGAATAAATACACACAAATACTAAAGAGGGACTTTTATTTGAAATAACACTGCGATATGCACATTTTTAAATAGTTAATTTTATTTAAATCCCCACTTTAACTTAAAATAATTTTTTTTAAAGTTTTGTCTTTGTATTTTTCATTAATAAATCATTGATAATTATGGGAATTAGAAGCATTCTCTCTCATATAAATGCAAGAGAGGTTTTGCAGCAGCAGTTATTTCATTAGTCTGAAAATTTACAGTATCTTCTGAAGATGCAGTAGGTGAACCAGGCCAAGATCTCATTTCACTGTTCTTAAATTCCAGAACAGCATTCTCTATTTATAAGTTCAGAAGGGACGTGATTGTAAGCGAAGTCTTTTCATAAGATAACATTTTCATAACGTAATAATATGTAAGGCCGCATTGGGTTCTCTAATAAGGTGTGACCTGTAAAAAAGCTATGCATTTAGATCAGGGCAGAGAAAATATCATCTATGCCACCGCACCCCATGTGAGACTGCTGCAATGGTTGTTTCTATATCTATGAAGAACAGAGACACCTAGAAGAATAGCAGATTTTGAATTGGAAACAAAAGGGAGAAGAGTATTTTTAGTTAGGTCCTGTTTTCACTTTTGGGAACAACGTGAAAACAGGACCTGAGCTAGTTTATCATCTTTCCAAGTGAAGAAAACACTGCTTTTCCTGTTTTGGATTTTGCTTTAGCAAAGAAATCTTTTCAAGTCTTCTTTTCCTTTTGGTTAATGGGAGTTTTTGGAACTCATTTAATTGGTTCTCTCAGTTCGAGAGTTTATATGGCATAAATCTGTAAAGAGCTGAGAATACTCATCTAGAGTCCAAGGGGCGAGAGGAAGCAGGCAAAAGGTGATCAGTGGCACTACTACAGAAACCAAAACCAGGTATTCAAAGGAGAATCAGGGAAGTGTACCCCTCAGGTACAAGAAAGGAGGAGAGGAAAGGAGCAGCAGAAAATTTGATATCAAACATTGGATACAAGGTATTTTCTACACTGGGTTATAATTTGGGAAAGCTAATTCCATTGGATCTATCATTCCTGGGAGGGGTCCCATAGTCAGTCAAGAAAAGGAAGGGACAGTTTTGGCTGGGAAGGTGACATGGATCACTGAAATCACAGACTTATAGATATACCAAATTGACTTTGATTATTTGGTGTTTCCTGAAAGAGACATTTATAGAATGCCATATTTCATGTTTAATTTGATTCATCAGTAAAGTTGTGTTGGAGCATCAGCTTATTTCTAGAGTGATTACTGGCACCTACTATAGAGACAGTAATTTAACACACAGGGCCCAGGAGGTTATTCTTCCCCGTTCCTATGGAGAATTCGGTAGGTCTCCGGCTATTTATAGAGGAGTATAATGTTGAAAAACCATTAGCCCCAGTGAAGAATGTGTGCCCAACTGACTTCTAACCAGGGATGCAGTTGGAGCAAGTTTATCTGAGTGGCAGTGGAATTTAGTATTAAGGATGTGCATTTGTTTGAAATGAATGTGTAAAATGCAATAAATGAGTCCATTTTCATTTCATTCACGAACCCACAAAATAAATGGAGGGTACACACAAATTTATCTCATTAGTTTGTTTCTCATTTAAGCCTATGACTGTACTCAGCACAAACAACAGGTGTAAGATCTAACTAGTAGCTATAGGAACTTACTATTGCCTGCATGACAATATAGCCTCCTTGGATCCAAGGTGGGACAAGTTGGCAAGGAGACTGGATGGAGGACAAATCACAGTGAAGCATCTTTTTAAGAAGCCTTTTAATGCCATCTGGATCAAGTGATGCTGATGTCCTCCCACTGAAAGGTCTGAGCATTTGCAAGAAATTCTCTATTTGCTTCTGGAAGTTTGTAGAGAAAGATTTCTTTTCAGAAACTGTATCAGAGTTTAAAAAAAGATTTTAAAGGGTCACATGATACAGTGAGCTCCAGAAGATGCAGTGGCCTGAGCTTCAGAAGCCATCCCTACAATCAGTTTTTATTTTGACTGATTGGACATATGCACTTTAAAATAAGCAGGTATCCTTTTGAGATGTCTATGGAAATATTTGTAGTAAAAAAAGACAAGGAAATGACCTCCAAAATCCCAAAAAAGGATAAGAACAGAGGTAAACTAGCAGAAGGGAAGTTGGCCTCCAGGAGAGACTTTTTCAGTCAAACTACACTGGATGAGGTGACCTTTGTGATGCTGCCACAGGCAGTGGTCAATGCTCTAGAACAGAAGTTTGAGGTAATTAATAATATAACCGAACTTAAAATCTTGACTGATAATGCCAGCAAGAGAATCAATACAGCAGAAAGGAGAATCTCAGTGTTGAAAGAAAACACATTAAAGATGTTGGGCATGCTGGATCATTTGCAAAAAGCTACTGAAGAGGGAGAAGCGAATCTCAATGACTTCGAAAATTGCTCCTGCAGAAACAATCTTAGATTTGTAGGTTTACCAGCCTCTTTTCCTGAGGAGAATCTGGTTGCTGCAAGTTTCACACATGCAAAAGCTATCTGGGCAAATAATTGTGGAAAGTTCACAGAGTAGGCACTAAAATCTTAACAAAAGACAGCCCTTGAGTAGTTTTGGTGCGGTTTCTTAATTATATGCATAAGCAAAGGATCTAGGGAGCCTCAAGAAAACAAAGTGATATCCATTATAAAGAGCACAAGATCCTCATTTTCAAGATTTTTCTAGTAAGGTGTCAGAGCAGAGACACACATTTACTGTTGTATGCATGGAACTGGTAAATAGAAATATTCATTTTGCCATGTTGTACCCTGCAAAATTAAAGTTATGGCACGAGAGGAAAACCCACATATTTGAATTGATGCTAGCAGCAAAAGATTATCTATTTAAGTTGAAGGTTGCAGATGGAACTGTAGACACCGACTAAAGAGATATTTACTAATCCAGTAATCAGCAATCTATATCAAATTTTATGAAACAGGAAAAGAGAAGGAGAAGGCGGAAGGGAGAGAGGGAAGAAGAAGGGGAAAAAGTTTGAATGCTTTTGGTAAACATTTTCTTGGTACCTGATGTCATATTTGAAGAATTTGTTTAATTTCAATTTACTGCATTAGTTTTGATATGGACACGTGATTTTATACCAACATGATTCTCAACACACAAAAGTGCTTTGCTAACCTCCACAAGTGTTGCGATCCCCCCTGTTGCTGCGCTACAGGAGGTCTCTTACCTTCCTCCGGAGGCCGCTCTGAAGCCTGGGCCTCGCCTGTGTTCCATCCGGGACTTGCTCCAGGGCCTGAGAGGCCTAGCTGTGCCTGTGGCTTGCTTGCCAGCGTTTGGACTTCCTGTTTGGCGTCGCCCTTCTCCTAGGGGCTGGCCCGCAGCTCTCCACCTGACTTATAGGACCAGCGGTGGGCGGTCCTGGCAAGCTCCTCCCAGGGAGTTGCCTTCTACCTCCAGTATTTAAGGACTTTGTGTTCACTTGCAAAGGGCCTCCGGATCGGGCTCTACAGTCGTCTGTAACCTTGCCGATCCAGGTCCTCCGGTTTCGCCTATGCCTTGATGGGTTCCTGTCCTGTGTCCCTGCCTAGATGTATGCTCCTGTTCCTGCCAGCCGTAAGGACTTCGGATGTGAGTATCCCAGCATCGGAGTTCCTGTTCGCCTGGGTCTTCCCCGCACCCTCCTTCTCAGCGTGGTCCGTGACCAGCCTTCCTGGGCTGTGTAGGGCGCGTCTGGGACAGGGTGGTCCGCAACTCAGTCCCACGGGTGGGCTGAGTAGGGCGCCCTGATGGACAGTGCAATGTTTCCGTCCAGCCTTGTCTACAGTATCTGCTTCAGCCCTTGCCCGGATGTCTTCCTGTCTCTGCCTTGACCTACGTCCTCGTCTGGTTCCTGAGCCTTCTGTCCTGTTGGGCCCTGGAGTGGCCAACAGGAGGGATTCGTCCCACGGGCTCTTGAGCTTCTGCCAGCCGAGGGGGCTTCGGATGTGAGTATCCCAGCATCGGAGTTCCTCCTCGCCTGGATCCTCCCTGTGTCTCGCTTCAGCCCTTGTCCTGATGTCTCCGTCTTGCTTCAGCCTGCTTCTGCCCCATCTGATGTCTTCTGTTTAAGGACTCTGTCTGCCCTCGCCTCTGTCCGGCCTGCTGCCCATTGCCGTTCCCTGCGGCAGGTCCGAAAGGGCCGGGAACAGTCGGAGGACCGTTCATTAGTCAACTTCCCCGTGTTGGCTACCATGGGCATGCAGGTCCGGCTGAGGGTCGGACTCCCTGCTTCTGTTTCTGCCTGCCTGGCTCACCATGCCTGCTCAGCTCACCTCCCACGGTGTGGCTTGGGGCTCCTCCTTGAGTCCTGCTGTGGCCCAAGGGCTCACCACCACCCGCTTACGACGACCGCGCCCGCGCGCGCTCGTAACAACAAGTGCAATAATGAGATGTGGATCGTTGGAAACTGGAGGAGGATCAATGAGTTTGATATCCATTAACTTTTCTAATTCAGTCCAATCATAGCAATGTGCAGTTAGGATGACTGTTGCACTTCACAGAATTCTGTATCTTTATAAGTCAAATAATAATTGTCATGGAGTAATATATGAAAAAATTACTGCATATTACACACGTTAGAGTGGTATCCTGAATCCTTATCAAGTTATCTTAAGAGCTTGAGTTTTTGAATCTATGGAGAACTGGCTGCAAAGGGACATAAACATTGCAAGTATTTAAGGGAGATCCAGGAAAGAAGCATGCATTTGGGTTTGTTTGTTTGTTTTTTGTTTTGTCAACTCCCTTAGTCATTGGAGGTATCTTATAGTCTCTCAGGAAGTTACTGGAGTTCAGCAACAAAACCGCCACATACAATACTTTGTGAAAAAGGATCCCTGGTTGAAGAACCGGAAGCTAAGTTGAACAAATAGCAAGGAGAGTTGATGTCTTTTCTGATGTGAAATAAGAGCAGAACAATAATCTTAATAATAGCAAACTGTTCGAGTCTGACAAATTCTCACCAAAGTTTCAAAGAAGTATTATAATAGGATAGAGGGTAGTGATATCACCAATTGGTAAGAGTGTTCATAGGAAAATGCAAGGAACATTAGTTGAACCAGAAGTACTGTTTAGTGTTTATGCATAAAAATTGGTAAATATGTTACCTAAAGGTTCTAGCTTGGCTTTGAAGTAAGTGGAATTAAAATACTGGAAGAGATAGGTCTGTGGGGATGGCACCCAAATGCAATCTAGACGTGATCTCAACTTGTGATTTTGAATGTGAGGACTATGTGTTTAGGAATGAGTTGGGTAATAGAGTTCTCAAACAAGGACAGGGGAGGGAGGAAAATCTAAGGTGGGAGGGTTTGGTTAGATGCATGAGGAGTAATGAGGGTGTGAGGTGGGAAGTGAAGAAAGGGAGAGGAAAAGGAGAGAATGGGAGCTGATGGGAGTGAGGGGACGGGGAGGTAGGAAAGGATGCTTCTCAAACTTATAAATGTCAAACATATGGTACTATTTTCAGGCAGCAATGAGAATTCTGATATTGGATCATGGAAAACCAGGAAAGATGGAGGGCTAGACTAGGAGCCTTTCCCCTCATTAAGAAAGTATCTTCCAATTGAAAGGCTAACTAGGAGTGACAATGGATAAAGTTAGAGTGATATCTTGGAATGTGAATGGTTTAGGCTCGCCTATTAAAAGAAAAACATATTACATGCCCTGCATAAGCAAAAAGCAGCTATTACTTATATCCAAGAGACCCACTTAACAGAGATTGGAAGTAAAAGATTAATAAGGGAATGCTATTTTTCTCCAACAAAAGGCAAAAAAGCAGGGGTGGCTATACTCATGAATAAGTGTATACATTTTTAGATGGTGAAATACATATCCAACCTTGATACATGCTATATAATTTTAATTAGGAGAATTGATGGGAAAGAATTAACTGACTGTAATTGTATGGTCATAACAAATATAGGGCCTTATTTTCTAAGGCTATCGCAGGCTTGCGCTAACAGCGCAAGCCTGCGATAGCTAGCGAAGGTAGCTCATGCCTGCGCTACCTTCATCGGGGCAGAGTCGGCCCCGGAAGAGGATGAGTCGGGGCGTCACCGGGGCCGACTCTGCGAGGACGGCGCAGACAGCAAAAAGGTAAGGGCCTTTTCGCTGCCTATTTTGCGCCCAATAACTATACCTTCTATGGTGTAGTTATTGGGCATGATGCCGGCAGCGATCGCACCACAGAGGTGCGATCGCTGCCGGCTAACGCAGGACCGCCCCCCCCGTTTCGGCCCCCTTCCCCTCATTACTGCATTTTTCTAAAGTACCGCAGGCCTGCCATACTTTAGAAAATGAGGCCCATAGTCATCCTTTCTTTACCTGTTTAATGGGTATTTTGTTGGTAAACATGAAGGGACTTCTAATAATGGCTGGAGATTACAACTGTGTGCATGATTCCACTTTAGATAAATCTTCTAGTTCTAAAGATTTAATAAGGGGAAAATAATAAAGGAATAGTATATTTATGAAAACTATTAAACTTGAAGGATGTTTGGCAAGTACTTAATCCTGATGTAAGGGATTTTTTACATGTATCTCATGCACATATTTCCATCTCAAGGACTGATTATGATTATATCTTAGAATCTCAAGGTTTTTTTCTCTAAAATCATTACAGCAGACATAGAATCCACTGAAATATCAGTCCGCTCCATGATATGGAAAGATATATGCATGTCAGAGGAAGAGGAGTGAACGTATTTGGAGGTTCCCAGGCCACCTGGTAGGTGATTTAGATTTTCTAACATATCATCAGGAAAAATGGGCAAATTTCAAATGTAATAATATTCAGTTCAAAGACTCTTATGCATTATTTTGGGAAACAAGCAAAGTGGTCATGCGTGGGGTTTAATCGGGAAGGAAAAAGTTACAGAAAAACATATTACAACTAGAGGAAAAACTAAAGATAGCAGAAAGAAAATTAGCTATGCAGGCAAATAGGATGATTAAGAAGGAATATAAAATGACTCTTGAAAGCCTTAATATTCATTTGCACCAGAGAGCACAGAAGATGCTGCAGTGTTCAGAGCATAGTTTTTTTTCGGTTTGTCAATAAAGCTGGGAAATTATTAGCTACCATAGTAAAAGTGTGGAGAGGGAAGACTTTTATGAAAATTTATGGAACAAGCAAGGTAAGACTGTCTCCAAGAGCAAAGACATTTGTGAAGTACTAAAAGGCTTTTATGAGGATCTTTACTCTGAAGACAGGAAGGATGGGAAAAAGGAGGAGATTAATTTCTTTGAAGATTTGCTAGTACCCCAAATTACTAAAGAACAGTTAGATTATCTTAATATGCCCATCCAAACACATGAAATAATCAATGCAATCAAGGCAGAAAAAGCTCATAAAGCCCCTGGACTCAATGGGCCAGATATTCAAAGGATACACGCGTAAATCCTGAGGATTTACGCGCGTAACTGCTCCTGCGTGCTCGGAGCCTATCTTGCATAAGCCCCGGGACGCGCATATGTCTTGGGGCTTTGTGAAAGTGGTTGGGCTGGGGCGGGACACAGGCCTCTGGCACAGTGGCCGTGCCGGGGGATCGCATGCCGGCACTCGGCTGGCGAGCTCAACCTACGCCTGCCTAGAGGCAGGCGCAACTTATTCACAAAGGTTAGGGGGGGTTTAGATAGGGGTGGGGGGCAGGTTAGGTAGGCAAATGGAGGGGAAGGTGGGGGAAGGTGGGGGGCGGAGGGAACGGGGAAAGCCATCGGGGCTCCCCTAGGGCTCGGCGCACGTAAGATGCACTAGTGTGCACCCCATTGCACATGCCGACCCCGGATTTTATAACATGCGTGTGGCTGTGTGCGCATGTTATAAAATTGGGTGTACATTTGTGCACGCCGGGTACTGCGCACAAATGTACCCCACGCGTGTAGGTTTTAAATCCTGCCCAATGGGTTTAATGCAGATTATTATAAAATGCTATGTCATCAAATAGTAGGTCCAATGGGCAATCTTTTCACTGATGCAATTCAGAAGGATTCCTTCCCAAAAAGTTTAATAAAGCTTATATCACAGTCTTGGTAAAACCTGGAAAGGATCAACTGTTACCAAATTCTTACAGACAAATACCCTTATTAAATTGTGATCTTAAAATTTTTACTAAGATCATTGCAGATAGGTTTGAGCAAGAGGCTTTTATCTATCATATCAAATAACCAGATAAGGTTTGTGAAAGGTAGGTGTGCAGGAACTCATATAATTAAGTTGATCACTGCAATGATACCTTCTAGAGATAACAAACTGTCAACTATGGCCATCGGTTTTGACTCAGAAAAAGCTTTTGATTGAGTCATATGGTCATATATGTTGTAAGTGTTGCAAAAATGTAGGTTCAAAGGTCCCATTCTGAAATATATTTCCATCCTCTATATCTCTCTGGTATCACATATTCTGGCCAATGGGCATAAATAATTAGATATCCTTATAAAATGAAGGGTAAGGCAGGGTTGTCCCCTGTCACCTTTGTTATACATACTTTCAATGGACCCATTAATAATGAAAATAGATTATAATGGGGCAATTCAGGGGTATATGATGAGAGATCATAATTTTAAAACCACAGCATTTGTGGATGATATTCTGGTTTATCTCACCAATCGAAGATAAGCATTACCACTAGTAATGCAAATTCAGATAGAATTTGATGAATTTGTGGGACTTAAAATTAATCATGACAATATCTGAGGCATTAGATATAACTGGAAATCTAAAAGACAAATGGGGAGGTCACTTTCCCTTAAGATGGGTGTTAAAGGAAATGAAATATTTAGGTATAAGAATACCATTAACTATTGAGAAAATATATGAGGCTAATGTGAGACCCTTGTTAAAAAATATGATAAACTCTCTTACATCTTGCCATAATCTACCTTTATCGCTGATAGGTAGATGATGGAAATACCTAAATGGCTTTATATATTGCAAATGTTACCACTTTGGTTATAGAGAAAAGAGCTCAAATAGATAAATCAGATTATAAGAGTCATTCTATCGAATGGATGAAAGCCATTCCATAGAAGTATTTATGAGAACACCTCAGCAAGGGGGATTTAAATGCCCAAATCTACAGATATATAATTGAGCATGCATTCTAAGGCATATACAAGATTGGTGTTACGTGTGGGTGGTTTAGTGTGCCCATGGGCCTCAGCCTGGACCCAGACCTTCAGGGCCGAGCCAAGGGTTGACAGTGGCTCCGCATGGCTGATGGTCTACCCTCCGCCAGGCCGGCAAGCTCCCAAGGCCAACATCCAAGGATGTTGGAAGTTGAATGGTCCTCCGACCATTCCGAGCCCTTTCAGACCTGCTGCGAGCAGCATGGAGCAGCAGGCCTGGCCTGAGGTTGAGGGCAGACAGACCTTGACACGAAGACAAGAAGATTGATGCAACGGCATCACATGGCACGAAGACTTGGGTTGAAGACGGCATCACATGGCACGAAGACTTGGGTTGATGCGACGGCATCACATGGCACGAAGATTAGGGTTGAAGACATGACACCAGGACTATGAAGACGTGACACCAGGATCGATGCAACGGTATCACAGACAAGACTTGACACCAAGGCTGATGCGAAGACATCATGGACCAGTGGTCTGATGCATCCCGGACCAGGATCTGTCTGATGCAACGACATCAGAAACATGACGCTGAAGTGCAGACCCAACGAGTAACTTGGAATCCAGACGAGACGAGAAGCAAGGAAGGCGGACATTGGCACTGTCTCTCAGGGCGCCCTACTCAGGCCACCCGCGGGACTGAGTCGCGGACCACCCTGTCCCACTGCGCACCCTACACAGCCCTTGCAGGCTGGTCACGGACCATGAGGAGAATGGGACAGCGCAGGAAAGATCCAGGACATGACGACTCAAGAGCACAGGACAACCGTCCACCAGCAGGCTAGTCCACTCAGGCACACATCATCCGAGGGACCCCCCGGCCTACCGGACCAGAAGGCTTGAGAGCGAAGATGGGACAGAGGAACGAACATCCAGGAAGGCAGGAACACCAGGACGTAGAAGATCAAGACACCAGGACACCTGGACGAGGATCTCAGGCACAAAGACTTGACATGATACAATGAACGAGATGAGGAGCTCCACGAAGATTAGACGACCTTACACAGGCTCTGGCAGGCAGGAGCCTCCAAAGTGAAGACACCATGATGCAAGGCCCTGAACAACTGATGGAGCAGCCCTTTATAGGGCTGAAGCAGGAAACAGTCACAAAAATGGGGCCAAGACACTTCCTGTGTCTGGCCCTTTAAATGTTGAGAGAAGACGCGGCCACGCGCCTAGGAGAGAGCAGGAGCTGTGCAGGACCGCGGACAGTGGCCTGCACCGACGTAAACGCTGCAGACGCAGGGCAGGGCTGTTTATAACTCCCCTGTACTTTATGCCTTCAGAGTTGTGATGCTTTTGTGCTGTTTGTGATTCCCTATATTCTACACTTTGGGAGCAGAGTTACATGCATTTGTGCTGTTTTCGATTATATGCATTCTTGGCCTTGGGGGTGTGTTATGCCTTTGGGCTGTTTGCAATTAAATTCATTCTATGCCTGGGGTTTTGATGCCTGTGTTGTTTGCAATTACATGCACTCTACATCATGGGGATTTTGATGCCTTTGTACTGTTTGTGATTACATGTATTCTATGCCTTGGGGGGGGGGGGGGGGGCTTAATGCCTTTATGCTGTTTGTGATTACATGTATTCTATGCCTTGGGGGGGGGGGCTTAATGCCTTTATGCTGTTTGCAATTCCCTGCACTATGTCTTGGGGACCTGTACTCACCAGCATGTATTAACTCTACATTTACCACAGTTATTCAAGTAACAGAACCATAACCATAACTGATTTAATGAGCCATTTGTAATTTCTCTGTATGTATTCTTAAAATGTACATGGCTTAATCTTTGACAGAAGCATATCCTACTGATATGGTCAACCAGATAGCCATCCCTCTAATTGGGACAGGCACTTCACATTGCTGCAGGTTGCATGTACTGGACAGGGGCTCATCCTCTGCTTTGTAGTGGAAAGGAGGGTTTTGGCACAGCTGAGAATGAAAATGGGGGCTGCCCAGCCTTCCTCAGGTTGGGGAGCAGGGGGTTCCCATGCTCTGAAGAGAGAGCAGTAATGAAAGCCAGAGGAAAATGTTCTTTCCAGGCACCGACCCTCTCCTCATCAAGGCTGCCAGAAGACATACTGGTCCTGCCTCTATGCACAGGACTCTGGGTAAGCTGCTGGGTGAATCAGCCTTGCCATGATGGTGATACTGCCAGTATCATGCCCTAATTGGCATTAACAGAAAGCATATTGCTCCCGGGACCACCACTGGACCACCAGGTAATTTAAAACATTTTTTTTGGGGGGGGGGGGGGAGCTAAGGGAGATGTTTTGAAGGATCGGGGTGGTTTTTTTGTTTATCGGCTCGGGCGCAGCCGATAAAAAAAAACCCCGATCGGGGCCGCATGAAAAATAATTCAAGATGTGAATCGGATCCGGAACAGCCCCAATTTTTTTCCATTGTTTTCTAAACACTTTCTTACTCCACTAAGCGAAGTGGCTGTTTCTTCCATGGACAGCTGTAGGTAGTGCTCTCTAGAGCTGGGCAATGGGAGAAGTCAATTGTACCACTGCCAGGCACCAAGACTGTCAATGTCGTTTTTGGAGAGATTCTCTTACTTTCAGTATGCTTTCTGTTAATTAGTTGAGGAAATGTAACAATATTTATCTTTTTCACTTTTCTTTGATTTTAACATTTAAATTAGTTATGCACCTGACACCCCTAATAAAGCCTGGTAGTATTGCCTAGTCACATAATAAACAACACCAAATCACACATTTGGGTAAAGAAGGTCACAGTTTTATTGTGTCAGAGATTCGTTATTCTTACGGCTTGGGTCATCCCAAGCCGTAAGAATAACGAATCTCTGCACTACCCCTCCCCTGATGCCTGGGTTTCCCCATCAGTACATCCTAGTAGAGGCCCACATCCAACCCACCTGGGTTTCAGGCACTTTCTAATGAACTATCACTATGATTTGAGGTCCTCCATTGCCATAAGTGAGACGAGTGGTAGGCCATGAAAGCACCCACATACTCATATTATTGACTGTTTTACTGCTGAGTCTAGCAGGTTCCCACAAAGATAAAAACATGTTCAAAATGCCCATCTGCATTTTAAATGCCCTGCCACAAATTTGCTTCATCAAACAGAACACTAGGGACCTTTTTCTGTAATTTTTTCTAAACCTATCATATGCAAGCTTCTTCTGTCCAGTCATAGGCACAATCCTCACCCCCACCCCCCTCCAATCCTGTTCTCATATCGCAAAACCTGGAGATTTTTGTAGATTTGCTTCAGTTAATTTCAATTGCTTCATATATATATATATATTTTTTTTTGTAATAAAGGGTATATACATTTTTATTTTATTAAGATTTAAATTTAAGAAATGCAAT
This sequence comes from Rhinatrema bivittatum, assembly GCF_901001135.1. Classification (NCBI taxonomy): domain Eukaryota; kingdom Metazoa; phylum Chordata; class Amphibia; order Gymnophiona; family Rhinatrematidae; genus Rhinatrema; species Rhinatrema bivittatum. The sequence goes on along the minus strand of NC_042617.1, from coordinate 146,247,497 downwards.
AGGACAAAAAAAAAGAAAGGAGACAGGAAGATCAAAAGAGGACACAGTGGAGCCAATAAACAGGCAAGTTCATATTTTCAGCAGTAGATAGTACTTCTGTTTTAATTTATGAGACAGATTTCTCCCCTGAGTTGCTCTGCTTATGATCTACTGAATGAAAACTAAAATAAATGTCTCTGAATTGTATCACATAACTAAATACGCACATTTCTTAATAAAGCCAGTACTGTTTGCATGTGGTTTTGGATATATGCACCTTTTTTTTCAAGGTCCCAGCGGTCAGCGTACAAAAGGAATTTACTACATTATAAATGACATAAGCAGCAAATACAGGACTCGGTGTGTTTCAGAGGCCTCAGGAGACTGAATTAAATGGACTTTGCAATGATTCATTAGAATACCGCAAAGGGACAGCCTTGAAAATCAAGACTGGAGATATATATATATATATGTATATATAGCAGGACAACACAAACCTACACAGAACTCAGAGCAGATATTTCATTCCTAGTCAATTACAGAGTATCTTGGCACTTTAGTGGAGTATTCCATTATGTTCCTGTCCCTTGGCCATGTTCCCATTACATTCTATAAGCAAAAGCCTGTGTATAATGGATAGACAAAGTGCTGCTGGAACGATCCCGCAGAAGTCATTGCTTAAACACAGGCAGCAAGGCAGCTAGGAAGAGGGCAGAAGCTTTGTTCTCTGTGTACACACGCTATACGGCTCTTCTGCAGCTCATGGTCAGTGCAGCTTGGGAACAAGATTGGTCGCTAAATTTGAGTTTCCTGGGAGATTTCCAAGCCATCTTCCCAACTTACCCACAATAAATGAAAAAAGTCTGGTCCCTTGACTTTACTAGGTCATAAATTCCATCTCATTTAGTGGCTAAGACAAAAGTTGAAAACCCAGCTAATATTAAAAAGATGGATTCTTCATTGGAATGCAATGCAATGCAAAGTTCCACTCAATTTTTAATTACATGCACCACTTTTATTTAATGTCTTGGTGTTTTTTTAGAGTTTCCTCCGTAAAGGAAAGTAGAATTCTATCATCTTGGTGACACAATGTTCTGTAATTTACTTTGTATGTTCCTCATATTAGGGACCTATCATATTTTTTTACAAAACCTTTAGAGTGCTACGGTAGGAAAAATGTTAGCATCCTGTAAATAAACATCTCCCAAGCTAATTCTGTAAGCTAGAAGAATTCTCCTCATCTCATGATTATTATTCAAAATGTCAGAGATGTATGCCTTGCTTTTTATAATCATGTTTTGAAGTAATAATTTGCATGTAGATACTGTAGTACCTGTTATTCAGATATTTAGCATGCAACCTCCTGTAGGCATGAGGACTACCACTCACAGTACCTTTCACAATACAGGTGATCTTATATAGGAAACATATGCAAACCCCCACCCAGCATTGCTATTTTACTAAGAACCAATTACATTAAAGGCAATGGATTCAGAGAAACAAAGTGATTCTAAGGTCAGAAAGAGAGTTGGGGTTAGGCACAACAAAAGCATTCCAGTTCCCAATAGTGTGCCCTAATCACTAGATTCCTCAGTGTTCATGTTGCAAAATTCTAAGCATTGATTCAGTCTCTACAATTTTCCTTCTCTCTTGAGTGAATAGCAGCAGAAATTCAGTTTCCTAAGTAACAACTCTTGTAAAGGTCTATTCAGTAGACATTCAGGGGGGTGACAAAAAAGATATAAATCACAGCTTGAATAAAGATTTTTGGGATGAGCAGGAAGGAAAGCCACAAGATACTTACTCCATTACTGCTCTTTGCTCTGCTCCTGAAGCACCCAAAGGGCATTACTCATCCACACACTTAATTTGGGTTTTATTCACCTCACTGAAGCCTCCATTCTGAATCATATGTAGGCTAGGGATGTGTTTTCATTTTCCAATGACATGAAAACATCAGTGGAAGGAGATGCTTCATTTTGAGTCATTTGAAAATGACACAGAAAGAAACACTAACACAATTTTATTTTAATTTCATTAGTGTTTCATTTTTTATTTTGTAACAGTGGGGAAATGTCCCTGAGAAGAGAAGGGGAGATTATCTGGATGACTGGTGGAGCTCAATCTGTTGGCAGCTGAAGAAAAAGGGAGATAGTCTAAGCCACTGTCAGAGCACATAACGCCAGTGTTCGAGGTGGAGCAGAGAAGGTTGAGGCTGCTGATGAGGCCGATCCTGCCATTAGCTGAAATGGAATGGAGACAGGCTCTGGTGGAATCCATCCCGCTAGTGGCCAAAGACCAAAGAGGAAGAATGAGGCCTAGAACTTCCAGACAGGAGGGAAGGGGGAAGAGAGAGATAAGGGAAATGGATGGTGGTGCGTTGGTAGCCAGTAGATGGACTTCAGTGGTAGTTGACAAATGCTGGACTCAGGTGTGTGTGTGTGGGGGGGGGGGGGGGGGGGGGGGGGGTTGAGAGGAATGGAGAATAAAACAGAGAATATCATAATGTCTCTACATTGATCCATGTTACGATTGCACCTTGAGTATTGCATTCATTTCTGGTCACCCATTAAGATAGATTTGCAAGCACTACCTCCATTATGTGCAAACCTATCTCATGCATATTCATCGTGGATATCCTGGAAACCAGGCCTGTTTGTGGCTCTCAAGGACCAGAGTTGGTCATCCCTGACATAGTAGAACTAGAAAAAATACACAGAAGGGCGACAAAAATAATAAAAGGTGTGGAACACTCATTTATAAGGAAAAGTTAAACAGGTTAAGGTTCTTCAGCTTAGAGAACAGACAATGGAGAGGAGATACGATAGAGGTTTGTAAAATCATGAGTGAAGTGAAATAGGTAAGCAAACTAGTAGTTCTCAACCCAGTCCTCAGGACACATCTAGCCAGTCAGGTTTTCAGGATATCCACAGTGAATATGCATGAGAAAGACATGCATACAATGCAAATCTATCTCATGCATATTCATTGTGGATATCCTGAAAACCTGACTGGCTATGTGTACCCCGAGGACAGGGTTGAGAACCTCTGAAGTAAAGGATAGTTATTTACCCTTTCAAGTAATACTAAAACAAGGGGTACTACATTAAGGGGTAGATTTTCAGACGAGCGCGAATAGCCTACTTTTGTTTGCACTCCAGGCGCAAACAAAAGTACGCTGGATTTTAGTAGATACGCGCGTAGTCGCGCGTATCGGCTAAAATCCTGGATCGGCGCGCGCAAGGCTATCGATTTCGTATAGCCTGCGCGCGCCGAGCCGCGCAGCCTACCCCCGTTCCCTCCTAGGCCGCTCCGAAATCGAAGCGGCCTAGGAGGGAACTTTCCTTTGCCCTCCCCTCACCTTCCCCTCCCTTCCCCTACCTAACCCACCCGCCCGGCCCTGTCTAAACCCCCATCCTACCTTTGTCGGGGGATTTACGCCTCCCTCCGGGAGGCGTAAATCCCCGCGCGCGAGCGGGACTCCTGTGCGCCGGGCCGCGACCTGGGGGCGGGTACGGAGGGCGCGGCTATGCCCCCGGACCGCCCCGGGCCGTAGCCACGCCCCCGTACCCGCCCCCAAAACGCTGCCGACACGCCCCCGCAACGCCGCATGCTCCGGCCCCGCCCCCGACACGCCCCCCGACACGCCCACTCCGAAAACCCCGGGACTTACGCGAGTCCCGGGGTTCTGCGCACACCGGTGAGCCTATGTAAAATAGGCTCACCGGCGCGCAGGGCCCTGCTCGCGTAAATCCGCTCGGTTTTGGGCGGATTTACGCGAGCAGGGCTCTGAAAATCTGCCCCTAAACTAACAAGCAGCAAATTTTGAAAAATTGTAGAAAATGTTTTTTTTTTTCACTCCGTGCTCAATCAAACTGGAATCTGTTGCCAGAGGATATGGTCAAGGCAGCTAGCATAGCAGGGTTTAAAAGAGGTTTGGACAAGTTCCTGGGGAAGAAGTCCATAAGTAATAGCCAGGTGGACCTGGGAAAACCATTGCTTATCTCTTGTAACCCAGACTGGCCCAGGATGCTGGGCTTGACAGAACTTGGTCTGATCCGACATGGCATATTTTATGTTCTTATGACTGAAATAGAAGTTTTATTTACAAATCTACCCATAGTATGTAAAGTAGCATTCAGTGCCTGGTTCAACTAAGGATTTTCTTTCATTCAGTGTCTAAGGGAAAAAACCTTGATGAATCAGCCCCTATATGTAACATACCCTCCATTTTTAATTTCTTACAGATCAAAATGCAGAATTGAGTGCTGTTTATCTGGGAGTTTGGGTGTTTGTGTCCGTCTTTCAAGATAGATTTATAATTTATCTTGTTCTTGTTGCTTCTTTTCTTATCATTAACATTGTAAAATCACTTACATATATCAGTAATGCGTCTCACATTTTGTTAAGACCAAAACCTCTGGGACTTGTTCTCTCTAATGTGTTAAAGAACAATATATATGCATACTGTAATCTTTACTCGAATAAATAGTGCCAGCTATGATATATTAAGTGATCTTTTAAAAGTTCTGAGTTGGGCATGATAAGAAAATGAGAAACAACCACTTTTTTTCCTTGCTGTGCCCCAGTGCGTTAAAATAAATATTGCAGTAAATTTAAGTGCACTGGCTGAAGTGTTTATAAATTGAATGTAGGGTTATTCCGTCAGAGCAAAGTTGAAACTAAACTATGGTACCCTTCATATCAACAGGATTTGTAATCACTTTTATATTTTAAATCTGTCTACATGATTTCTCCAAAAGCCAGGCAAGATTCCTTCTTGAAAATGTGACCTGGTCTTGCTATAATCTTTGCCTTTGATGGAATAGCTTAACAGGGTTTTAAACATTAAGAGGGTAATTTTAAAAACCATTTGGTGGTAAAATAGTGATTTACCACCAAAATGACTTGTTATAAAATTACTCACCCGATACGTGTGTAAACTTCCATATGTATGTTCTGTTTACACGTTCATTCACCCAGACTGAGTGGAGATGTTCCTGGAGGTAGAGTTTGTGGAGGGATTTGCACTTACACACACATGCTGAGTCCGTCGGTTCCCGACGCCCTCTCTCTGCCCTCCTCACCTCTTTGGCACCTCCATCTTCGCCCGCGGGAAGATTGGCTGCCGTGGCGTTCCTCCGCCGAGGTCCTCCGGCGTCCCCGGATTGGCTCCACGCTGCAAACCGCCATGTTTCCTGGAGGCCTAGGGGCGCGTACGTGGCGTGGCCCTAACTGAAGTACCGGTGATAGCGCGAACCTCGGGGGCGTCCCCCGAAGATGACATCACCCGCGAAGGATATTTAAGGTCTTAGAATTTGCTAACACATCGAGTTAGCAAGGAATGACAACGGATATGGATTCGTTCTATCTACGCTACTCTGCCTCCTCGGACTAACCAGGAGTACCCGCTCCTCGGGGGCCTCGCTCTCTCTCTTACTTTGTAGATTGCAGTCTGGAACCGGTACTCGCTCCTCGAGGGCCCTTGTTCCCGGACTTCTTCGAATTCACTTCTGCCTGGAAGTCAGCACTGCCTACTACATCTGTGAGTTACCATCGCTCTCTCAGAGCTTTCCCTGGAACCAGGTACTCACTCCTCGAGGGCCTATACTCTCCAGCTCCTGGGCTTCTTTGAGACATTGTGTGAGTGTTACCATCAGGTTCGGTACATGTACTCTGCTTACCCTGCCTACTCACTATATTTCAGTTTCTCTACAACTCAGCCTCCAGGGATCGCTGTTCCAGCTTCTGAGGGACGGCAGCCCAGCCGGGCATTCCAGCTCACTACTGCCACCTCTGGTGGTTCAGCATACTGTCTAATAAAAGAACTAGTGTGTGTTTGTCTCCATAGTCTGAACCTGACTGGTGGTCCCTCTCGGGGTCTTCCCCGGGGGCATGGTCATCTGCCACTGGGCCAAGGATCCACCCACAACTCTCCTAAATATTACAGATTGCTATCTCCTCAGCAGACTGTTAACTCTGAACCGAACAGATTGCTAGCTCCTATCTGATTGCTCCTCCCATCAGATAGCGGTTTCATTACAGATTGCTAACTCTGCCTACGGAATACATCACTGAGAAATCTTCAAAGGGAACTTATGTGCGTTTTTACTCTCAAATTTAGGTGAGCTGTTTGAAAATTACCCTCTAAAGCTTGATTCAAGCCCAGTTGGGGTGGCTGAGATGTGACAAAAGTCCAAATCTGCTTTTTAAGATCATATTCTTACGTTCATGCTAAAATGATAGAGAGATCCCTTTTCTTGTTCTGGGATCAGCAAGAAAAGGGGATTAAAAATATAGCCCCTCTTCAAGTGTTGGCTAGGATGGACGAGGGCACACTCTGTGCTGGGGCTGAGTCCTGACAAAGTCTCACTGAAACCCCAGATCGGATTCTGTGAATGTAGGGGAGGATATACCTCCAGGGCTCATGGCATTGTACAATGTCTCTCTAGTGGGTAGTAGCTCAGTACTTCAGTTCTTGAGATGTTTTAAGTGCCCGAAACAAATCAGATTGGACACTCGGATTGGATGTTTTCGAAATAAAAGGTTTATTTACTGTGATACTTGGTGTAATGTCATCAGATGTCATCAAACACACTGTCTTGTAGTTTTGATTCTAATTCCAAAATAAATCTGTGTATGTGTATGTGCCCCTTGGTATTTGTCCTTACTTCAAAGGAGGTGGAAAAAATAGGCTGCCTAGGGAGGAATGGAATCTCTTATCTCTGGTAGTTCTCCCTGTCCAAAACTACCTGCGGTTCACTGCTTGACTTCATTTCTCTCTATCCTGTTCTCCCGGGCTAGAGACTCCTGTGTGGTGTTTCCAGTTTGTCTTCTCTTCTCCACATGTCCTCTTCTCAGAACTTATACTGGATCTTTCGTGCTGAAAAATCCCCCAAAACTCATGCAGCAGGGAAAGCAAAATCCTTTCCTTTCCCTACTTATGGGAAGGAAGATTGGGCAGAAAATTTCCTTCCGCAACAAACCTTCACAAAACACTCCAAAAGTCCCCAAACACAGAGATGCTACAATCCAGCCACTGAGTATGAGTCAGAAAAATGTGATTTTCTCTATTCCTAACCTCACTCAGTGCAGGAGTGGAATCCACTCTGTGCAAGGTTAGGGGAACCAGCCACAGAGAATAGACTATCATGGCCGCCGGCCGCAGCGGTCCACGGCCGGGACCAGGTACTCACCTGGGGCTACGACAGGAAATGGTCGTGGCTCCCTCCTGAGACTCCTCCCTCATTCTAGGTATTTAAGGCAAGGTCTGCTCCTCAGACCTTGCCTTGGTATTGAGGCTTCTGGTTCAGGATTCCATGCTGGTGTTCCGGATCTCCGTTCCTGGTCTTTGTCCCGCTTCTCCTTCCTTGTTGGACTGATTCTTGGCTTCCGACCCTTGGACCGGCTGTCGTTCTTCGCTTGGCTTGACCTTGGACTGGCTGCGGACCCTTCTCCTGGCTTTGACCCTCGGAACGGCTTTCGACCACTCTTCGGCTTCTACTCCTGGACTGACTTGACCTGCTGGAGGCGCCAGCATCCAGACCAATATTCAGTCTTGAGGGAGTCTCCTAAGTCCCAGCGGCCGGGTTCCTACGGGCTCCTCCTGGGGGAACCGCGAGCTTCCAGAGTGAAGTCTTTACTCGACGGGCGAACCTTCAAGCCTTGCCCTCTGACGGTAGGGACCAGAGAGGGTTGACTCCCTCTTTGGTGTTGCTAACCTTACCTCGGAACAGGGGTCCACTTCCGGATTCGTAACACTTTCAATGAGGGTGCTGCGGCAAAATGGTATGTTCCACTCCTAATTCACTGATAGGTCCTATCAGTAGGGATATGTACAAATGGAGATCCCCATAGTTTCTTTACAAAAAGAAAACATAAATTCTCCCATATGGCCCAGGCCCAAAAACCTGGTTCTAGCCACTGGGTATTTATTTGCCTTTATATAGTCTTACAAATTATGTCACTTAACCTCTACCTTTGCTTAAAGTGTGAATTTTCCTATTACAGAATTAATGTTTGTTTTTTTCTCAGAATGTTTCTTAAAAGTAAATATGTGAAAGTAGACCTTTAGAGGGAGGGTGGCCTGTTGCAATATAATGGGGAGATTTATCAACCCATGATATTTTATCACAGGAGGTGCAAAATATTGTGAGGGGGAGTGTTTTAATGTTATTTTGTCCCTCCCCAACAAAATACTGCAACAGTATCACTGCACAAATTTTTTATAACAGGAGAAACCCACCATAAAAAATAGTACCACATAATGGGGCCTAAGCACACAACGGTGGCCCACATTGCTTTAAAGGTGTTAGGATTTCGCCTATTTCACAGGCTCACTGTGCCTTGCATCTGCCTGCAATGATGCCTTCCCACCAGCAGAGGCCTCTATTGATTTCTGTTCTGAGCTACGTGGGCCATCTTCTCTCTGACTACCTGACTCAGCCAGTGGTGCAGCCTCCTCTCTACCAGGAGTCCTCAGAGAGCTTAACCTCCTCACTGCTTGCACCACACCCAAGCTCCAAACCCATTTAACCCTGCTTGCCAAACCCAACAGGCCTCTTCATGGAGTCACCCTTGGCTTTCTGACCTGGCCCTTGTTTCCTTCATATAAGCCTTGTGGCCTCCGGGCCTTCTTGTTCCTTGCTCCTTGCCTTGTGGTATATCTAGGCCTTACCTTGTCTTGTGGCTTCCAGGCCTTCTTGCTCCTTGTATTTTTCTCTGTGGTCTACTCAGGCCTTATGTTACCTGGGCCTGCTCCTGTCTTGTATCCTGCTTTGTGGCCTATCCAGGCCTTTCCATACCTAGGGACCTTCGGGCCTATGGCCTAGTGGCCTACATGCCTCCAGCCTTGTTGCCTTCGGACTTCTGTGTACCTTATTCTGTATTGTCTTGCCTTGTCCTTCTCCGGTCCTGTCTTGGTCTGTTTTGCCCAGTCCTGTCTCCATACATGGAACACTCGGGATTTTACCATGAGACTCAGGGGATTTGTATCAATTGCAGGGTCTCAGGGGAAACACTAGAAATCTCAGGGCCAGTCAGTCACTTCCCTTCCACAGTAAACCTGCAGAGAACAGGAGAAGTGGGTTGAGCCTAGAGTAGACACTACAAGCAGCATGTGGAGAGAAATTGGAGAGGGGCTGCAATGCTCACAAAACTCAGTCTGTAACTATCTTTCCAGGACTTGGGAATCAGCTAAAGGTAGAGTGAGGATGTATAAGTCATGGAGCTGAGACTTATAGGGGGGTGGGAGCAAAGAGTGCTGGGGTCAGGAAGAGATGAAGGGGAAGTATGTTGGGGCATCTCAGGAGGGGGGGACAGGTGATGGTGATGGGTGGGAGAAAAAGAAAGTGTGAATTAGTTGAGGGGCAGTGGAAGAGAGAAAACTGATGCATATTTTTCCATTCCTTCCCACCCACCCCCCACCCTTTGCTAATCAACAGCAATCTCAGGGTGACCACAAATCATAAACTCCCAGGTATGCCTGTCTCTGTTTGGTCTTGCTGCGCCCAGCCCAGTCCTGTTCCTGGTATTCATTCCCTGTCTTGTCAATACCCTGTCTTGCCCCAGTCTGTATCTAGTTCCAGTCCCTGTTGGGTATCCTGCCTTGCTGTGTCTTGCCCAGTCCATACTCAGTATGTAGCCTTGCCTCTGCCTGCACTCTGCTCCAGTCCTTGTTCAGAGTCCAACTTCATTATCTAGTCCAGCCCTGCTCCAGCCTGTTTCTATCCATAGTCCAAGTCTTGCCTCGACCATCCTGTCCAAACCCTGCCTTGTCCAGCCTTGATCCTGCCTCCTCTGCCTTGCTCCTGCCTTTCTGGACTCTCCATGTTGTACTGCCGCAGCAAATCCCTATTGGCACCCAGAACCCAAGGGCTCAACCTGTGGGGGAGAGGTCTAGCTAGGCAGAAGACAGGCCCTTGTTCAGTCCAGTGTCCTGCCTTGCAGTCCTGCACAGCTCCTAGGATGATATACCCCGATCCCATTAATCTTGAGAAAAGGGCCCAAGGCCAATATTCAACCCCCCCCCCTGGCAAAGTGGCTAAGTTCCCCCAGTATTCTAGTGAGACCTCCACCCACCTTCTGCCACCTTTCTAGGCAGTGTGGACCCTAAAATTTAAAAAGATTAGCCCTTTGAGTCGCATGGCAACACTCCCCCTACCTAAATCCTTCCCCCTTTGGAAAAGTTCCCCTCCCCTGGCCAAAACAAGTCTCCCCCATAGGTAAGCCCACACATCCCTATAAGCTGTCCTTACCCCCTGGTCTCCCCTTTACATTATTTTATTTATTTATTTGTGTTTTTTCTTGACCGACCATCATCAGAGATATCATGCCGGTTTACATGTAACAAGGGTAAACAATAAAGCAGGAAGAGAGAAGTTACAAAGAACCAGGTTAACAGAGAACTGAGAAGTGCAGAGACAGTTGCACGGGGAAGCGAAAGCTTAAGGCTAGAAACATCAAAGAAAACTTATGTACATCATAAAGATTCCCAACATTATGAAGAGACAGGAGAGCCAATGTCTCATATCTAATACAAGGTGTGGACAGGTTAGCAGGGCTATACAATTACTTGGAGAGTCACCCCGAGGTGTGGACAAATGTTATCTACGGGCAAATTTACCATGATTACTCTGGTGGGGTAGGGAAAAGTTTGACAGCGGGGATTAGAATGGGGGACGTCGCATATTAATTTAAGGGTAGGCTTGTTTAAAGAGCCATGTTTTGAGTTTTGATTTAAACTTATATGCACATTGCTCTAGTCTATGTTCCGGTGGCAAGGAGTTCCAGGCATAGGGGCCGGCAATTGAGAAGGCACGCTCTTTTGTAGATTTGAGGTGAATATATTTAGAGGGGGGGAGGGTGTAGAGGATAACTTTGTGGGAAGATCTCGTATGTCTGGTGGGGGTAAGGTAGCAGATAGTATCTTTCATCCAGTGCATGTTTTCGTTGTGGAGTGCTTTGTGCATTATAGTGAGAGACTTGTAAGTTATGTGTTGTTGAATGGGGAGCCAGTGTAGGTCTTTGAGTATAGGGGTGATATGGTCACATTTTCGGGAATTTGTGAGAATTCTTGCCGCTGTGTTTTGTAAGAGTTGTAAGGGTTTGATTGTGGCTTTCGGTAGACCAAGAAGGAGGGAGTTACAGTGGTCTATTTTGGATATGACCGTGGCTTGCAGGACAGTACGAAGGTCGCCGAGGTAGAGGAGGGGTCTGAGTTTTTTCAGCGCGTTGAGTTTAAAGAAACGCTCCTTCATGGTGGTGCCAATGAACTTCTGTAGGTTGAGGAGATTATCTATCGTAACACCTAGTTCTTGGGCTTGAAGAGCGAAGGAGGTGCCTGCTAAAGGGGTGCACTGGGTGAAGGTGTGGGGGGAGATAATGAGGAGCTCCGTTTTAGAAGTGTTAAGGGCAAGGTGGAGAGAGGTGAGGAGGTAGTTTATAGATGAGAGGGCATTTTCCCATCTTTTCATGGTGGTGGCTAGGGAGTCGGTGATGGGGAAGAGTATTTGTACGTCATCCGCGTAGATGAAGTGGGTGAGGTGAAGGTCGGAGAGGAGTATGCAGAGGGGAAGTAGGTAAATATTGAACAGAGTAGAGGAGAGAGAGGACCCTTGCGGGATGCCTCTGGATAGGTGGATAGGTTTGGATTCACAATTGTCTATTTTTATTTTGTAGAGTCTGTTGGTTAGGTAATTCTAGAGTAATTCTAGAGTCCACTCACCCCTTACTTTGAAAATAGGGTCTGGTGATCTAGGGCCCCCCCCCCCCCCGACTCCCCCAATGGCATGAAAAAAATCATTGTTGAAGCAGTGGAGTCCAGAGCTCCCACTAGCCCCAGGCCCGGTTGACACCACATTATAGGGACAAAGGCAATCGTGCCATTATGGAAAATAGCCCTTACTGGGCCCAAAACTAGGAAGTGCACCGGGCCACCCTGGACCACCAATTAGTCTTTATAAGTTAAAGGGTTTGAAGAGGCCTAGATCACCTTTTTTGGGGTGAGGAGGGGAGGGGGTCCCTAGATTTACCAGGGATTTGATTTAATGTAAGGGGAGGAACAAGGGGATTGGGGAGCAGCTCACAGGAATAGGAGATTACTACTGGCTGGGGGCTTATTAATGGGTCAGGGGGGAATCTTTTCCATAAGGGTGGAATTTGGGTATTGGGGGTGGGAATTGCCATGTGTTTTCAAATTTATTTATTTTTTTAAATTGTGGGGTCACCTCAAGAGATGGGTGGGGGTCTATCAAGACCCTAGAGGGACATTTAGGTATTTGGTATTTAGGTATTTTGGGGTTAGATATTTTGAGGCCTGTATCTTTAACAGGCCTCTCTGGGACATTGAGATGTGCATTAGCATCCTGCTATCCCCAGGAAAAAAATTGCTACACCCTGCTGACATGCTAAAATAATAGTGCTGTCGTTTCCCTAAGTAAGCCGTGCTGTTTTATTTGCATTGAATTGCCTATGCATTAGCTGTTTTGCATGCATTGGGCAATTTTATGCATGAAAATGCATACAAAAAAGCTAATTTCCACAGAAGTGGAATTTTGTTTAGGAAATATGTAAGATTGCTGTGATATAGTGATATCACACAATAAACAGCATTTATTGTGCATTAAATGCTATTTATCATGCATTATCACTTTATTACAGCTTAGTAAATCTAAGTTGTGCTCATTGTGGGAGTGGGCTCTTTGAAAGTCTACGAGCTTTGATTCCAGTTCTGGAACAGTGATTCCTGGAGAGACCTCCAGGGTCATACTACAATGGAAGTCAGCATGCCACCACTAGGTAGTGCCCAGTGGCAATCTAGGGCAGTGATGGCGAACCTGAGGACTGGAGTTCACCATCACTGATCTAGGGGAACGTATGGGCCACGATGTCCCTGTAGGGATGTAAAAGAATTGAGAACTGCACTGCTGGGGAGAAGATTCTGTGAGATGCCATGAGTATTGATTGAAGATTGAGCCATGTATGTTGCATAAGAAACTGATAAAGCTGTTGAAGAAATGCTATTAGAGTAAGAAGAAATGTAAAAGCATATTTGTTTTTGCAGTGCTGCTGATCTCTGATGAATGCATGTTGATTACTACCCTTAACGAATTAGTCTTGATGATTTTGACGCAACATCTCCACACAGAGGTGGGGATGTGGGGGGAGGGGAATAGGATTCAGATGACAGCCAACTCTGGGACCCAGTTCTTAAGGTCCGGGGTACTGATACGCAGACATTAGGGAAAAAGAACAGGACTGTTTCTACATCCAAGTCCAAAAGCAAAGCACATTCAAGCAGCATTTTCTGAATTATCAAAAAGGCCACTCACCCCGTAAAATATGTTGCTAGCAGTAATTTTGTTATGGGTTTGACAGTTGCTTGATTTTAATTGTAAATATTACTACCCTTTAATATAAGGCTTGGGGGTAATCGGCACCTTAAAGGAAACATGAGGATAACCTGTATGGAGCAGCAATTATTACCATAAGGAACTTGCTGTGCAGACTGGATGGACCATTTGGCCTTTTTCAATTGTCATTACTATGTTACTATGTTATGCGATTCCTGTGATTCAACTATGTTGGTGGATTTTATCATTCTGCTATTGACTGCTGGTGACCCCCAGAAGAATAAGAATTATTGTTTTTGAAAATACCCTTCGAGTGAGGCTGCTTACTTAGTGCCAGGCAAGGGTGAGGATATTGAGGAAGGGGGCAGGGAGGACAGCTGCACCAGGTCCATGCAATGAAAGAGGCCCACTACCAGATCTGGCTCATATGAAGGTCCTCCTGTAGGAGAGAGGAGCAGGCAGGAAATTCAGCCCTGACCAGGTTCCCTCCCCCACCACCTCCTCTCAGGTTTTCTCAGCTGGCAATTGGAAGGGAAAGGAAGATCTGACTAGCTGCTGTAACCCTGCCTCCTGCAGCTGATTAGTTCTTGTGAGCATGAGTGAATCAGCTGCAGGAGGTAGAGAAGAAGGAGCCTGGTAGGGATTCTTCCCATTCACCAGTGGAGATATGCAAGAGGTAAGAGCAAGGGGAAAGCACTATGTGGGAGCATTTGGTAGGGGGAGAGAAGAGGGATGGGGTGTGAGATCACAGAGAGAAGGGTGGAAGCACAGAACTGGTAGGAAGGGGAGGCAGGATGTGCAAACACATGGGCCGATACAGTAAGGATGCGTAAGAAAGAGTGCGGCCGTGCTGGGCGCACTCTCGTTTGCTGCGCGCATATTTTGGTTCACATACCGCTCGATTCAGTATTCAAATCAAACGCAAATCCATTGCGCACGCCTACCGCTTCATTGACGCCTACCGCGTCAATGAAGCGGTAGGCGTGCGCAATCCATCTTACTGTATACAGCGGTATACAGCGCCTATACAGTATCCAGGGTGCGCTGGTACCTGTCATTTCAAATGTCATTTGAAATGTCATTCCACCAGGTAAGTGGATGGTTCTTTCCTTAAGACCCCACTGCCTTGAGCGCCCGGCTGGATGTCCAAGCTGGACATCTGAGGTCATAGCTTGGACGTCCAGCCGGGCACTCAAGGCAGGGGGAAGGCCCATGAACGTCGGTCCGCACTGAACCAAGTACCACACACTAGTTACTCACCGAAATACTCTTTCTTCATGTGCAGCTTCAGTTCCTTCTCCAGTTCCAGGGTCAAGGCTTCCAACCTCCTCTCCGCCTGGCTGGGTCCACTTTCCCTGCACGGAGTCACCTGGTAGGGGAGCTGGAACTTGTGCAGCGTGGCCAATCCTCGGTCAGGATGGGGGCGGCGGGCGGCAGTGGCAGCTCCGGCCAGGGCGGTGACTTTTGCCGGCACACGTCCCCGAAGTCGGGTGGGACTGGGTCCTCCAGCACGCAGGGGTTGCCGCAGTTGCCCAAGGTGGTCGACTGGCTGCACAGTCTGGAGCGTGGACTGGCCAGCGGTGGGCCGGTGCCGTCAGCCTCAGGGTTGCCCCGGGCCCCGTAGTGCGAGTCCAAGTAGCTGGAGGGGGGGCTGACGTGCCGCTGGTCGTAGCCCATGCTGATGCTGCTGGTCCGGTTGTCCGAGGTCACGGCTTGGATGTCCAGCCGGGCGCTCAAGGCAGCGGGAGGGTCCATGAATGGATGCTGCGACCTTGGACGTCCAGCCGGGCGCTCAGGTTGCGGCGTGCGTTCATGGACCTTCCCGCTGCCTTGAGCGCCTGGCTGGACATCCAAGCTGGATGTCCGAGGTCGCGGCTTGGATGTCCAGCCGGGCGCTCAAGGCAGCGGGAAGGCCCACCGCACGAATGATCGTTATTAACCTCTAACCTGCAATGCAGGCCGCACTCGGGAAGCGGCGTGCCAGCCGGGTCCAGCGCAGCAGCATCTTATCAGCGTTAGGAGCTCGTGCCCACTACAAGTCAGCGGCGACAAGGAGCCCAGAACCACGAGAAGGCCAGAGGAGCCCCTGGAAATGGTGTCCGTTCCTTCCGTACAGAAACTAAACCCTACAGAACCGAAGTACTCTGAAGTTAAGCACGGCGGTGCCAGGTTGGGTTACTTTTTTCCCCCTTGTGCGAGAAGCATTTTTTTCTGTGGATTGGGTTGGTTTGGGACTGGGCAGCTAAGTTCTAGCAGTCCTCTTTGTTGCTGGCATGTGGTGCTTTTTTTTTCTTTGCTGCGGGCAACTCAACCAGTAGTCATGCCTCTTCGGCCAGAGCCAATGAGTGGTGGCATAAACTGCAGCGCGACAGAACGGATTCAGATTTAGAGAACTGCTGCTGGGCTTCAGCCGGGCATGCGCTCAAGGCAGCGGGAAGCTGACTGAACACCACACTAACGCCAGGGTCAGGGTAGGCGGTAAATATGCAGGTTAAAGACGCAGGTTCACCTTACGCGGTTTCGCCTTATGCGTCCAACTTGTGCGTCCAAAGCAGGTTAGAAACAGGGTAACCGCGGCCGCGCTTTACTGTATCGGCCTGACAGAGAGAAGGGTGAAAGCAGGGAGAGATGGATAAAACCATAGATGGAGAAGTGTGAGAATTCTTGGGGGAGAATGGAAAAGAGAGGAGAGCACTGGGTGGAGGGCAGAAAGGTAAAAGCACTTGGGAGTGAAGACAAGAGAGCTCTGGACAGCTGGAAAGAGTGGTGAAAGCACTGGGCAGGAAGACAAAGCACTGAGCGGGAATGTGGGTTGAGAGCCCTGGCTGGAGGCAGTGGGATGATGGCACTGGGCGCGGGAGAAAGGAGTCTGGAGTGAGAGTACTGGGTATTAGGAAGGGGGGAGTGGAGGTTGTGAGTGTGTGGGTGGGGGGGTGGAGGGCCAAAATTAAAACTTGCAACAAGATCCAAGTAATTGTTGATCTGCCATTGGTTCCAGGGTGGTGGTCCGAAAGTTTGAGTTTGTCAGTCAAAGGTAGAAAAGAGTGAAGAAGTTTGCTATAGGCATGCAGTCAGATGATCACAGAGGGGAAAGAGAGGAATTGATATCTTTCCCTGTCCAGCATGAGTAAATATATCCCTTGCTTCTGGACCAGGTCCACTATACCCTCTGCCTGATCTCGTTTTTGTGATTTATTTGAATCCACAGAAATTGGTATGAGGCTCCAAAACCAGCATCGGCATCTCTTTTGTTTTATGTGCCCCACCCATGTACAAAGTTACTCCCATTCATATGCCTGAATTTCACTGAATTAAATATACACAATCCCATTTTAAGGATAAAAAAATAAGGAAAATTAACAGGCATCGAAGGTTTAAACCAGCAAAAATGAATGTGCAGAAAAATCAAATTTGCTGAGGTATTCCCATAGACCAATTCAATTCAAGGAAAGAGGTAAAGGCCGAGTGTCCTAGTTTGCTGCCCCTCCCCCCTTTTTTTACCTCCCCTGAATCTCCCAGTGGAGTCAAATGGAGCCCTTCAGGGACCTCTTTCTTTCTCCCAATAAGATCTTTGAATGTCTGAATGCCATTTACAGGTGTAGTGAGGTTGGTGTAAGGCTACCCCATTTCTGGTGGGTATTCCCTGTTGTACCAGTGGAGAGCGAGCAGTTCATTTGAGGGGAGTGGGGGACCTTATCCAGTGGGACTGTTTCTATGGAAAATTGTAGTGATTTACTCTCAAAATAGACCTAAATACATATTCTTTAAGTTCTCTTAACACTCAGTATTTTTAGTCTCAGTACAAAAGCCTCAGGGCTGGCAGGTATGTTCTGCACACAGGAGAATTAATTATGCCCCAGAAAAAGTAAAACCAGTCAACATCCAGGTCACAGACTTTGAACTGAGTCCCAGGATATTTTACCCTGATGAATTATTAATATTCTCTACCAGACAAGTTTTCAATCTTTGGTGCCTGACATGATTTTCTGGCTGGTTTTCAATGTCTCTCTTTCTCTGGTATTGTCTCTGTTCTCTCTCTCTCTCTCTGGAGTCCTTTTTTTCTTTTCTGTATCAGTTCTCTCTCCCTCCTTTGTTTCTTTCAGAGTAAATATTTTAATACTTTTTTCTCCTTTCTCTCTCTTGCTCTTCTCCTTTCTTTTCTTCCTCCTTGTCTCCTCATCCTGCCTGGTCTCTTTTTCTCATTCCGCCTCTTTTTGTCTCCTCTTTCTCTTAGATAGTTCTCCATTTCTCATCCTCTTCCTTCCTCATCATCTTCCTAGATTACATGCCCTTCGCATCTGAGGTGCTCGCCATCTTCCACTATCCCTAGCTCGCTTTCCCTCCCCATCTATGTCCATTTTTCTCTATCACCACCACACTCATTGTGGCTGATCAGTTATGCTGGAAGCTTACAATTCCAGTGCGGCTGTTCAGAGCCTCACTGGAAACGCCCAGGATCGCATCCTACTGTATAATTGGCCTGCGAACAGAGCCCTCATTGATGTACTGGTTGTGAGGGGGGGGGGGGTGGAGGACTTGGGGGGAGCAGGGGGTGAGTAACTTGGGCAAGTAAGGGGAACCAAGGATTCTATATTTTTTTATTCTCCAGGGAGAGAGGGGGAACGGGAGAGAAGGCAAGCAGCATTATTCAGGGTCTTTTTGTATTGAAGGGTTTGAGGGAGTGTTCTCTGGCAACCTAGATTTGAAGGATTAATGATTGAAGGGGGAGGGGGGAGAATTGGGCCAGGAGGCCCACTTTTTTTTTTTACTACTATAGGAGCACCATTTAACTGGATATCTTTTGAAGATAACTGGTTAAGTGGAACATTATTTGGCCACACATGGCCAGATAAATTTAGACCTAAGCGGACATATTTAAAATCTGGCCAATTAGATTTAAAGTTATCTGGCTACAGTTAGCCAGATAACTTTGATCAGGGATATTCATGTATATTGTAGGCGTCAAAGTATAGAAAAGGAATTTAGAGTCCAAAGGAGCAGAACTTTTTAGCAACAAATGTTGATTAGGACATTTCTCTGCTTAGTGTCTCTACAAGCAGGTTGATCCTGGATTCTCTGCAAGGAGAACTGTTCTGTCAACTGGTAACAGAACCCACATAGGAAGGGGCAATACTGGACCTGGTGCTTAACAACGAGGACCGTATTTCTGATGTTGTAGGGAAACCACACCATCTGGGATCCAGTGATCACCAGATGGTGTGGTTTAATATTAGGACACAAGAGATGAAGGTTCATTCTAAGGTGAGAATCCTAGACTTCTGGAAAACTAGCTTTCTTAAAATGGGGGTGTACCTCACGGAGTCATTAGCTGAATGGAAAAATCTAGGGAAAGTAGAAGGGCAAAGAACAAAACTAAAAGGAGATTTCATAAGAGCAACTAATCTTCCATGCCCCTTATATACCAGCTTAGGAGTCTTACCACCAGCTTAGGAGTCTTACCACTACTCTGCTTACCTGCCATGCCCCAGATGCACTACCTTAGGGGTCTTGCTACCACATGCCTATCATGTACCGGTATGGGGGTTTTGGTGCCTTCATGTTGTTTGCTGTTTGTCTCCCAGCCTAGTTCTCCCAAACTGTTTGTTGGCTATATTGGGGTGTTTTATCCAGAGAAAAAAATTGAAAAATAGAAAAAAAATACACATTTTTTCCCCACCCCACTTTTCTGATTCTACATTTTTTTAGACTCCTCTACAATCCTAGCCTAGCTCTTCCACCCTGTTTCTTTGTTGGTTATACTAGAGTGTTTTGTCCTGAGGAAAAAAAATAAAAAAAAATACAAGTTTCTCCTCCCAACCCATCTCTTATCTGGTTCTCTACCTCTCTGTTTTGTTGTACATCTCTAAGATCCTAGCTGCTTCTCCCACCTTTCTTCTTTCTTGCTTATACTGAGATGTGTTGGCTCCAAAAATAGTCAGAAGGAAGAAACACAGGTATGAGAGAAAAGATGCACAGGAGAAATATTTTTACATTCTGAATGTGGTAAAGGTTTCAGGAGGAAGAGAATTAATGCAACACCAGGAAATCAACAAAGGAAGGAGACTATGTTCAGCTACAAAATATGGGAAAAGCTTTCTTAATAAAGCAAACCCCAGAAATTACCAGGAAATGATGAGAGACCATTGCCATGGTCTGATTGTGACAAAAGTTTCAATCAGAGAGCAAATTTCACAAGAAACCCACAATTCTGTGCAGCAGCAAGAGCAATTTCAAGTAGGGTATGTAATAAAAGCTTATGTCACAAAAATGATATTGATGACAGATAATTCTCTTGTACTAAATCTGACAAGTGGCAAGTGCTTCAGCAGAAAAAGAGACATCTCCCATGCCATTTTGCCTTGCTGCTATACCCCTTATCTTGCAACATGGGAGTCTTTCTTTAACTCAGCATTGCTGCCAAACCCAGATTTTGTACCTTGAGATTTTTGCTATCTCACTTCCTTGCATTCATACCCCACACTCTATACTTTGCTAGTCTTGAGGGATGGCTTTGTACCTCTCATTGTGCTTTTTTAAAAAAATTTTTATTTATGCCATATTTCAATAACATTAAGAAAACAAATTAAAGATACATTAATAAATCGTATACAGATAACAATCTCCATAACATTAAGAAATAAGTACTTAGTATCAACATAATTTTAAGCTGTAATCCACTAGGAGATTTAATTTAAGGAAAACTGAGCGGAATTAAGGAAACTTAACAATTGAAAAAATAAGGTAGCATCTAAACTTTCCTTTTATGCCTCTAAACCTCTCATTGTGCTTTGAATGTTGATGCCACTCTTTTTGCTGCTTTGACCTTTAATTGGTGCCTTGGGGGTTTTTTTCTCTGTAAACCCAACCAATCATTTTTCCAAATTTCATTACAGTGGTCACATATATTTCTATGTAAATTGTGTAAGAATTATGTATGAATACAATTTTTTGAAGAGAAAGGTGGTGGTTTCATATAATATTTAAGCGGGAACCATCCAGGTTGTGCCGTCCTTTTGTATAATCATAAACATACCAACCCCTCTCCTCTTGTGTTATCCAAATTGTGCCACAAACAATACAATTTGTTGTTTAATATTTTGAATGTGCAACCTCAATTAATTTGTGTACTCATGCTGTGCCATCAACAGCATCCTTAAATTCAAACAACCGCCAATGATCGACTACTTAACTGAAGTTTATGGCATCCTCCTCTACTCATTCTTAAATGGATCGCTCAACCCATCTATCAGTTTATGCATAACTCATGTTTATGCATACATCTTAAATATATAAAACACGTTTGTTTTTTTATAAATTTGTACTTATTCTATAGAAAACTAAGAGGACAGGCCACTTAGCTCCTCCAGTATAGTCCAAACTGGTTTCAAAATTTAAGTTACCATTGTCTTTCATTCTCAGCACACCACTTTTTTTCAGACACTGATGTGTATTACTATGTCATTGTTCCAGTTCCTTTAGAGTCTTTACAGGGAAAATGCATTCAAAAAGCTTTATCAGCAGATGTCTTACATAGTGAACTTTCTGTAGATTTATTTACTCTTGTTTGAAGAGCTTTCCCTGGACACATTGGATATTCCTTTGGCATTACTACTGTCCCATAAAGCACATCTTAATTCAGCAATATTCTGAATAGTCCTCTTCTACGTAATTAGCAGGAAACCAGCCAATCTTGCCATACACCTCTCTTTCCACCAGCCTTGGTGACCCTTCTTGTTCAGGATTTTTATAATATCACCTTCCTTGAGTGAAAGTTCAGTCTGATCCCGTGCACAGAAATCATAGCGTGCTTTTGCTGAACCAAAACATCGCACACTACCCTCTGCTGATTTGAACATCGTTCTTTTCTCTGGCTCTTTGAAGGAAAATAGCAGTGCTGTAGCCAATGATTTGAAGCAATCTTTCAAGGAAATATGTTCATAAAATTCCACCAGCTCGATAAGACCCTTGAAGGCTTTTTTCTCTGTGATGCAGTACAATCCTTCCAGTGTTGTTATCTTGATGTGCTTACTTTCTAAATTAAACTTCATACTGATAATTCTTCTGCATTGTTCACCCTCTGCCTGACTAGAAATGTGCCATCAGAACGACTGTTTAGAGTTTCTTCAGCTTCTCTTCTCTCCAGCGGTCCAGCATACCAAGAGTACTGAGATAAATCTGGTAAAGGAATACTAACGTATGGTTTTACTTTGGTACATGGAAAACAGCCAACTTCATTTGTGGAAGTATTTCTGCCCTCCCACCAGTGCTGCTCTGCTTCTGCTTTCGTGAGCTCAACAATCTCTCCCACATTCAGGTGTAGTGCTGGTCCAAAAGCTACAGGTAGTGGGGGCAGCCCATAATAATCCTGACAAACCTCCATTTTCGTTAATCCTCTCCTTGTATTTGATGAAAACCTGATAGAGGTTCTGGGAGCTGTTCACAGAAATCAAATTCTTGAGATCTTCAAGGAAGTATCGGTGGACATTCAGAATATCCTCAATGTTGATAAAAATGTTTTCCATATCCTGGATTTTTAAAAACCGCTGAAGTGGTTTAATAAAGTACAGAGAGATGGATTCTAGAGTACTTGTATACTTCTGCTCAGTTTGCCAGATCTCCTATAGACAGCAGTTCCTCTTGTCTAACTCTCTCATTTTCTGATGTAGGACAGCAACTTCTGTCTTCATCAGGTTTTCATAGATCTCATCCCCTTCATTTCCATCAGTCTCCACACAGTCATACAAGTCATCATCTTCCTCTTCCGTTTCATCAATTTGATCTGACAATCCATTGTAGACTTCATCATCACTGATACCTTCCTCAGTGGGAAATGGAATAATACCTTTACTCTATGCCAGCTGGGTCCATGATAATACTGATAAGGCATTGATGACCTTTCCGAAATCTCGCACTTCAAATAGATCAAAGGGTTCAAACAGCTCATTCTTCTGCAGGCCAAACTTTTCACAACAGGTAGAAAGGAAAGTTCTGATGTTCTTTAAACACAGAAATGAAATTTATGGCATCCTCCTCTACTTGTTCTTAAATGGATCGCTCAACCTGAGTTGTACAAGTTTCGAATAAAGTCCTTCTTCAGGGGTTACCATCTCACTGCAACCCGTTGTTCATATAATATTGCCATTTACTCCTCTTCAGTGTAATTTAGGTGCTGCAAGTCTCCTTTCCAGCATCTTAATGGCGGTCTAACTCCAAACCACTCCCCATTGAAATTTAAAGTCACATGGGCATTCACGAAGAACCAATCACAGTTAATAATTCATATTAGAGACATCCAATCAAGCTCCTCATTCAAGCCACTAGGTTGTTCTGATTGTAATTTGTAAATCCAAAACTGTTCACGATGATTTAATTTTGCTGATCCTCTTGTCACTATATGCTCTATCACAGTCCATTGTAGCTGGCCAAATGTATGTTTAAAATTAATACAATGCACCACTATTGGTGCTGTCAAATTTGACGTATTTAATCATGAGCAGTGTTCAATGATCCTCTGTTTTACTGCCCTTCTGGTACGACCCACGTACACTTTGGGAAATGGGCATATTATGACATAGATGACTGTATCGGTTAAACAATCGGTATTGTTCTTCCTCCTCACTGTATACCCTGTCATTGGATCCGTCCAAGTTGTACTTTCAATTGTATAATCACAAACAGTACACAATCCACACGTCTGTGTACACCCTCTTTGCCTCCTGGTGGCTATTAAAGGTACCTCCAGAAATATACCATGTAAAGCCAACACATGCCAATGCTTTTTAATTGAAGAAATGATCGCTCTTGTGGATGTACTGTGTGGTAACAAACACGCCACCCGATCCCGTTCATTGTGTGTTTTGTACTGTAACAATAAGCTATGATCACTGTATTTAGCTTGCTTATAAGCATGTTTAATGGCCTTTTTTGGATATCCCCTGGAGAGAAATCTTTGACTTAATGCCACCGCTTGTCTTTCAAATTCTGTCATAGTTGATCAGATTCGCCATATATGAAAAAATTGAGAAACTAGTAAACCCCTTTTAAAAGCCGTGGGGTGATGGCTCTCATATTTTAATAAATTATTTCTATCTGCATCTTTTTTATTAACCCTAGTCATGACAGTGTTGTTATTAACTGTTACCCGCACATCTAAATATGCTACCTGTTCATGACTGCAATGATATGAAAACTTTAAATATCTGTCCAAACTATTGATCCATTCAACAAAATGCTGTAACTCTTCCTCTGATCATCTCCAAATGAGGAATATGTCATCTATATACCTATACCATTGTTCAATATGTATCATCCACTCCGACATATAGACTAGTTTCTGTTCAAAGTCAGCCACATATAAGTTGACGACCGATGGCGCCAACGAAGATCCCATAGGGATTCCATGATCTTGATGATAAACAATATCCTTGAACATGAAATAATTGTTAAACAAAACCATCTCTGTTAACGTTATTAAAAAATCTTTTGGCACTCTTTGTGAACCACTCAACTTGGCTACTTCCTGGGTTACTATGTCCAACGCTGCTTGTTGTGGAATTTGTGTGTATAATGATTGAATGTCCATGGTCACTAACATGGTACACCCCTCCACTACCTGAACCTGCGATATTTTATTCAAAAAATGTATAGTATCCTTTAAATGTGACGGTTTCTGTACTACCAAAGGTTGTAAAAACTGATCAACAAAAATTGCTAATGGTTCTAATACCGACCCATTTAATGAAACAATAGGTCTAATCGGTGGATCCTGGAGGCTTTTATGTATTTTGGGGACCGAATATATCACTAGTATACAGGGATATTTTTTAACCAAAAAAACCTTTTCTATGGATGTCAGGAAGGGTGCCATTTCAACCAACCATTTAATTTGATCTTGTAAACCTTGCATAGGGTGTTGCTCTATGGCACTATATTAGCCCTCCTGTGCTAAATGTTCTAACATGGCCATTTTGTATTTAACCCGATCTTGTAGCACGATGGCTCCCCCTTTATCCACAGTTTTTATGATCAGCTGATCCATTTTCCCTAATGCTGTTAGCACCTCCCTTTGATTAGATGTCAAATTATGATACCCATAAAAAAAATTTTGTTCCAATTCCTGAATGACCTTCATCACAAGATTTAAAAATGTTCTAACATATGTGTCCATTGGACCTGGAGGATTCCACTTCGATCTAGGTTTAACAATTAACATGTCCACCTCCTGATCTATCTTGTGTTGGAAAAACAGCTTCAGGTTGAGTTTCCTAACCAACCTGTAAATAGCTATATTTGACTCGTTGTCAAATTATCCCACAAGTTACCATGTAAACCGATATGATATTCCTTAATGAATGTCGGTATAAAAAAACAAATAAATAAAATAAATAAAAGAGGACCCTTCAAACAGCAGAGAAAAACAAGAGACTCCAGTACCCAACTAAGGAGCCTAGCTTCCACCACCTAAAAGGAAAGGTGTTACCTATTGTCTGCCGTCTTGAGGGATACTCTTGTGGAGGAGCAGAACGGAGACCAAAATGACACCTAAATTTATGTTGAAGATTACATGAAAACTTGCAAGATGATTGGCTTTGGAAGATTTTTTACAGTAAAGTTTGCGTGCACTCCATTGCATGCTCAATGCATTGTTGCTAAATTTTATTTATTTATTTTAAAAGATTTCTATTCCACATTTCTGCATTACATTCAAAGTGGATTACAGGGTACCACGTACATAATAAATAAAACAAACAATTAAAACAAACAATCATATCAGAAAGCTGAGAAATAAATCTCTGTGCTTAATAAATCTAGTCATGCTGGTGCTTCATAAACTTGAGAAAACAGATACATTTGTAATGCTACTTAAAATCTTTTATGCAACTAATGGAGCGTAGTGTTTTAGATAAAGAATTTAATACTCACAGACCAGCAACAAACAAAGCCCTAGCCCTGGTGGTGGTTAAATAGGCCAGTCTGAGGGTATTTCAAGAAGCATTTTATTCATTGACCAAAGTACTTTTGATGGCCTATAGAGGCATAGGATTGAGAAGAGACCTGCTGGGTTATCACTGTAGAAGAGCTTATGTATGAGACTTGCTACTTTATACTGGTAGCCAATGGAGAGAACGCAAAATAGGGTAATGTAGTCATGTAATTTTGCTCCATATATTATCCTTGCCATTGAATTTTGCACTATTTGTAAAGCCTTAATTGAATAGGCTGGTAAACCTATATATAATGAGTTGCAGCAATCTATGCCATTTAAAACTAATGCTTGTACGTAGCAGAACTCATTCAGTACACTGTAAATAATTGTTATAATCAACGAGTTTCTTTCGCTCTGGCTTCCTCTTCCCCAAGTTCCATTACCCTCGTTTTATTGTAACTTTTGCCTTTCTCTGTTACGTTAATGCTATTGTTACTGTTTTAACCTTGGTTCCTTGTAAACCGGCATGATATGATCTGTATCATGAATGCCGGCATAAAAAAGCATTAAATAAATAAATAGTATCAATACGGGGTTTAAGGAGGTGCAGTAGATGCAACTTTTACAACGAGGACAGTACTATGGCATTTATCTGTGCTTTCATATATAGTGTTGTATCAACTGTAATGCCCAAGTCACTAACTGTTTGTGATTATTGGTGTACTAATACCTTGACATTCAAAAGTAGAAGGGAATGGTACAGATGGTGAGTTAACAGTTGATAGATTCATACTCTCAGTTATGGTGAGAAAGCCAATGATGTAGAAACTGTGCACAAAACACAGAATCACATATTCAGGGAAACTGAAAATTGGTTTGCACAATTAGTTACAGGAGACTGGCAAGGATATAGTGTTTTCACATATTGAGTATTCAATATTAGAATTTATACTTACAGGAGACTGAGGAGAAAGCCCCGTTCTAGTCCAGCTGAGCAACAGTGGTAATTACCGCATTCTCTTCCTGGCCGGTGTCTTATCTATATCATCAAGAGGTGCCAAGAGGCCCCTATAACTTCAGGATAGCAGCTGTGCACAGTCAGAGACTGAGAAGAAATCCCCATTCTGGTCCAACTGAGTGACAGTGGTAATTACTGCATTCCCTTCCTGGCCGGTACCTTACCTATGTCATCAAGAGGTGTCGAAAGGCCCCTCTAACTTCAGGGCAGCAGTGGCGTGCAGCCGCCGGTGTGTATCAAAGCCACTCACCAAAGAGGCACGCCCTCTCTTTCAATTTTTGAACTGGATTTGATGGATAAAAAAGGAAGGGAGGGCCTTTTATTACATCAACTGCTTTGCGCCCTGCACAAGGACCAATGGATGCTCATTTATTTCACCGGGTTTCTTCTACCCTGGGAGACATGAGCGGTGAAAGCTCTGAAATATCCCTAAGTCTTGACCAACAGACCCCAGATATGCCAGGTTCACCGCAATGATACAAATCGGGGAGTCCAACATCTAGCAGATGGAACACCATCTGAAGTAGGTAATGTTCCTGTGGCAGTGCCTACCCCTGTCTTTCGAGATATGGACAAGGTAGGAGAAACTTTAAATGATACTTCTAATATTTCCCTTTGACACATTTGGCAAATTGTAATACGCACCAAGACTACACTGATACAGATAATCTCTCAGCTGTGTGAGATTTCCCTAGGAACTTCAATAAAGGTATCTGAGGTAGAACAATGTCTGGGGGTTGTAGAGCCAGTTATTTCATCTGTTTGAGATCAAGTTTCAACTCTTCAGGTAGTTCAAGTGACTTGTGTCAAAGATAATCTCATGTTACATAATAAAACTTAATCATTGGAAAATGTTAATTGTTCAAAAATGTTCCCCAAAACTAGGTTTTTGTCATCAGTCTAACATTATAAGAAATATGTATATGATGTTTTACAAATTGTTAAAGAGAAAGTATTTCAGTTATCTCAATATTATTATGTACCTGATGCTCAGAGAGTTGCTAGTGGGGAGAAAGGAAGATTGGATTTCTTAGCTTCATTTGAAAGTGCAGATGCGTCTAATATTTTGTATTCCTCTAATGATAACATCTCTACCCAGGCAACTCGAATGGTTTCCTTTGTACAAATAGATGATAAAGATTTGGTCTTGAGACAAGACTTTAAACATAAACATTAATTATTTTGTGCAGAAAAAGTGCAAGTTTTCCCAGACTTCCCCAGACCAACTCAGGTACTTAGAAAGATGTTTTTGCACCTGAGGTAACATGTTGTTGAGTTGGGGGCTTTGTTTTATTTGAAGTTTCCTTTTAATGGGGCTAAATTTGTTTTTCTTCACCCTACACATCTTGAATGGTTTATTGTGGATACAATTGGGAATACTAACTAGCTGTTAGACCTAAGGTGTGGATTTCATAAGTAGATTATGGTATCCTATTGTTTTCTTATACCATTTGTTTTCTCTTTTGTTCTTCTTTGATGGGTTCTTTCAATGAATGCAGTTTTGAATATTGCATTTAGTGTATGGATACATTTCCTATATTGTTATTGTTTCCAATGTTTTATTTCATGTAATATGATTTAATACTAATAAAAATATAATAAAAAGTAATTTATATTTACTTGGGTGATTTCTGAGAAAGAAGGGAAACCCGCAAGACACAAAAGTGAGAATATTTTTGAGAAAAGAACCATGTTTTGGTGTAAGGACATTCATGGTAAGAGGTTTGCATTAATTATTGAACTCAAAAGTATCTGGTATTTTGTGTTGGTGAATCCTTGCACCTGCAAGGCATTAGAAATAGAAAAGTTAATATTTGAAGTTCTTTAAAAAAAACCTGGAAAAGGAAAAGAAAATAGTTAACAGTGAAAAATAAACAGTTAAGAAAAAGTATACTTACCTGTTGAATATGTCACTCAAACTATTGTCAAGAGGGTTCCTGAAACAACTTAAAGAAATTCTACTTGTTAACCAAAAAAGCTTCTTCAGTTTGCATTCTTTATTTCAGAATCTCTGGGGAAACCCAGGGTCAGGCCTAGGCTCAATGGTCCTCTTCATCTTCTTACTTCTATTTTCAAACGACACCGGTGCATCATCCTCACTGGAGGGTGCCACTTTGGTGTACAGAAGTTAATTGAACTGCTGTATATCAAAATGGCACCCTCTGTTGAGGAGGAAGCACCAGAATTAATCTACTCCGGCGCATCCCCAGATGATGATGCCATTTGAAGACAAAAAAGAAGAGGTCCTTCAAGGCTTGGACCTGATCCTGGGCCAAAGCCCCGGCATGGGCCTAGGCTTGAACTGAGGTCTAGGCATCAGGACACAGCCTCCGGGCTAGGCCCTGGTGTTGTCTGGGCCAGGACTGAGGCCAGGCATTGTGACCCAGCCTCTGGACCAGGTCCTGGCCTAGGCCAAAGCCCATGTGTTGGGACCTGGCATCTGGGCTGGGACCCGGTGTCAGGCCTGGGCTTGGTCTGAGACCCAGGCATCGGGACCCAGCCTCCAGACCAGGCCCCAGTGTCAGACCTGGGCTTGAGCTGAGGCCCATGTGTTGGGACCCAGCCTTCAGATTAGGCACCATCATTGGGCTTGGGCCTAGCCCAGGCATCAGGACCTAGCATTCATACCAGGCCCTGTCATTGGCTTGGGCTTCAATCCTGGCCTAGGGCGAGGCTCTGGCATCTGGTCAACCTCCAGACCGGGCCATGGCATCAGGTCTGGGCTTGGGCCCTGGCATTGAGTCTCGGCCTTTAGAATGGGTTCCATCATTGGGCTTGGGCCCAGGCTCTTGCCTAGGCATTGGAACCCAGCCTGGACATGGCATCAGATTCCCAAAGATAAGGTAAGTGGGGGTTGGGAATGTTCTTAGGTCTAGACCTTTGCCCAGTTCTTGGCCGAGGCACCAGAATCAGACAGGGGCCTAGGCCAAGACTCCGCATCGTGCTTGGGTGTATGATGGAGCCTCTGCTTTGGTCTCAGCCTATTCCCTATGCGAGGCCCCGACTTCAGGCTTAGGCCTAGGCCTGACGAGTGATTTTTTTAAAATAGATTTTCATCGGAATTTAAATTGTTCTATTTTGAAAATGACCTGAAACGAAATTGGGCTTGGGCCTAGCCCAGGCATCAGGACCTAGCATTCATACCAGGCCCTGTCATTGGCTTGGGCTTCAACCCTGGCCTAGGGCGAGGCTCTGGCATCTGGTCAACCTCCAGACCGGGCCATGGCATCAGGTCTGGGCTTGGGCCCTGGCATTGAGTCTCGGCCTTTAGAATGGGTTCCATCATTGGGCTTGGGCCCAGGCTCTTGCCTAGGCATTGGGACCCAGCCTGGACATGGCATCAGATTCCCAAAGATAAGGTAAGTGGGGGTTGGGAATGTTCTTAGGTCTAGACCTTTGCCCAGTTCTTGGCCGAGGCACCAGAATCAGACAGGGGCCTAGGCCAAGACTCCGCATCGTGCTTGGGTGTATGCTGGAGCCTCTGCTTTGGTCTCAGCCTATTCCCTATGCGAGGCCCCGACTTCAGGCTTAGGCCTAGGCCTGACGAGTGATTTTTTTTAAATAGATTTTCATCGGAATTTAAATTGTTCTATTTTGAAAATGACCTGAAACGAAATTGGAAATTTCATTTCATTTCCTATTTCGCTTCTCCTGATTACCCATCCCTGTTGTTAATAGTCACAATACAGAAAAGAGGCATTCTTTTTTATGTAACTGCTATTGGAGGAAAAAGGAGGGAGAAATATCCATTTTGGCCCTGTGACTTTGCCAAAGTTTTTACTTTCCTGTTAAATTTTCAGAAGTACACATGGACCTCCTAGTATTTTTGAGAAGGGAATTCTGCCCTCTAGGGAGACCACTTGGAATTCTTACTTTTCTAATGTCCTGGAAGGTTTGATATTCCTGGGACTCCAATTACTGAGGGACTCTTGCATGGATGAAGAGAAGTTTTGGAAATCAGAGTCCAGATATGGATGTGAAGGAATAAATGTATATGGTGCCAGATAATTTCATCTGAAGATTTTCTGCAGTAACGTTTTAAGTTGGAACACCTATCCAGAGTGCCCAGCCTGTTTATTCAGGTACCTCTATCTATCCAGCTTATACCTCCTGATACAGCACTCACAGCAAGAGTCACCCATTGTGCTTTGTGTCCTGGAGGTCTATCCTTCCCCCTTTCATAGAATCCACACTTTGGGGCTATTGGGACGGTGCAAGGACTTAGCCCTGGGACAAGTGGAACACATGACTTCCTAGATAAATACCAGATGAGGGATTACACACACACACACACACACACACACACACACACACACACACACTATACATATTAGGATTGAAAATTGGATCCAGATTTTCAGGATAGCTTTATCCAGGCCTGGATTTATCCCACTGCATGCAGGAACTTGTAGTTTTTATTTCCCAACTGCATTCCCTAAGAAATGCTAGACTACAAGTCAATGCATGCAGTGGAGTAAATCAGGACTGGATCAACCTGAAAATCTGGCAACAGTATTTATTTATTTATTTGTTGGTTTTTCTGTACCGATGTTCATCGGACATATCACACCGGTTTACATTGTAACAGAGGAGTCTAATAACGTAGACTTCTTGTTTTACATTGAACATTGTAACACTTTAGATTGAACTTTGTAACATTTTATATTGCACTTTGTAACAATTTACATTGGACTTTATGAAATATTGCATTGTATTTCATATAATATAGCATTGCACTTTATAGCATTTTGCATTGAAGACTTTGTATCATGCGTATCAATTGGTCTATAGGGAGTCATTATAAGTAGTTCTAACTCCCTTTCCAGTCCAGCCCTAGCATACTCTCCTCCGTTCTCCCCAGCCCAAATTCCAGCACACTTTCCTCACCTTCTCCAGCCCAATCAAATAACTCCCTCCCCATACCTACTCCCATCTAGCCGCCTCCTACCTCTGCTGCTGCATCCCTCCTCCAGCCCGTATGGGACAATGCAAGGCCATAGCTACAGTATTTGCTCTATCCACTGGCAGATAAGCCAATAGCAGCCGCCTTCACTTTCCTCTGGCCATGCTAACTGTCCACTGCCTTTCATAGTAAGATGGCCAAAAGCAGACCCTTCCTCTGGATTGGGTGATGGTCAATGTCTGGGCTTCCTGCGCTGTGCACATGCATGGGAAGTGATGTGCATGGAAACATCTACCTGAGAACACATGTGCTATAGCCAATATGCACCAACAGATATACGCTGCAGCCCCTACAAGCTTATTTTAATTATGTATGGAGTCTCTCTGCCACCCTTAGCCTGAGAGCTCTGCCTCTGACCCAGACACACAGCTACCTCCTCCCAGGTAGCTGGGCCTCTGTCCTGTCACCTCTGTCCTGTCACCTCTGTACTGTCACCTCCGCTCTTCTCCTGACATTTCTGCTTCTCTCCCTCTCATTTCCTCTACATTTATCCACATTTTTATCTCTCGTGTGTCATTCTCTCACCAGCCCACATCCTTTCTGACCTTTTCTCTCACAAAAGACTGACAGGCACTCATTCACTTACTCACTCACCCTGTCACCTACAGACCTGGAACAATGGGCAAACAAATGAAAGGCAAAATATATCAGCGAATAAGACACAACACAAGTCATGCAGATACCTTTTTTTTTTTTTTTACTTCTCCTGCAATTCACGCCTGTACTTAAAGTTCCTCTCCTGGTGTCCAGTTGCTCTCTTGCTTCTCCCCGCAGCACTGAAGAATCACCAAGAGTGCCAAGCTTTGGTTTATAAAATTTTTAAGAATGAAGTTGGAACAATGAGAAAACGAGGTCTGAGCATGCTCTGTTTAGCATGTACACACAATTTTCTGTTGCAACTACATGCCATTTAGCACTCGGATGACTTGCAAGCATGCTTTGAATTTTGTGTTAGTGATAGTGAATGCCATAACGTGTGTGCACTATTCTGATTTTTTATTGGGTGCCTGAAAAGATTTAGTGCATCACACATTAAGTGGCATGTTAGCAAGCACGTAAAAAGAATGTTTTGCATACGTTATAATGCATAGGTCCATTGATTTTGTCTTTAACCCCTCAGAGAGGTCACTAACTTCTAGTACATATCCAGAATAAACTATGACTCTAATCGGGACAGATTTGCATGTGGAAATATTCCACTTCCACATAACTGCAGTTGAATTAACTATGAATTTAGGGAGGTTAAAACTACCGTAAAAAGATTTCAGTAGAAAAGACGTTTATACTACCTCTGGATTTTTCAGGCCAGCATGCCCCACACATTCCTACTTCTATCTTCCCATGAGCATTCGACAACAAATATCTCCTGCTTTATTTATAGCTCGGTTTTGCCTTTATGTGTACCTGTGGGGAAATTCTGTATTACCTCATGTTCTGGCCTTAAAGACTTTCCTTTGTGTTGTAGAAATGTATTTTTCTCATATACCCAGACATAGAGTCATGCCAGCCCTCTGTGACACAGACATACTCTTGTTCCTGCATTCAGTGTCTGCTGTTCTTCAGTTTGTTATTGTAGTCGCTCTTTTTTCAGCCCAATCAGTGGTTAACTGAAATCTTGGGGGGGGGGGGGGGGGGGGGGGGCGGGGTGAGAACATTTTTTCAATTTGTTATTAAAATCGTTTAGTAGAAGGGATCTAATATTGCTATTTTTGTAAGGCAAAGATGTTTACAGAATGCAAAACACAATATGTGTGTCCTGGACTATTTGCCCTCCCTTCACATGCCTCCCGCCACCTTTCCCAACTGGCATTGCTCATAACAGCACTCACAGACACATTCTTTGGAGAACAAGAAAGCTGCAGCTTTATTATGACAACAATGTATCCGAGCTCAAAGTACACCAGAAACATCAGCCTTGCGCCACTCCCCCGCACATCTGCTTAACCCCGGTAACCAATCCATCTCTGCCGTGGCCGTTAAGCCATCCCCAGGCCGTCTGACCTGTAAGTATAAGGCAGAGATGCCGCAAGTATCCGAGGCTCCTACTGCATCCCAGCAAGGAGCCCTGACCCAGATGAGGCGATGCCTGATCTTAACCATGTGCACAGATCCTTGAGCAGAATGGCGCCATAGAGCTCGGGTACCCCGCTCCCACGCCTGCAAAGCAACTAGCAAAACGAGCATGTAATACTTAAGGCATGAAAACAAAGGGAAGGAGTGGGTTGAAGGGAGAAACAAAGCAGTGGTGAGAGGAGGAGGGATGAAAGTGCACTTCCTCTTTCATACCATCCAATAGACCCAGCCTCCCCAGCCCAATGCTCCACAGTGCAAGAACCACCAGTGCGGAGAGTCCCCACCCATGGCACACAAACCATGCTCCCATAAACGTCCTCCCGCTGCCCAGCCCCTGCCCAACCCACCAGAGGGGTGGGGGAGCAAGTGAAAGTAGGCAAGTAGCCCACATTATAATGGGCAGCCCTGGACCTGGCCCCAGCTCCACCTCCATGAAAATGAATACAAAGCAGGGTCAATGTACCATTTTTTAAGAAAACAAATTAGGCCATATGTTGAATAAACATATGCCATGCTTAACTATTCCGATCACAAAAAAGGGTTTGTCATATTGGGAAAATTATCTTATAATGCAGTGAGCACAATTTCACCAGAAGTGTCCGTTTCCATCAGCCAAATATAAAAGAGACAGTAGACGGGACTCATGGGAGTACAACTCAAAGCCTGGGAATTTTGAAAAATTAAAGACCATATATATTTTTAAAAGTCCTTTTGTTATTATACTTCCTAAGGCCAGAATTCTTTTCCTGTTAAAAATGAGAGGATGGGAGAGAAAAGCACTCTTAGGGGCAGATGAATGCTTTAACATTTTACAGCAGGGTTTCTTTCCCAACCTTTTTTGGGAGTTTTTATGAACCCACACATGCATCTCTTTAATTTTTACATGCATTTATATGCCATAGATTGTGATGAGGTAGACCCAACTCCCCACAGAGGAATGAGTGACAGAGAAAAAAGTGGCAGGTTGTTAACCCCTAGGAAAGAGCTGGGATAAGGTCTGGGCGAGAACAAGAAGTCTGCACTCTTTAGAGGGAGAAGCAGGATCAATGGGTACCACCCTATAGGATTTCAGGTTCGGAGTGGAATATCCAAAGCAGCCCTAGGGGCGGGATCCCAAGAAAGAGGGCAGAGGCCAGTCCTGAGGAGTCTGCTCAGATAAAAGCGACAGAGGAGGAGGAAGAAATAGGGTTTGTCCCCACAGAAATAGGACCGGAGGAGCCGAAAGCACTGAAACCAAAAACCAAGGCCTCAATAGAAGAAGAGGAGTTTACAGAGACAGAGGATCCATTAGGGATGTGCAATTGTTTAAAATAGCAGGAAGAAGAGTGTGAAACCAGTCAATAATGCTGTTCCAAGTAGAATGAAGTAACAACAATGTAAAGATTTTCTCAGGACAACAGTTTTATATGATAAACTTCAAAGGAGTATCAAAAAGTACAGTCCCGCAATGCAGCTGTGTTTCGCCTTAGGGGCTCCGTCGGGAGGAACCCATGAAGAACAATTTCCAAAGGTTGTTATCTAAACAAAAGACAAAAATCTAAACAAGAACAGCGGCACATATTACAGTTGGCAATAAGCAATGTTGGATACAAAGCACATACCCAAATCAAAGGTATTAGTTTACAAGTTTTCCAAATTGGGAGGCATCCTGTGGAAAAAATTATAGTGAAAAAACCCCCAAAGTAAAAAACAGACTAAGAGGCCATAATAATAAAAATTCTATGGTAACAAATATAAGCCTTAAACATACCGCATATAGCTTATAAATTCGCAAATTCAAAAGCATACTGTAAAAAATAATAATAATAGAAAAAACATATATGAGAAAAAGTAAGCAAGGGACGTAACAAACCTCATGAAAGTAAAGAGCCTACCATAAAAGAATCAAGTTTATAAGTTAAGTGTTGATGTGATGTTATCTTGTTATGAATTATCTGTTCTGTTTCTTTTTACATTTGGTTCCAATTTCTATGTAAAGCTCGGTTAGCTATAATTTTGTTTTAATGTAAACCGATGAGATGTTCCCAACGTTCATCGGTATATAAATCTTCTAAATAATAAATAAAAATAATCAAGTAAAGAATCTGGTTTAACCTATAAAAAGACAGTCACACAGATAAGAAGATGCGCCGAGGAAAAATGGAAAAAGAAAGAAGAGAATAAAAGACTAAAAGAGATGCCATAAACTGTGCATACCAACAGAGTTAATTGCCCAGACCTGCCAAATGTAAAATAGGGGGATGCCTACTGTAATAGTATCAAACCATGAAGGTAGGGAACCAGTAGATAAGGTGTCTGAAAAGAAAGGAGCTTCAGATAGCACACCATGGTAATCTTCTTCCATGTAGCTGAAGTCGTCTTTTGTAGCTGATGATGCCATCAAAACCTCCTCGAGAAACAGGCAAATTGCAAAGAGTCAGTGTGGAGTAAATATGAATCACACAAGCGAGCACATAGCAGGAAGAAGAGTGTGAAGCACAGTCAATAATGCTGTTCCAAGTAGAACAAAGAAACAATGTAAAGATTTTCTTAGGACAACAGTTTTATATGATAAACTTCAAAGGAGTATCAAAAAGTACAGTTCCCCAACACGGCCATGTTTCGCCATAGGGGCTGCATCAGGAGGGACCCATGAAGAACAATTTTCGCTCTCCTCCGATGATACCAAATATCCCTCCCCCAGTTGAGAATTCCTGAGGTGATTTCCGTGGTCCCTCAGATGATTCCCTTGGTCTGGTAACTGGTTTTTCAGCCTTCATGGACTTACCCGTTAAGCAGCTGAAAGGCAGCGGGTGCAGGAAGTTGAGGGCGGCGGTGACGACATATGTCCTCCCTCCCTGCCGGAGACCCTCTGTACTCAGCCAGGTAAGGCTGAGCTCAGGAAAGTTTTGAAAAAAAAAATTCAGACGCAGAGAAAGAGGGTTTTTTGGTATAGAGCTTCCTCCTTCCCCTGGTCCACGTGCTCAGTGTGTCGTTCCGACATTTGTCTCACTCTGAGGGAGGTCGAGGGACATGGGAAGCCTGGCGGGTTGAGCAGCCTCTGTTGGCTAGTCCCCGCTCACACAATTTTTCGCTGCACGCTTCGTGGTGGGTCTCAACGGTGTTTCTCACACTTTCTTTAGGCTACCCTCTGTAGGATTGTCAGTTTGGTATGTTTGTCTAACTATGCATCCAAGTTGTGCATCCAGTTTTTGGACACTTAGGCAGGCCTAGTAGTCTGTGTGTCCAAGTTAAGTGGTGCCTTAAGTGGCCGTCCCCTTACCTGTGCACACAATTTTGAGCTTTGCTGTGCGCTTAAGATTTTTATGGCACCTATCACTAGGGACACCTAAGTCTTAGATGCCTAGTCATTAGGACACCTAGGTGTGAGATGCCTAGGTGTTGGCCACTTAAGTTTTGGACATCTAGAACTTTTGGATGCCTAGAACTTTTTGGATGTCTTAAAAAAAAAAAGCAGCTAGACACATGCCTCTGGTTGCTGATCAGCATGCTGCTGGTCTAATGGTGATTATATCTAAGAAACCTAAGCACCTTTCTCTATGCATTGCCTGTCATATTCAGGCATCTCAACCAGCACTGTCTGGAGGCTCAGGGAGAATTATCTTCCTCTGCTTTCACTAAGCCTGGTTCTTCCCAGCCGGATGTAGGTCTGGGTAAAGACATTTCAGGTGTGGTGCCTGATTTTGGAACTCCCCTAACTGGTTCTTCAGTAGGGGAAGACAGCTCAGTGAGTATGCCATGGGAACTTCCTGGTCTGGATACTTCTAAATTTTCATGGATAGACTTTTTCCAAGGATTGCAATCCTTTCTTCAGGTATAGTCCTCAGCCTTGTCCAATGCTCCCAGGGCAGAGTCGCAGGTGCAAACCTTACTGGGACCTACTGTTAAGCGCCAGAGTATTCCTAGAGCAGCAGCTGGTCTACCCGATAGAAATCCGGATGGCATGGATGATGACGTTGATCCTGACTCTCTTGAGGATGGTGAAATTCCTCCAGGATTAGAACTGTGTAGGACTATGATACGGTTCTTTCATAAATATGAACTGCTGGCCCTGATTTCCCAGACCTTGAAAATTCTGAGAGTACCTGGGGCAGTTTCCATGTCTGAGTCAAAGAAAAATCCCATTTTGGTTTCTCTGCATAAAGCCTCTTGTTTTTTCCCTGTGATGGAGGTCATTCAAGAATTGATTGATCTTGAGAAGGGCGTCACAGAGGCTAATTTCAAAGGAGGTCAGGTTTTGGAAGGCCTGTATCATCTGGATCCAGTGGTGAGAAAGATTTTATGTTTTCCAAAGGTGGATGCACTTGTATGTGCAGTCTCCAAGTGGATGACTATCCCCATAGAAGGAGGAGTGGCCTTGAAGGATGTACACGATAGAAGGATTGAAACTATCAAGCAGGCAATTGAAGCAGTGGCAATGACTTTGCAAATGGCTTCTTCTCTGGTGGCTCACTTTTGTTTACTTCTCTCTCAAGTGGTGAATTCCAGGGCAGTTATGGAGCCAGCAGCTGCTGGCAGATGCAGGCTGCGATTTGGTCTGCACCTCAACCAGAAGGATGGCTTCAATAATAGCAGCCAGGCGTCAGTTATGGCTGAGGAATTTGTCGGCTGATGTACCTTCCAACACTAACCTCACGAAATTGCCCATTAAAGGCTCGCTCTTGTTTGGGAACAAGTTGGAGAAACTGGCCAATAAGTGGGGTGAATCACCAATTCCTCGATTACTGGAGGATAAGAAGCAGACACCACATTCCTTTAGCATGAGAGGTTGTGCTAGGTGATCCAAGCATTTTGACCCTATAGACTTGGCCTTTTGGTAGGTCTCAGTCCTTTCGTCCCAGACAGCCCAAAAGGGGCACGGGCTCGGGAAGTGAATCCTTCCGAGCCTCCCAATGAAGGTTTGCTGACCCACCCCCGGGAACAGGAGATAGGGGGATGCCTCTCTCTCTTCTATCAGAGGTGGGTCGAGATCACGTTGGATGAATGGTTCCTGGAGGTTATAGGAGAAGGATATGCACTGGAGTTTCACAGTATTCCTCAGGATGTGTTTATGGTCTCTCTTTGCCACTCCCTGCAGAAGAAACAGGCAGTGGAGGATATATTGGCAAGACTCTTCTGTCTGAGGGCTGTGATTTCAGTGCCCACATCTCAAGAAAATACGGGGCAATATTCAATTTATTTTGTTGTGCCCAAGAAAGAGGGATCTTTTCGTCCCATCCTGGATCTCAAAGGTGTCAACTGTCATCTGCGCGTGACACATTTTTGCATGGAGACCTTGTGCTTGGTGATAACGGCAGTGCAGTTGGGGGAATTTCTGACCACTGCCTTTCATATTTTCCGAAGCGAATCTTCACATTCCAATTTGACTAAAGCAGCAGTGCTTTCTACAGTTCACAGTTCTGGGACACTATTATCAGTTTCTGGCTCTGCCTTTTGGTCTAGCCACCGATCCCAGGACCTTTTCCAAGATAATGGTGCTAGTTGCAGTGGAATTGAGAAAGGATTGGATCCTAATACACCCGTATCTGGATGACTGGCTGATTTGAGCCAAGTCACTGGAAGAGAGCCACCTGGTGACCCGAAAGGAGATCTCCCTGTTGCAGGAGCTCATCTAGATGGTGAACCTGGCCAATAGCAGTCTTCAGCCTGCTTAGTCATTGGAATATCTTGGGGTTCGATTCAACATGAGGCAGGGCAAGGTTTTCCTGCCAGAAGCTTGTATTCAGAATTTGATGGCACAGCTACGTCTATTGATGAACACTCTGCGCCTGACCGTATGGTCCTATTTGCAGGTACTTGGTTTAATGGCGGCAACCCTGGAAGTGGTACCATAGGTGAGAGTGCATATGAGAACTCTTCAGCGCTCCCTGTTGTCTCGGTGGAACCTGCAGTCTCTGGAGTATTCGATTTGGCTCCACCTGCTGATGGAGGTCTCCTCTTGACTGCAGTGATAGCTACAGCTGGATCATCTAAGGAAGGGAATTTCCCTAGCACCACCGGACTGGCTAGTACTGATGACAGATATGAGTCTCCATGGTTGTGGAGCTCATTGTCAGGAGCTGACAG
Organism: Rhinatrema bivittatum; assembly: GCF_901001135.1. NCBI lineage: Eukaryota > Metazoa > Chordata > Amphibia > Gymnophiona > Rhinatrematidae > Rhinatrema > Rhinatrema bivittatum. The sequence goes on along the minus strand of NC_042617.1, from coordinate 146,208,120 downwards.
TGAAGGGCACTGGGATGCAGAAAAGTCTCTTTGAAACATCAATCATTTAGAAGCCAGGGCAGTCTGGCTTGCATGTTTGTAGTTCAGTAGGGAAGAGACTGGTAGAATTACAGGAGCAGCTGGGGTTTTTCACATATCGAATAAATATGAGGCCACTTCCAAACATTTCATATAAATATGTTGAAGCCTTGAATGGAGACAGAAACATTAATATTAGAGCTCAGATAGTACATAGGGAATTTGTGCCCATGGGTATCAGAAATGAGAGAAAAAGCTATGGTCCACAATAGTCTTGTTATGGTTTTGAGGTGTTGGAGTGGATTCTTGGGTACTGTGATGATGGCCATGCCCACGGGGAAGAGCCCCGTGAGGAACTACGGTACTAGGCTAGACTCTAGACACGCAAACACAGAGATTTGTCTTTTATTATACAGCTGGATGGTACCACCAGAGGTGGCAGTAGTGAGGTGATCCAGTAGTAGCAGTCCAGGGACCCTCGGCAGAGGAGACCCGTCTCTCAATGGTAGATGTAGCAGCACACAATAGTATAGGGAGTTCTGGTTGCAAGTTCCCAGTGCAGGCTGTAGATGAGACAGACTGGTAAAGGTTAGATCACTCACTAAGTTGATAGCTGTATAGATGTAGATCCCAGCAGACAGAAGTAGTTGGATTGCAGGCACCAAGGCAGGGAGCGCAGGCCCTCGAGGAGCGAGTACCTGGTATCCCAGATAGGCACCTGTAAGAAAGCAAAGGGCCCCCGAGGAGTGGGTACCCAGGTTAGGAGAAATACCCTGAAGGGCAGAGAGAGCTTCCAGCGGCAGCATGGAAGCGGCAGAGTAGCTCAGACCGGAAGCAAATCCAATCCTTGCTAACTCGATTTGTTAGCAAACGAAGGGCAGGCTAAATACCCGGATGGCATGACGTCGCTCGAGGGGACGCCCCCGAGGTTCCCTCCATGACGTGGATAAAGATGTGGATGGCATGCACGCACCCTAGGAGGCCCTTAGGAGAAACATGGTGGATAGCCTTGCCATAGCTGTTCCGGGGACGCCGGAGAGAGCGGCAAGCAGACGCGGCAGTAACCATCTTCCGAAGGCTAGCGGGGAGAGCAGAGAGAAAGGTGAGGCAAAGAGGTCGAAGCCATCTGAGACCGACGGATGCAACAAGTCTGGATTTGCAATCAAAACAAAGATAAGTAAAGGAAATGTTATTAAAGGCTCAAGATGTGTTCTTTCCATACTTGTCAAAAACTAAAGTCATAAATCATAAAAAAATAATTAAGCCAGGAGAGATAGATTCCTACAGGCTTCTCGAGGTGAAGATGGCAGAAATAATAAGGCAAATGGAGGAGATGTTGAAGTTAGGTCCAGTCCTGTAGTATTGGTCCTCACAGCAGATGGTAGTGGATGATTTTACATTGATTTCTGATGAGTTTACACTATCTCTTGTTGTGACACTGATTCCATGCCTCAAGTAGATTAATTGTTAGAGAAGCTAGGAAAGGCACAATACATTACAACGCTAGACATGACTAAGGGCTATTGGCACATTCCTCTACAAGAGTCATCCAAAGAAAAGACAACTTTTTCCACCTCAAAGGAGTTGTATTAGTTTACTATAATGCCTTTCAGCTTTCACAGAGTGGCTGCAAGCTTCCAACGCATGGTTGATGAGGTGTTATGCCCTCATCAAGTGTATGCGACAGCATATATGGACGAAGTTATATTTTTCAGAAGATTGGGCTTCACATTTAGAGAAAGTAGAAAGTACTGGCCTCCTTGAGAAAAGGCAATCTAACCACTAACCCCAAAAAAATGTGTGATTTCTCAAAGAGAAGCATGATATTTAGGTCCTATTGTCAAATGAGAAGTAATCAGATCTTTCTCTGAAAAGATAAAGGCCATAGAACAGTACCCATTGCCCACAACAAGGAAACAAATGTAGGCTTTCTGTTACCACTCATAGACCGCTGTGTCACAACCGACCGCTGAACACCACCATCCCGCAGCATAGACGTGCACGCGCAGCAGCCCCTTTCTTACAGCGGGAAACCTCAGCAGCACAGGTGATGGATATCATCAAGCTGCCCCTATTTAAAGGGCAGCTTGACTTGCCTTCGGGGCCTCAGCTTCAGGTACCCTGTCTGAAGCATTTACCTGCGGTTTGCCTTTTATCTCGTCGGACTGTGCCTGGATTATTCTTGCTTGCTGCCTGCCCTGACTCGGACTGTGCCTCAGACTCCTCTTTCCTGCCACCTGCCCTGGATTGGATTGTACCTTGGATTATTCTTGCTTGCTGCCTGCCCTGACTCGGCATGTGCCTAGGACTCCTCTTGCCTGCCGCCTGCCCCGCATTGGATTGTACTCGGAATACCTCTTGCTGGCTCTTGGCCCACTCAGAGAATAGCTGTCAGGCCCCGTGTCTAGACCCAGCCTTTGTTGGAGTGTCCGCCTGCTATGGCAGAGAGCCGGGGACTCCTTCGTGGGGTCCTTCCATCCTGTCGCAGCCCAAGAGTCCATGTAAGAAACACTTTCTTAGGCCTACTAGGGTACTATAAGAAATTAATTCCCCAGTTTACGGAGAGAGGTGCCCCCCTGAATTATTAAGGAAAGAAGCACCTAATCAATTAAAGTGGAGTGTGGTGGTTTTCCAAAAGAAATTTATATTACAGATACTTCCAGTATAGGTTTGGGAGCTGTTTTATGTCAAGCTCATGATGGGAAAAAATAGTAAATAAAATATTTGAGCCAACAGTTGTTGAAACATGAACAAAAATATACTACTGTGGAGATTCAGTATTTAGCCATTAAGTGGACAGTTGAGAGTCTGAAATACTATTTGTGGAGTAGGAAATTTTACGAGTAATGGATCATCTGCCCCTAAATTGGTTACATTTCATAAAAAATAGTAATACAAGAATGACACAGTAGTTATTTAGCTCTCCAAGAGTACAACTTCCAGGTAGTGCATAGTGCTGAGAAAGAATATGTAACTGCAGACTTTCTTTCCAAGAGAGTATGGTGAATAAAGGAAAGAGAAGTTGACAAAAAAGGGGGAGTTATGTGATGAGGTAGACCCACGTAGAGGAATGAGGAGCAGAGGAAAGCATGATAGGTTGTCAACTTCTAGGAAAGCCAAGAACAAGAAGTTAGGGCTCTTTAAGAGGAAGGAGCTAGTTCAGTGGGTATCACCCCTTAGGATCTCAAGCTTGGAGTGGAACATCCAATGGGGCCTTAGGGGTGGGATCCCAAGAAACAGGGCAGGAGCAGGTCCTGAGGTATCTGCTCGGATAAGAGGGAAAGAGGAGGAAGAAATGGAGCTTCTTCCCACAGCATAGGACAGATGCAGCTGAAAGTCATAGAATCAGAAACCATGGCCTCAATAGAAGAAGAGGAACCTATGGAGACAGAGGATCCAGTATGAGAAAAGAAGGCATGGATAGCTAAGGAAATATACAGCAATCAAGATCAGCTTGTTCTTTCAAACGCTAACATGCAATGCAACACTGACTTGCTGGGGTGGTTGTGCTTGAGTTTCTTTCCTTCTGTGTTTTAATTGCTGATACATGCATCCAATGAAAAAGTGAAAAAAACTCAGGAGAAAGGAAAGAGGTGAAACTCAGCCACAGGAGGAAGGTGAACAAGGGCAGACCTTGTTGGGAGCTGCCCTAGATTAAGCAAGTCGGTCAAAGAAACTGTGAGTTAAGCTGTGTTCAGATTCAGAATGCTATTCATCTGTTGCAAAACCAGCCAGAGAAACTGTGAATTAAGCTATGCCTAGAATGCTGTTCAGCTTTTCCACAATCAGCCAAAGAGACTGTGATGTGACTTGTTCTGAGAATACTGTGCTTGCCAGGAAAGAGAATGTGAGTTGTTTGGGAGTTAAAAACTCAAATGTTCCACTTTTGAGTATACTGTAGCAGAAAACTATCTGTGGAAGTATAGACTGCATTCTTGTCTATTGCAATCTTCATATCAGACTGAGAAGAGACTAGATACATCACACTATGGAAAACATATTAATGTAATGACAAAAAAATAATGATATGCACAATTGCACACCAGCATAATTTCTAATGCATACAGCTAAATCATAAGTAATGTTTACTGATACAGTATACACTGGTGATGGGGGGGGGGGGGAAGAGAGGTGGGAATAGACTTGGGGAGGGAGAGATAGACTGGTGGGGATGGATTGTGAGGAGAGAAAGAGAGGTAGTGATGGACCAGAGGAGGAAGAGAGAGATGGGTGGGGAGAGAGAGGTGGAATTGGATTGGGAGAGAGAGAGAGAGAGAGAAAGTGGTGGGGCTGGACTAAGTGTAGGAAGAGAGAAATTGGTGGAGGAGAGAAACTGGTAAGGCTGAACTGGGGGAGGGAGGTGGGGATGGACTCGGGGAGAAAGAGAAACTGGTGAGGCTAATTTGGGGAGGGAGAGAGGTGGGGATGGTCTGGGGAGGGAGAAAGAGGTGGGAGTGGACTGGGAGGGAGGGTGAGAGAGAGGGAGAGATTGGTGGAGCTGGGCTGAGAGGAGAGAGAGAGAAAAAACTGGTGGGGCTGGACTGGGGAGAAAGAGAAAGATTCCTGGGGACAGAGGAAAGAGGGTGTTTTAACCAGTCCCACATCATTAAAAGGGAAAAGTAGAGAGAAATGTGATGCACATCCCTGACTAGGTTCCTTTTTATTTTCTCTTTCTTTTCTTTTCTTTTCTTTTTTTTTTTTTTAGAAAAATCACTCCTCCCTCCTGCATTACTTTCCCCCATCCATGGCCCCTTCCTGAGCATTGGCCTCCCTCTAGCCTCTTCCCATGTTCTGTCCCTTCTGTTCTCTGCCCCCAGTGTCTCCTGTGTCCTCTGCCCCATCCCCATCCTCTACTTCCCACCTTCCTCCCCATGGCTTCTTCCCTCCTGTCCCTCCTGTCCCATTTGCCCTCGCCTGTGGCCCCTTCCTCAGTGCCTTCCCTCCTGCCATCTGCCTCTTCCCCATTTTCTCCCTCCTGCCCGCCCCCCTTATCCTTTTCCCTCAATTCCAGGGTGAACAGGAGGAAAAAAGAAATATTTAAAAGTAGTTTTATTTGAGTTGAAGCACTCCAGGTGCCCTTGCAATGGTGCCCAGGCTGGGTGATGATGATTGCTACAGGGTAGTGTGGCTCAAGTGGTCCCGGACTGGCTGCAGTGCCTGCTTTGGCAGCTGGAGCTCAGACCCTATTGTGAAAGTAGCTTCTTGAGGAGAGCTAGTGGCAGCAGTGAAGGCGGCAGAAGTCTGGCCAGCAAAGGAAGAGCATTGAGAGCTCTGCTATTAGGATCCTGCTGCAGATGAGACAGCCGGCAGTGCAGGGACAGAACCAAGGACAGTGATGGCGGCGCGCCCATGAACCCAGACGTGGTCGTGGCACGAATCTGAGATTGCTGCATGGAGCCAGGGAAAGTAGAAGCCATGGAAGCAGCGGGAAGCACAATACAGACCCCTGCTGCTATTCTACTGTCTGGCAGGAGGTGGGGGTTCCTGAATCCGTGAACCCAAAAGTAGAAGTGAGTTTTTGGCACCAAATGAAAGAGAAACAAGGGGAAGAAAGAGAAAGTGTGTGTGAAGTATTGTAGCACTTCCATCATTAGTTAAGTCCTTTTTCCTCCTCTCAGCAGTGGGGTCTGCGCTCTCCACAGCGGCTCATTGATGCACTACTTTCAGCAGTGATTTTTTTTTCTCAACTGGACATCCTGTGGACCCTTGGGATGGTCTCATGGGTGCCTAGGGAGTCCACGGCCACAAGTTGGGAACCACTAGTTTACAGAGCTTTCCGACTCTGCCCCTCTGTCGCTGGCATCATCATGTGCCTCCCTGAAAAAGGTGATCGACAGCGGGGACAGGATACCAGAAGCATCGAGATAAATGCAGTGGTAGCATAGCATGGAGCCCTTTTAAGAATTAGTAAAATTATTTTCAACCTTTAAAAATATTCAAATTACTTCTGTTAGAGTAACTTACGGATTTGTTAGATATAATGTCATTTATGTGCTGTAAGCTAAGGAATTCTTTTTCTGGTGCATGAATCTGCAACATATTTCCTTTTGCTTAATAAAAGAAACTCTAACAATCTGCTTCCTAGGCCTTTTGTTAGTGCAATGATATACTTCAGCATGCGCATTAAAATCTAGAAGCCTAGTGCCTCTCAATGCACCTGACGTACATGCTAAAAATCCTTCAGTTCTCACTCAGGAGTGCATTGTCTGCTGCAACACACCAAATTAGGAGTTTGTGGAAAAATACATGACGGATGGTAGAAGTATGTGGTTAGTCTTCCTTGAACCGAATAGCACAGGATAGGATGTCATTGCATACCCTCAAAACGTCGTAGGGGGCAAGGATAGGCCCAAGGTGAAATGTCAAATATTTTTAGCTCTTGTTGCTAACATGCTAAGTTTCTAAGGAAAAACAAAACAAAACAAGCTAAATAAATTCAAAGCAATAAATTATTTCAAGTGTCTAGTAAATAGGAAGGAAAAAGTTATGCCCTTGTCAGAGCCTAATATTAAAGGCCTGTTTGTAAAATGTCATCCTGGCATGTCTTTGAAATGTCTTTAGTTTCAAAGAAATGTCTACCACAGTGACATGCATTCCTGAAGAAAAAAAAAAAATAAGGTAACTGGAACAGCCCCCCTGGCGAAGCTGCTCCTTACCTCAGGATCATGCGAGAGCCATCATGCTGTGCTAAGAAAGAGAACATTAGGTCATCTTTACAAAACAGGAGAATGAAGGTGGGGGGTGGGGACACAACACAATTTCATATTTTTCCCACAGATTTTCCTTCCCTCTCTGTAGTCCGATTATCTGAAAGGCTGACAGATAACCAGGAGTTTTGCCTCTGTGTGTGCGTGTGTGAGGTAGGGTTTGCTTTCAGTTGTGAACTGCTCTCCATGGCAACACTAGTGTCTGTTCCACATCCAGGGGAGTTGAGCAAATAGAAAAGCCATTAAGAGGATGCCTAGTGTTAAAAAACTAGGTTTGAACTTTAACCATTTCAGGGGCATGCCAATAATACAGCTATTAAGGGGCCTGGCAACAAGTCGCATCATAACATTGGCAAAAAATGTTTCATGATCTTTCTAGCGAAGATAGCAGGCCATGGTGCTTTTACTTTTTTTTTTTTTTTTTTTTTTAATAATGTTATGCCAGTTAATGCAGTTTTTATGCATTTTATTTTTGTTTATGGTAGAACTTCTAAAAGTCGCTTGTCAGTTTTGATAAATGAAAGCATCCATTGCTCCATAAAATAGATCAGGCATCTGTAATGATGTTGCAAGTTTCTCCACACTGTGCCTGTGTAGCGGGTTCCCCAGATGGCTGGTTGGCTGGAACAGGGCAGCTACGTAAAGCTGGTGCTCATCTGGTAGGATGGAAGATAACTTCCTAGGCCCTATATACTGTCCACTCACGCCACACTTCGGAAGCTGTGGGCAGGGGTATTCTCAGCTGTAACTAAGTTCACCAGGGGATTCCAAGCACCAAAAAGAAACACAGATTGCATTAATGGTGTTCAAATTTAAAATTTACTAAAAGTTGAAAAAATAAAATCCAAACCAATGCAGAAAAATCAAAACAGCATCTCTCCACCTGCATACTCCAGAAAGGAATCTCAGGTCAACAAATAAAAGATTGCTTACAGTTCCCTCCATAAGAACTGTGCATTTATCAGAAGTAAGAGAGAGAGCAATTTCTGATCTAGGCCCTAAATTGTGGAACTTGTTACCTGATGAACTCAGGCTTCAAAAAGACTTTGGAATATTCAAGAAGAACCTAAAAACTTGGCTATTTAAAAAAGCCTAAGATGGTTGAGCATTTTGTAGCAGTCAGATGCTTCTTTTATTGACTATTTTATGGTCAGATTACTCCCTTATTTAAAACCAATATTGAATTTTATTCTTTTATTGTTTGCTATTTTATTTTATTTTTATAATGTTGTTTTAACTTTATTGTGTTTATTCTATTTTCTATTCTCTTGTTATTCTATTTTGATATTAATGTTATTTATTGTACACTGTTAAGATTGTCTGCAGATTGACGGTATATAAAAGTAATAAATAAAATAAATAAATAAATACAAGTACACAATGCTGGGCTCCATGTTAGGAGTTACCACCCAGGAAAAGAAACTCAGAGTCTTTGTGGAAAATACCTTGAAATATTCGGCTCAATGAATGGTGGTAGTCAAATCGGCAAATACAATGATAAGAATTATCTGGAAAGGAATAAAGAACAAAATTGAGAATATCATAATGCCCTTGTATAAATTCATGGTGTGACTAAACCTTGAATATTGTGTGAAATTCTGATCATCCCATCTCAAAAAACTCATAGTGGACAGAAAATGTACAGAGAAGTGCAAGAAAACTGATAAAAGGGATGCAAAATCTCCCTTATATTTATTTTTTTAATTTATTTAAAAGATTTTATATACCGTCATTCATAATCACATCACAACAGTGTACAAAGACCTTAAGAAACATTAAAATACATCAGTCAAGGAGCAATAATCAAATACAGTACAAAATAGAACACAATTAAAAACTTCAAATATACAGTACAGTAATCAGAGGTAATTTAAAACTATACTTATGGCTTATTTATAAAGGCTTGCTCAAAGAGCCAGGTTTTCAACCCTTTCTTGAATTTCTTTAGCTCAGGTTCAAGTTGCAACTCAGCTGGCAAGGTATTCCAGTTGCTTGGGCCTGCGATACAGATTACTCTGGGCCTCATTTTCCAATGCTAGCGCACACTTGCGCTAACAGCACAGTCTTGCGTTATCAGCGCAAGCGTGCGCTAGCGATATGGGGGCGGAGTCGGCCCCAGAAGAGAAGGAGTCAGGGCGTCACCGGGGCCGACTCTGCAAAGAAGAAGTGGACAGTGAAAAGGTAAGGAGCCTTTTCGCGTCCTATTTCGCGCCCAATAGCACCACCTTTCATGGTGGCGCTATCGGGTGCGAAACCGGCAGCAATCGCACCGCAGCGGTGCGATCGCTGCCGGCTAGTGCAGGACCACCACCCCCGTTTCGCCGCCCCCCCCCCCCATTAGTGCGATTTTCTAAAGTATCACAGGCCTGCGATACTTTACAAAATGAGGCCCTCTATCTCGGACTAATGCTAAATGTGCAGTTTTTATTGAAGGGACATAAAGAAGCCCTTTATTGGTGGATCTTAATGATCTATGAGGAGTGTGCATGCGAATAGAAAAATTTAGCCAGTCAGTTTTATGTCCATAAATGGCTTTATGATGATGCAACAAGTTTTATATAGAATTCTTTGAGCAATTGGGAGCCAATGGAGGTTGATCAATATTGGGGTGATATGATCCCGTTTGTTGTGGTTCGTTAATACCCTAGCCGCAGCATTCTGCAACACCTGAAGCGGTCGTAGCGAGGATTGTGGTAGACCTAATAACATAGAATTACAGTAGTCTAAGGATGTAAGTATGAGAGCCTGCAATACGGATCGAAAGTCAATAAAATCTAGTAATGGTTTCAATCGTCGGAGAACCAGCAGTTTGTAATATCCGTCTCTTAATTTTGAAGCAATGTGCTTTTTAAAATTTAACTTGCAGTCAATAGTTATACCTAGATCTTTAACTGCTTCAACTAGCTCTATCTTAACATTATTAGAGACAAAGGCTAAACACTTTAGGGGTCTTTGGCTTGGAAAAGAGACAACTGAAAGGGGATATATTATTGAAATTTATAAAATCATGAGTGGAGTAGAATGGGTAAATAGGGAATGGTTTTTTATCCTTTTAAGCAACACCAGGTGTTAGGATTTGTAGTTATGTGGGCCCTGGGCTGAGGTGAGAGATGGTACCGCACACAGGGAGGAGCCCTGTGAGCCTCACCATTGGAGGGCGAGGTCTCGGCAGTCGTCGGACACAGTTGTGGAATAGAGTCTTTATTAGCGAGATAGAAAGGCACTGCCCGAGAAGCAGGGAGAGCAGGAGAAAGTCACAAAGTCTATGTGGTGGGGTATATCCAAAGGCAATGTTCCCTCTAATTTCTGACATGCTATGTGCGCAAAACATTTGTTGTGTGCAACTTTTCCGAAACTTAACTTAATGCTGTGCGTCCAAACTTACAACTCAGCCTACTGGAGTTAAAAAAGAAGTGAAGACCAAGTGAAATGTTAACATGTTTATATACTTCTTAACTAAAGAGGCTACTAAGGTATAGCAAGTAGAAAGCGTAACAGTTTATTTGTTTTATACCATATATACTGGGTTACTGCGCCTCATAACTCAGTTCACAACTTCACAGTCCATAATATTTACATTTTTTCCCTGCGGTCTTTGACATTTGTCCATTCGTTATAGATTCTGTCAAGATCTATATTTCCACCATCTAGTTTTTCACACGCATGATCATATCCAAATGCTCCGTCTGTAACCGATTCCGTGAATTGGTTTTCGTAGCGTTCATTAAACTGAAGCCACGCTCACAGTCTACACTGGATGCCATGAATGTTCCTCCAATATCCATTAACACAGCACGGTCTTTGAATTGTTCATTTTGAGTTATAAACAACAACATAGATGACAAATTTGAAACAACTTTGTCTTTGATTTTCTCAGCAACAACGAATTTGAAGTCGTTGTATTGATCAACTACTGTTAAATCCTCAGGCAGACACTCTTTATATTGAGCACAAAGTGATTTTATGTTATCAATTCCGAAATCGAAGTCACAATTGACAAGTGACCCAATATCAAATGCAGCCCATGCCTGTACTTCCTCTTCTGGAAACCTTTCATCCAGATGGTCACACAAGAGATTGATAAATGTGATCAGCGAGCTTGTGTCAACTGCAGTATTGATTGGTACCTGTAAAAGTGCTTAAACACTTTGACTCCACTGAAGTGAGCTTGTTAGATATTGACTTCTGATCTTGTTCAGTTTGCCTCGAGCTAGATGGTGAGCTTCTAGAGTTGTTAAACCCTTCTTCTGAAGAAGAAGAGACAATGAAGCCAAATCTGATAGAATATCACTCAAAATTTTCAGAGCTACCCTAAACTCAGAAGTGCTCAGCTTCTTGAAACAGTATTTGGCAACTGGGTCTTTTCCCTGCTCTTCCTCGAAATATTGTAACAAAACAGCATAGTTTCGAACTATAGCTTACACAGCAAAATGCCTCGACAGCCTTCGCACTTCATTTAAAGGTCTGAATGCCACTGAATCATGCTCTGAGGTGTCAATGATTTCTTGAAATTTAACTCTTTTCGAAATAGATCTACTAAACATCAAGTACACAGTTCTGATAAGAGTTTTAATGTCTTGCATCAGTTTGACTTCTTTTCATGTTATCAGTTATTCCTAAATCTTCACGATGTTGCTGAGTTAGGTGTGGGATTTCTTTTTTCAACTATGCTGCTACTCCATTTTTTCTTCCTAACATAACAGAGGCTCCGTCCGATGTAAACATAACCATCTTTCTTAAATCAAGCTTGTTTGCTGTATAAACGAGTTTGATGGCTGATACGATTAAAGCAGCAAAATGCACCAAATGATACTTTCTAATCCAAAGCATTGCTAGGCTGATACTTAAAGTAAAGTATTAAGCATTTTGTCAAAGATATGTCAGTGCTTTCATCAACGGTTAAAGTGTGGAACAATGCTGAAGAAATGTCTTGCATTAAATCATTTTGAACAACACTGTTGATGACTTCAAGAAATTCAAATGCATAATTTTTACTTCTCCAACTATCTGGCAGCTTTACAAATTTGGCCATTTGTTCATTTATATCTGTAACAGCCAGAATAGAGGTTAGCAAGACGCTGTCAATCAGGATTATCTCATCAGGATTTGAACGTTTCCGTTCTATAACGATATGCCTCCTTTGCTTTTCTTCTGGAGTCTCTAGTAACAGGTTCTTCAACCCACCACGAAATAGTGGTTTCATATTTTTCAATTTTGTTACACTGTCAATGTGAGATTTACTTACTAGATGTCTTTTGAGGAAATCCAGTTTCCAGACCTCGTTCCGACTTCTACCCATAGAAAACTCTCCTACAGCTTTTGCTTCAGCACAGATCGGGCAAATGACTCCTTTATCTTCATCATATGAAAAAATTTCACAGAGGGCTACACGAGTTAGGCAATGTGACTTCGCGTTATTAGTTTCAACAGTCTCATCTAGCCATTCAGATTTAAATGATGTAGCTGTTCTCTTGTGTTTAACACCTTTACTCATTTTGGTTTTTATGCATTCAAATCTTATTATCTTAATTGTAATTAATTTAAATATTATCAACTTATTTAAATTTAACCAGTTGACACTATCTTTTTCTAATGTTCTTTATAAATGATTTTTATTACCACATGGCGTCATATACACTCAGTCATCTAGCTGCTGACGCAGAGCATAGATTCTTGTACGGGTGTGTATTGTGTAGCCTAGCAATGCTAGCATCCTTCCCATCCACACTGTGTCGCTGTACCCTGAATCTCCCAACTCATGGTGTCATGACTTGTGTAAAGGGGAAGGGTATAGATTTTCACTTGGCCATAGGTACCAAATTGCCTAGCTACAGCTCTGGCTGAAGAAATGGAAGAGAAGTCCAAGTGTCACCGCCGGATCCAGGGAAAGTGACGGCCAAGAGGGAAAAAAGAGGCTGCAAGCCACCGCCAGAACCCATGCCAGTGGTAGTAAAAGAAGACGTAAAGGAGGCCACAGGCCACCTACAGAGCCCAGGTCAGTGTCGGCAGAGGAATAGGAAAAGGCACAATTTGTGTGTGTGAGGCAGTCTGCTTGTGTGTGTGTATGTGTTGTGTGTGAGGCAGTCTGCTTGTGTGTGTATGTGTTGTCTGTGGGTGTCTGTTGTAGGTGAGGCAGCCTGCTTGCTGTGTGTGTGTCTGTGTCTGTGAGAGTGGTGGGGTGTGTGTGTGTATATAAAAGAGGGTGAGTGTGTATGTTTATATATGAGAGTGTGTGTTTGTGTGTGTGTGTGTGTATGTATATATGTGTGTATTAGAGGGTGGATGAGTGTGTATGTGTATATATGAGATGGTTTTTATGTATGTGTGTGTCTATGAGGGAGAGTGCCTGCACACATGTGTGCATGTGTGAGAGTATCTGTATATATGTGTGTGAAAGTTTAAACTTTGTTCTCCTTCCTCCAATCTACAACAATCTCAGGAGGACTGGAAATCAAAAGTTCCCAGGTATGGTGAGTGGGAGATCTTTTTTTTATCTTTCTTAGTTTTAATTATTGGATGTGATATATCTACTGTTTTGAAATATTTTATTGTTTGGTAATATTTTAAACATTTTTATACATGTTTTAATTGCTTGAATTTATCAGCAGTTTTGACATTCTTTTTATTTGTATGTTTAATGTTTTATAATTCTTGATTGTGTTTGCATTGCTTACAGAGTCTGGCTTCTTGTGATTTCCAGTTCAATTTTTGTCTGCACGCTTCATATATTTTATGATCTCTTTATTCTGTATTTGGTGAGAGTCTATCTGTGTTTTGCTTGTGTGACTGAGGCTTCAGTTATTCTGCTAGCATGTAGTTTCTGTGTAGGGATTTACAACCACCTGGCTTTAATCTGTTTTCCTAATAGAAGGTGTATTGGTGTTTAGGGCCTGATGTAATATGGCTTTTTCATAGGTTGAGGGCTGGCAGTTATGATATGGAAGGCTTACTATATTGGAATTGTAGTTCAGTTTATTCCTGTCTTTCTGTAGGCCAAATCCACAGCCAGTGTACTTTGCCATATGCCTAACACCATACGGGATCCAGTAAACCACCTTAATTACTATGAGAAAGGTAGTTTATTAAGTCTATTAAACTATTATTATTGAAAATTATATTTTTTGCAGTGTATGCCTCTATAATATATATCTCTATAATATATATGTTCTTGTAAGTGATATTTTTACTTCAGAAGATTGTACTTTGGATGTCTGTTTTCCATATGCAATCTGCATTTTTAGGTTGGGAAGTTAAATTTTAAAATGGAAAAGAATGCATAAGTTTTAATTATGTGGGGAGGGGAAGGAAGGGGGAATGAAAGGCTGTAAGGTTTGTCTAGGGCATCTAATACTTTTGTATCAGCCCTAAGAGAGAGTGTTTCAAATACACAGACTCCCTCCATTCACCAACCTCTCACACCCCCAGGGGGCAGATCCTGGAGAAGGGTGGGAGGCAGGCAATAGAGAATGGAGGAGTCCTGTTTCTAGACCCAAGAGGTGGGGTGGCAAAAAGGCCACTCCCGCTCCATTAAAATTTTCCCCGGTGCACCCTAGTGCAGATGCCAAAAACTGAGTGGTTAGAGCCATGGGCTACAAACAAGGATAGCCAGGGCTCAAATCCTATTGCCATTCCTTGTGACCTTGAGCAAGTCACTTCTTCTTCCATTGCCTTTCTCCTGCCCTGGTCCTCGATGATTTCACCTGCACCGGGCCATGGGGGGCGTGGCACCATTTCATCCTTTGCCTCAGATTGCCTTGAGCCACCTCTGGGTAGAGGTTTATAAAATAATGAATGGAATGGAATGAGTTAATGTTAATTGGCTGTTTACACTTTCAAAAAGTTAAAAGACTAGGGGACAAACAATGAAGTTACTAGTTGAGATACATTTAAAACTAATAGGAGAAAATATTTTTTTTTACTCAACACATAATTAAGCTCTGGAATTCGTTGCAGATGATGTGGTGAAAGCTGTTAGTGTAGCTGCATTTTAAAAAGGTTTTGACATGTTCCTGGAGGAAAAGTCTATAATATTGCGTTGGAGGTGGACCCTTGGCCCGAGGTGGGGTTGATGCTACCCGCAGGGCAAGCCCTACGGGTCCCCACCGTTGGGAGGCGGAGCAGACTAGGAGATGGAGGCCGACTGGAGCTTCGCCAATACCAGCCCTCGTCCCCCGCAGGTTGAGCCCTTGGGTGCCAGGGCCAGCTGGTCTTAGGTGGGCCTCTGTCAGATGACGCCCAGTTGGAGAAGTGGTAGATAGCCAGGGACCCGAAGAGGTAACAGGAAGACTGCAGCAGGTCCGGACGAGGCAGGGATCCAGAGACCTGAGCACCAAAGAAAGTCAGGAACAAGAACAGGTGATGCCCGGCTAGTAGTAGGCAAAAGAGCCTGAGGAGGCCAAGTCCAGGAAGATACCAAGAGCCAAATGGAGGACAGGCTGGTGACAGAGCAGGCAGAGTAAGACGAGGAACGGAGGTCAAATAGATGAGGGTAGAAGCCAGAGGTCAGTCCAAAGCTTAGTCCAAAATGTAGCACGGGTCAAAGTGAGAAGTCAATCCTGAGCGTGGTCCGAAGCATAGCAAGAGTCAGAGCCAAAGGTCAGTCCCGAGCATGGTCCAGAGCTTAGCAAGGGTCAAAGCCAGAGGTCAGTCCAAACAAGGCTAGGAAGGGACCAGGGATGAGTCAGGAACAGGAACCAGAAACAAAGTCAGGAACAGGTACCAAGAACGAAGTCAGGAACAAGCAACGAGCACACGACAAGCATGGAGACCTGTTGCCAAGGCAAGGAAGTAGTGGCGGGCCCTGCCTTAAATAGCAGGGCCCAGTGACATCATCATCCAGGGCCGCGGGTTGGATTTCCGCTGCGGACCCTTTAAAAGACGGCAAGGCGTGCGCATGCCTAGAGGGCAGCAGGACGCTGGACGATGGCGTCTTCCCGCGGCACACATGGGGAGATCCACCGGGAGCTGGGGAGGTCCGCAGAGGAGCCAGAGATGGCCGAGGAGGCAATGGAGGCTTGGGAGCGTAGGCGAATGCCCACAGCCGCGAGGGAAGACGGGCCAGGACCAGGAGCTAGGCGCCGGAGGTGAGTAGGTCCGGTCGTGGGCCTGCCGCGGACGGGGGCATGCAACATATAAACCATTATTAATATGGAGTTTCAGAAAACCATTGTGATAAACAGTTTGTAATCTTACCATCCCTTAGGATCCTGCCAAGTATTTGTGACCTGGCTTGGCCACTGTTGGAAACAGGATACTGGGCTTGATGGATCTTTGTTCTTGCCCAGTATGGCAAATCTTATGTTCTTATGTACTACCTCTGTAAATTTTAGTTTCTATTCTAACTTCCATTCTGCCACCCCCCCCCCCCCCCCCCCCCCCCCCCCCCCCCCCACCCCCATTCTCTGGTCATCAAGCCATCATCTCCCTCTTTTCTGTCCTCATCTGAAATGGTGTTCCTTCATACCTTGCATTTTGACCTGTGTGTTTTATGATATGCAGGTCTCAGGGCAAGACAAAGGGTAATATTAAAAAGAATTTAAAAACTAGAAAACATTGAAAATGCTATCAGATATTTAAACTTGAGAGTATTGAATTTTCCTAGCATTAAACTTGTATCACCGATGGAGCAATTTAAAAGATACATCCTGGAGATATTGGAAATTCCCCCTCAAGTAATTGCACCTATTGCAAAGTTATATCTAATGCCTACTGAGAAAAGGGATGCTTCATCTATGAGGAATTCCCAGTGTGTTGCTGTGGGTTTTGACCTAACTGCTCCATTGGAAGATTCGGGAGAAGCTCAAGTTGAGAGTAGAGGTACATTACTTGTTAATTTTGTTTTCTCCCAAGACCAGGATTTAGAACTGAGGCTTTTTCTTCAGAATTGGAATACGCTGGTCTATGGCCAGAAGATATGGATTTACCTGGATATTACCAGATCCACACAGCATCAGAGGAAAAAATGTCTACACATGCGCCAGGAAGCCTTGGACCTGGGGGCACAGTTCACTATATGTTACTCATATAAGTGAATCTTAAAAATGAATAATGCTAGATATATTTACTTCATCTCAGTTGAGACTTTTCTTGGATTCTTATATATTACCGATTGATGTTGTCAACTAACCTAGGTTGTTGCATTAAATGATTAATGATGCTTTCTCTTTCTTTCTATTTTTCTTTTTCACATTTCCTTGTTCTTTCGCTCCTTATGAGCCTTGGTTCCCCCCTAATTTCTTATTACCATGGGCTGTGTCAATTTACTTATATATAATGTTTTTCTTGTTGGTTATATTACATTGGAAATAATTGTATAGTCTTAATCTCCTTAACAAGCAGCTTGTGTTAATTCTATGTGAAATTACAATAAAAGAAAACATGCACATGCTTAAAATTGGGCTTTACATGTGTAAATGCACTTTACCCAAGTGGGCTTTTGAAAATTGCTACAATGTATGCCATTGAATTGTCTATAGAATGTTCATGTGTACGTGTACTTTACACACGTAAATGACTTTTTATAATTGCTGTGATAATATGTTACATATATGTTATGTGAAACTAATTTTAAAATTACTCTTAATATAAGCTATACAAAATACTCTACTTGACAAAGAGTGCATTACAATTAAATTCTTGCCATTCTGAGTTATTCAAGTTAAAACATACAACTTTGTAAGGGGGTTTAACGTGCATATTGGGGCAATAATTAAAACTGTCTGCATTGGGGCATACATGTGGGGTTTGCACCAAAAATCAGTGCACAGTACATGTATGCTTTGACTTTGATTATTGCCCCGGGCAAAATCAAACATAGAGAGGTCGTTTTTAAAATGAGCATGCATGCGCTCATACACACGCATATAAGCACGCAAGCAAGGATACGCTAACATTTGTAATCGTGTGCGCATTTATGCATGTATGTATTCAAATGCTCCAACCGCACATAAGTATGCTCCTAATTTTAAGATGTTATTTGAGCACGGCTAGCACGCGTGTATCTTCAATAGAGCCTTGCTGGTTCATCGTGCGTATGTCAGCGAATTTTAAAGCATGCTCGCGCGAGGCACAGTCCCAGTGTTCCAATTAGTCCACCAATTTGTCCAGTTAATAGCAAGATCTTTCAGATCCCTCTGGTTCTTCATCCTGTACGCTGCCCAGTTGGCCCTCACCCTTGCCTGTAAGCCCTAAAACATCAGATCTTTAGACTTGCTCCTCATCAGGAGCAGCAGTAAATTTACACGGATATCTAGTGTGTGCATGCTGCGGGTTTTATTTTTAAAATGTGGAGTTACGAGCATACGTCGTGGCCCCGCCCTGGAGCTCCCATTCCTCACCCATACTCTGCCCATGCCCCACCCCTTTTCCGCCTCCTCATTCCTCATGCACGCAAGGGGTAGATACATGCTTTTTGCAGCTTTTTAAAAACCTTGTGTCGCTTGTACATGGCCCACATATGTGCGTATGTGGCCAGTTTTGCACAAGTAATGCTTTTAAAATCAATCTGGGAGGTTGTATCTGCTTTCTCTGTGTGTGATATTCCCCTCATCAGCAGCTTGTATGGTTTTGATTATGTAAAATTGTCTATTCACTTTTCCCCTGGACTCAGCTCTGCTGTCCACAGGTTAAACACAGTGGGTACTTTTAGCCACAGAGATGGTGGCCAATAATTAAAGATCTGATTTCCATGGATAAAATGTGATTTTTACCAGCAGAAATGTTTTTCATTATTGTCCTCATAATATAATTTTACAGGATAAGATCTTACTTAGATCAGTGGTTCTCAACCTTTTTTGTTTCGTAGCATACCTGGCACGGGGGGGGTGGGTCACATTGTTATGGCACACTACCTACGTCCCCATCATCACTTTCGCTTCTCTTATCTTCCCTCTCCCCCTAGGCATTATCATCTTCTTCTTTTCCCTATCCCCCTCCCCCCCCCCCCCCCCCGGCATCATAATCATCACCTACTTCCCTCTTCCACCAACATTTCCCCCTCCCTCGTATTATCATCACCTTCCCTCTCCCTCATTCCCTGGCATCAACATCACCTTCTTTCTTCATCTCCTCACCCCTGGCATTATCATCATCATCATCACCACCTTCCCTTTCCTTCTACCCTCCCCCCCCCCACCCTGTAGCATCATCATCATCATCATCTTCTCTCTCCCTCCTCCTCTACTCCGGTGTCATCATTATTGTTGGGTTTGTGGCATATTGTGGACTCTTGGTTGCAGTGGCGATGACTCCTCCCATGGGGAGTGACCCCATGGGAAACCACAACTATTGGCTAGACTCTTAGTAAGCAGACACTGAGGAGAGAAAGCTTTATTATACTGCAGCTGATGAATAGAATCTTGCCCAAGGAACGGACAGTGCTGTAGTCCAGTGATATCACAGTAAGCTCAGACAGTATCTGTAGATGATGGTCTCACCCAGATGTAGCAAAGGTCCAGTAGTGTTCCGCAGCGCGGGATAGACCATGAACCTGAAGGGTGGAATGAGGAGAGCTGGAGCGTAGCAATACTCAAAGAGTAGCAGTGCTGAAAACTTCCTTCGGTAGTTGAATGAAGAGAGGAACCTGAGGTCCGAGGTGCAGGATCCCCTGAGCAGAATAGGCCCGCGAGGAGCGAGTACTTAGGAGCGCCGAGGGTTCCTGAAAGAAAACAGACTGGACCCTCGAGGAGCGGGTGTCTTTAAGCTTAGGCAGATTAACCCTGGAGGACGAGAAGAAGCGAGAGGCCCCCGAGGAGCAGGTACCCAGAGCTTCTGTAGTAGTGAGATACCCCAAAGGGTAGTGAGGAATCCAAGCAATCAGCGTAGAAGCGGTCAGAGTAGCAAAACCAAAGTCCTTGCTACCTCGTTCAATTGGAGTGGAGCGGAGGTATAAATACTCGGAGGTACTGACGCCATGCGGTGGGGCCGCCCCGAGGTTCCCGCCATGACGTATTCAAAAAACATAGGCAGCGTGCGTGCGTGTACCCTAGGAGGACTCAAGAAGAAGCATGGCGGACGGGAACGCCCATCCTGGCTCGGAGACACCGAGGGTTTCGGCAAACAGCAGCGGAGGCAGCTATTCTTCCAATGGAGGAGGAAAAGGGTAAAAGAGGTGAGGCAGAGCGGTCACAGCCATCTGCGACCGCTCCCTCCATCCCTCTCCCCACCCTGTGGCATCATAATCACCTTCCCTCTCTCTCCATCCCTTTCCCTCAACCCCAGGCATCATCACTACCTCTTCCCCTACCCTCTCATATTATCATCATCATCACCTTGCCCTCTCCCTTCACCCCCCTCCCCCCCATCATCATCACCACCACCTTCCCTCTCCTTCTTCTCTTCACCCCCCCCCCCCGGCATTATCTCTTTCCCTCTTCCTCCATTCCCTCTCCCTTACCCCCCTGGCATCATCACTTTCCCTCCCTCTCACCCCCTGGCATCATCACCTTCCCTCTCTCTCCCCACTCATCTCCCCCACTGACATCATCATCATCATCATCATCAATCTTCTGTTTCGCCCATACCCTGGCATAACCTTTCCTCAACTTCACTCCCTGGCATCATGATAACCTTCCTTCTCCTTCCACCTTTCCTCCCCATCCCCTTGAATCGTCACCATCCTCCCTCTCCCTCCACCCTTCTCTCCCAACCCCCTGGCATCATCAACTTCCCTGCCCCCCATCTCCTGGCATCATCACCTTGCCTTTTCTCCCCCCCCCCACACACAACTGTGGCACATTCATCTGTCCCTTTCCCCACTCCACCCCCAATCCCTGCACAGCAAAAGTCTGGGAGCTGAGTTACCAAGTGCTGCTTCTTCCTCCTTTTCCAGCCTCCCTCTGCCATCTGAACTGCAGGGGGCCAGCAGGGCTCACAAGCCTACAGGGCCCCCATTAGTTTCTGTTGCACAGGAAAGCCAGCAGGAAGCAGGAGCAGCTGCTGATAAGCGCTGCTCTCCTATGCCCCCTGCTGATGGGAGGACATTATGCAGGCCAAGAGGGAAACAGGAAAAAGAGACTGCAGCCAAGGCACACCTGCACTCCAACCATGGCACACTGCTTGGGAAATGCTGACTTGGATTTCAGTATCCCCAATCTTAATCACGTACTTAAACTGTGATTGCGCATTTTTAATTGCCTTTTATTAAAGATTCTCTTTAATACAGCGCGTGTTGGATTTGAGTGACAATAACACTGCTAGAGAGTTCTCATTTCAACTGAAGCACTCTGCAGGCCTAAGAAAGGAGCAATAAGTCATAACTAGACTTTACCATTAAACACCGTCGCACACTAAATCATAAACAGTTTTTAGAAATACCAGCAAGAGAGAAGGATGTTTAAACACATCGTCGTCAATGAAAAATGGCTGCATTCCAGATCCATTTAAAATATACAATAATAGTTTATGGAATGTACACTTATGGAGAATTAACTGGTCTGGAATGTGTGTTATGTTTGACAGAAACCATTTTGGATTCCTGAAATCTAAGGCTGGGGAGAAGGGTTACTATTCATTGTAAATAACTAGGTTTGGTTTCCATACATTTGTTTTACTTTGTTCCCTGCAATTTAGGGAATGTAGTTTAAAGACATTCCTCCTTTTTTTAGGGCTGAAAATAATATCTTTAGTCATTCATTTCTTTTATCCCAATGACTTTGTGGGGACATTTTGGCAAAGCAAAAGATTCCCACTACATTCCAGAATTGTTTCCATGTGGTCAAACAATTTTAGAAACAATGAATGATCAAGATGAAGTAGTTTTTTTAATCTAAAAAGTTTAAATATAAAACTTGCATTTTTTGGGAGAAAATAATACAATAGCTAATATCTTAAACGTAATTAATTCAAAAGATTCTAGACTATTATGACCTTTTTCATTTCTTAGCATAAATATACGACTATGTAAAATTATTTTCTCAGATTGTCAAATTTAAGCAGTAATACGTTTCAAGACCAAACATTTCTATGGATTATTTACTTTGTACAGTTAGTCATTAGCACACAAACTAAGTAACATGCTATCAAGAGCTACCATCTGTGGCCATTTCCAAACACCTGTAGGATCACAGTCTGGCCAAGCACTTGCAGAAAATAGATTTTTTTTTCTATTATTTTTCTTCTAACATCTGGTAGTTCAATGAATCCCATTACTGGGATATGGCCATAATGGATTATAATGAGGTCCATATTCAAAAGATAGCTGGTTTGCCAGGATATGCAGCAGCATGGCTGTGCCACTGATTTTGCCCAAATAAGTTTTGTGTGTGCATGTGTGTGTGTGTGTGTGTGTGTGTGTGTGTGTGTGTGTGTGTGTGTGTGTGAAAGAGAGCAAGCCTATATGTCACATATAGGCTGTCACACCACACACATGCACACAGGCTCTCTCTCTCTCTCACACACATACACTCACACACACATAGGGGTAGATTTTCGGGGATCTATGTGTGTGACCGGCCTTATGCACGCCGGGCCAATTTTCAAAGGTCCGGTCATGCACGTAAATCCCCGCAATGCACATAAGTTCCGGGACCTTGGGAAAGGGGCGGGGAAGGAGTGGGGCAGAGGTGGGGCGGGGCAGGGCTAGAGGCCCCCAGCACAGCGGCCATTTGCCGCAGTGCGGGGGGATTGTGTTCTGGTAGGGTGCCGGCAGGTGCAAAAGGTAAAATAAAGATTTTGGGGGGGCTAGGTTAGGGCTAGGGGCGGGTAGGTTAGAGGAAGGGGAAGGGAGGTTAGTGTAGTGGGTTGGGAAGTTCTCTCCCAGACCGCTCCGAAATTGGAGTGGACTGGGAGGGAACTGAGGAAGGCCACGGGCGTCGGCATGCACAGGATGCACAAGTGTGCACCCCTTGCGCGTGCCGACCCCTGATTTTATAACATGCATGCGCATGTTATAAAACCGGGCATCCATGTATGCGCATGCGCACATCTTTGAAAATCTACCACATAGACTCTCTCTCTCACACACACACATACACACACACACATAAAATGTGTGCACGTATAAGAGCCTGTGAAAGTGAGAAATAAACTATGTATGTGGGTATCTGAGGGAGAGAGAGCCTATATATGTGAGACACAGGGAATATGTGAGTGAGATCATGAGTGTGTGTATGAGGGAAGGAGTGTGTGAGAGAATGAAAATTATGTGTATGTGTGTGAGAGAGAGAGCTTGTGTGCATGTGTGTGTATGAGAGGAACAGAGAAAGAGCTGCATATGTGTGAGAGAGAGTGTATGAGAGAATGAACATGTGTAAGTCAGTGGTGAGCTGGGTGGAAGAGGAATTGGATTCAGATGAGAACCAACATGGGCCCTGACTTTTACAGTCTGGGGCACTGATAAGCAGACAAGTAAAAAAGCACAGGACTGCTTCTAAGGCCAAATCCATAACAAAAATGTCAGCACTGTCTGAATTTTCAAGAAGGCTCATCACCCAATAAAAATGTTGCTAGCAGTAAATTTTTTATGGGTTATTATAAGGCTTGGTAGTAACTGCACGAAGTGGCAGTTGCTACCCTTAAGAGAAACATGGGGGTAACCTGCACAGCACAGCACAGCAGATACTACCATAAGAAGCTTTCAGGGCAAATTGAATGGACCATTTGGTCCTTTTCTGTCACTATTACTATGTTACTAATTAAGACTGTGTGTGTGAGAGAAAGGATAAAGCATGTGCAGCCCCCTTCCCACAATCCACGACAATCTCAGTGTGACTGGAAATCATAGCAACAACATAGGAAAATGTGGGAGGGAGGTTCTGGAAATCAGTTTTAGGCACTTAGGTAGAAAGCTTAAATCCAGAACCTCTAGGGTAGCATTCTCTGAAATGCTCCCTGTTCAATGCGCAGGTCACCAGAATCAGGCAGAGCTCCGGCGTCTCAATGTGTGGATGAGACAATGGTGCAAGGAAGAGGGATCAGGATTTGTAAGGAACTGAGGAACCTTTTGGGGATAGGAGAGTCTTTTTCAAAGGGATGGGCTCCACCTTAATCAGGGTGGAACCAGGCTGCTGGCGCTAACCTTTAAAAAGGAGATAGAGCAGCTTTTAAACCAAATCAAAGGGGAAAGCTGACAGTCGCTCAGGAGCGCATGGTTTGGAGAGAGGTATCCTCAAAGGATATTAATGAAGCATTAGAGTTAGGGCATCCCAAAAGAGAGGTTCCAATAATAAGAAAGGTAGTCCAAGTACCTATAATTAAAGACTCACTTGAGCTAAAAGATTCCAGTTTATCCCTGTCAACTGAAAAGCAGAATGTTAATACCAACAAAAAACACACTTTGAAATGTTCGTTAGGGATGTGAATCGTTTTTTGACGATTTAAAATATCGTCCGATATATTTTAAATCGTCAAAAACCGTTAGGGCCACGATACAATACCAATTCCCCCGATTTATCGTCAAAAAATCGTAAATCGGGGGAAGGGGGAGGGCAGGAAAACTGGCACATTAAAACCCCCTAAAACCCACCCCCGACCCTTTAAATTAAATCCCCCACCCTCCCGAACCCCCCCCCCCAAATGCCTTAAATTACCCTGGGGTCCAGCGGCAGTCCGTAGCTAAATCGGGGGAAGGGGGAGGGCAGGAAAACCGGCACACTAAAACCCCCTAAAACCCACCCCGACCCTTTAAATTAAATCCCCCACCCTCCCGAACCCCCCCAAATGCCTTAAATTACCCTGGGGTAGAGCGGCGGTCCAAAACGGCCTCCTGCTATTGAATCGCGTCGTCTTCAGCCGGCGCCATTTTGTAAAATGGCCGCCGCAAAATGGCGGCGGCCATAGACCAACACGATTCGACTGCTGGAGGTCGTTCCGGACCCCCGCTGGACTTTTGGCAAGTCTTGTGGGGGTCAGGAGGCCCCCCCAAGCTGGCCAAAAGTTCCTGGGGGTCCAGCGGGGGTCCGTGAGCGATTTCCTGCCGCGAATCGTTTTCCGTACGGAAAATGGCGCCGGCAGGAGATCGACTGCAGGAGGTCGTTCAGCGAGGGTTCCTGACCCCTGCTGAACGACCTCCTGCAGTCATCTCAGGTCTTGGAACATCTCAGGACTTGGAACACGGAACATATCAGGACTTGACTCACTGAAAATGATTCGGACATCAGGACTAGAACTCGGACATTAGGACTAGAACTCGGACATCAGGACGGAACATCAGGAATGGAACTTGGACATCAAGATGGGACATCAAGACTGGAATTCAGACATCAGGACTGGAACTCAGGCATCAGGATGGAACATCAGGAATGGACCTCGGACATCAAGACAAGGACAACGAGGAATGGAATGCCTTGAAGAAGATGAGGAGGAGGATGTCATCAGAGGCTTCTGGATCTGAGAGCTGAAACAGGATCCAGGAGCAATCCAACTCCTGAAATGGCTCCTTGTGAAGGTGAGGATGAAGTGGAAGCAAGGCCCTTAAGTAGGGCTGAAGATGACTATGCCCAGGGAGGAGTTTCAGAGGGACTACTCCCTACTGGCTCTTTAAATGCAGGATAAAGATGTGGCCATGCCCCTAGGCAGAGAGGGCTGGACCTTGGACAGCGGCCATGTTGCCACAGAGAGCAGGAGCAGGACTGGGCCGAGGAACAGGCCCCAATGAGGGAGGTGGCGTCCAAGCCGCGAAGAGGAAGCTGCAGGTGGCTCCATGCCACAGGAGAGCCTGAGGACTGTGGCCTCTGGGCCACGAGGAAAGAAGGCGGCGGCTCCTGAGCCACAAAGATGGCCTGATAGGCGGCATCCTGCCGCGGGAAACCACGGCGGCAAGGCCCGTCGTGCAGGAGTAGCAGTGGGCAGTCTCCTGATCACGTGGGATAAAGGCAGCGGCGTCAGGGAATTGGAACGGCACAAGGAGGAAGGTAAAAGGCCTCCCGTGGCTATGGCCGCTGGAGGAGTCGCAACACGAGATGGAACAGCTCCCCTATGAAGAAAGACTAAAGAAGTGAGGGCTGTTCTGCTTGGAGAAGCGACGTCTGAGGGGGGATGTGATAGGGTCTTTAAAATCATGAGAGGTCTAGAACAGGTATATGTGAATCAGTTATTTACTCTTTCGGATAATAAAAGTACTAGGGGGCACTCCATGAAGTTAGCAAGCAGCACATTTAAAACTGATCAGAGAAAATTCTTTTTCACTCAACGCACAATTAAGCTCTGGAATTTGTTGCCAGGGAATGTGGTTAGTGCAGTTAGTGGAGCTGGGTTTAAAAAAGGTTTGGATAAGTTCTTGGAGGAGAAGTCCATTAACTGCTATTAATCAAGCTGACTTAGAAAACAGCCACTGCTATTACTGGCATCAGTAGTATAGGATCTACTTAGTGTTTGGGTACGTGCCAGGTACTTGTAGCCTGGATTGGCCACTGTTGGAAACAGGATGCTGGGTTTGATGGACACTTGGTCTGACACTGTATGGCAATGTCTTAGGTTCTTATGACCTCCTGATATGCCTTGAAAATTTGTCTTTGAGCATATGGAAAACAAAAATGTTATTCAGTGGTGTAATTACAAAAAAATAATTCAGTGGCATAATTGTGTGCTTATATTAGTAGAATATGTGGATCCTCCATATAGTAAGTCCTCATGATCCTCATGGACCCCGATATGTCCTGAAATTTTGGTGCAGATTGGATGCAAAAGGGAACATTTATTAGGTGGTATAATAACATGTCCACAGTCTTAGGATACATAGCTCCAAAAAAATTAAGTCTGTTAGAATTCAAATGTCTTCCCTGATGTTCTGAAAATTTGGTAGGGGGTCAGAGAAAAAACAAAAATTTTATTTGGTGGCATAATTGCACAAAGTTATGAAGTGGTGTAATTGCCTGTGAAATATGTGAATCTCCCAAAAATATCCCTTTGGGGTTGCCCTGGATAAGATTGGGAAGCCCTGGTTTATTATGTGCTTCCTCCGTTTCATTTTTGTAACTCACTGACTGGAAATACCACTTCTCCTTCAGGCCCCATGCCCTTTTCAGGCCTTCCAGCATCAGGCCTGCTCCATCAAAGTGCTGACCCCTTGGGCTGCTCTAAACTCATCGTAGGCCTCATGCCCTCAGGACCGCACTCTGGTCCAACCAGCACCAGCCATCGAACTCCAGGGAATTATTTTAAATTGTATTACTCCTGTTCACAATACTATTTTATATTGGGCCAACATGATATCTGACAAACTGCACAAACATGATTTTTGAAGTTCATTTCTTTGGAAAATGCTTATGTTAATTGAAGAGCTTATGACCTAGAAAGTTTTTTCTTGGACTTGTACGGCTACTAGAACTATTTTTTTTCAATTTAGTATTTATTCAAATTTAAATCTTATTTACAAGAAAGGCAGTACATCAAAAAGAACAAGTATATTAACACTTAGTTCTAAGATAAAGACAATCTACCATCAAATAACTCGTTACAATTTTCTAGTCCACATCAAGGGAATGCTTAAAAAGATAATAATAAAGAAATTTATACAAGACAACAAAAAGGAAAGATCGGAGGTTAATTATACTTATATGAGCAATAAATTACTGCTAGATGACTTTACCCAATCTGTCCTCTTGCCTTGTCCCTCAAAAAAAGTTTCAAGGTGCATGGGGTCAGAAAATACGTAATTATTATTTTAAAAGGAAATCAGACATTTACAAGGGAATGTAAGAAAAAAAGTAGCTCCCAAAGATAATACTTTGTGTTTCAACATCAAAAATTGTTTCCTCTATGTCTAAGTACTAACTGAGATATCCAGAAAGATCTGAATTCTCTGATCACAAAATTGAAAATCTTTACAGGAAAAATATTTACGGAAAACCAACTCCTTATCCCTCTCTAAACTAAAGAAACCCAAAAGAGTAGCTCTAGAAGAAATGTCATCAATAGAAGACTCTAAAAAGCTAGAGATGCTTGCCTCATTGGAAGATAATTGATCCACAGCACCCTCTTCCACATTAACGTTCTTTTTCCTTCTAGGAAGATACTATACTGTGTATCAGAGATTACTGGTATCTTATTGCTTGAAAACCCCAGAATGTTTATTAACGAGTTACGGGGAAATTTATAAACCGAAGATTCTTCTCCCTCTGGATACTTTCTTTATTCTCTAATTGATTGCAGATTATTAAATTATCTTTAATATATGCATATCTTACAGCCTGATCAGTAGTCATAAAGGTCTTCACATAAAGTACATCTTTTTCAATTGACCCTGAATGAGAACCATAACGTTGAAATTTTTGCTTTGACTCTTCCGTCAGATTACTCATTTGTAACGACAGGTGCATGGAAGTATTTTCTGTTCTTGATACAACCTTCCAAACGTCCAACAAAGATATATTATTGGGCTCCAAGGAACCCACACCAACTCCAGCTAACAAAGGGGATGTAGATGGAGTAAAACCAGTGTCAGGTAATATAATATTAATAGAGTTCAATTCACCTGATGAACAAATATTAAGATCTTTACTCACAGTCAAATTCCTTCCAGAAGGGGCATCTATCTTCAATTCTTCCCCCTGCAATTTGGAAGTTATATCATCCATAGGAGATCTAGTATCAAATCTCTCCACCACCTTCATACAATTCTCCATAGTGTCCTCGTTAGGTGTCAATAAGCTCACTGATACACTACTTTAGCTCCAGGAGAGGTCACGTCACCCTTAAAGGCTTGAGGTTGCAATGGAGGAACATTGATGCTGAAGCTTAGAGAGGCACCAGATGACACAGAACCCTCTCTTATGCCCATAGATGCTGTTGAAGATAAGTAGACCACATGAGAATCTATGGGATTGTTTGATGATTACATGAAAGCTGGAGTCTTGTCTTTTCTCTTCCTTCCCATAGGTAATAACAAAACAATCAAAGAGGAAATCTGTTCTAAGTATTGCACCCTTTAGACAGCAGCTTTGATGCACCATTGGCCTGCCGCGTTTCATGGCACCAGTGGCCTCTGAAGATGACATCAGCAGTTCTCAATCTGGGGGGGGGGGGGGGAGGAGGGCAAACACACTGGCATTGTTCTTGGATCTCAATGATCTTCCCTTGGCCACCTTCTTCTCTCCTCGGTAAGCGTGACTACTAGAACTATTTTAAATCTGAAAACAAAACTTTGTGTGGTAGGTATTACAGTTTTTCCTCTTAAGTCTTGTTCTGATATACTATACAGGTAAGCATGCACAGTTTTTCTTATTGCTAGCTAAATCATTTGCAGATGTTTCTCTGATTTCCTTTTTTGGAAATGTGTAAAAAGAAAAAGCTTTAGTTGCCTGAAAAAAAATGCCAATTGTCAAATCATGATTTGTAAGTCAGATTCTTCTGATAAGTGCTTTCATTTTGGTTTCTGTAAGCATTCTCCTTTTATGGGAATAAAAGTAATTTACAGTTCAGAACTCCATCAGCCCCTGCTGAAAGGAGGTGACTGCATGATGGTTATATTGCATGCCGTACCTGCTTGTTGAAATGTAATATATTTTAGTACCATTGCCCCGTCATTGTTTATAATAAAGTTATCACCTGCCACAACTCAGCTCTCCAGGCTGGCGAGGCCTTCCCAGCACTGTAAGCAGAGCAGTCTACGTCTGGCTGCTTTAAACAGACAGTCTTACTAAACTGTTGATGTGTCATCTCCGGGTTTTGTTTTTACCTCCCCCTCTAAGCTATGATCCTGAACAGTAGATTCTTCTTCTAAGAACAGCCTTGGGATCAGATAAAAATATTCTTCTAGGCATGGCATTCGTGTATCTGGAAATTGCTTCCAAGGGAAGGAAAATGTGAGGCTTTGACATATGCAAGCAGACGTTGCTGCGATGGATTAGAAAAGATTTGTTTTATAGAACAATATTTTTCTCTAGACATGTTCTCTATAGCTCTTTTAATCTCTCTAATTAGAACTATGTCCTGTTTTGAAGATGTATGATCTGCCAACTGTGGAATGTTCCCCCTGCCCCCCCCCCGCGCACTCTTGCTCCCACAAAAGGAAAGGAAATACAATTGTTGAAGTAACTGCAGAATCCGTCTTCTATGGTCTTAGCTGCAAGAATTCAGTGAACACCATTTTAGAAGCTGTTTGTAGAAAAAATATATATATATTTCTCAACCATGCTACAAGCAAATGCTCCACATACACAAAACATGAACATCCACCATTGTTTCCTTAAAAAATGAAAAAAACAATTACTGATTTGTCTTCTAAAAGAAAAAACGTGGCCATATGTAATATTTTGACTAAAAAAGCTTAAAAATAAAGTATGAACTAAATCCCTGATCAGGTATTCTGAAGTTAACTTGATTTATAGGGTGATAATAATAACTGGCATACAGAAAGAATGTCTTCGGGAAAACTGGTCCCATAGCAAAGATTTGTCTGAAAAGGCTGGAATCCATCCGTCTCATGTGATTTTATTACAGGGTTATTGTTAAAGAAAAGGTCAGCAACTACTTGGCACAACTGGTTATACACCAGGACAACAACAATCACAGATCCCTCAAGATAAATACATATTTGGGTGGGGATGAATAAACCTTATGAGGAAAAACTCCCCACTAATTAATAGCAACTGAATAAATTTATTTAATAAAATTTGGGATACTACTATACAAGTGGTTTAGAGGACGATGACATCTGGACTTCACTGCTGACCACTAAAGGATTCAGATTTACTAAAAAAAAAACCTGCAGGAAGTCCATGACTGGCCAGGGAAAACCTGCGGGCAATTGCATTTAAATTCATGAAGAAACTGTGTGCCTCCTAATCACCAGCAGGTTGCTCGTGGAAATCTGCAGCTTTTTAGTATTTTGCATTGTAATGCAAGAAACAGATTTTTCAGAAAGCTGGGCTCCAACCTGCGTGCCGATTGGCAGCTTTGTCTCCACCAGATAATGACTTGGTGGCACATCATTAATATGAAGGGTTTACATGTTGTAAATTTGTACAAACTTCCACCTGTACAACTGCAGTTTGGTGATCCTCCTTCAGCACATCTCCCTGTTAGCATACTGACTGGAGCTATAACTACTTTAAGCAATGGAGAAGCACTCTGTTATTGGGCCTCAAAATTGGATCTGATGTAGTTTTAGTGTGATCGGTGGGTTAACGCAGATGATATTGCTTAACACAGTTTTGTGCTAATTATTCATGAGCTACTTAGTTCATTTGCTTATTTTCTGCATTAGATTCCATGAAGTCCACTTTAATGGTAATACAGACTGACACATTAAAGTTCATGAATTATTGCAAGTGTCAATGCATCTTAGGGAACATATAATGTGTTAATGCTATGCACTTTAGCACATATAATCCTTAGTGTGAATCTGGTCCCCTTCTCCCACTCTCCGTCAGAACTGTCTAGCTAGCTCAAAAAAAGTATAAATCTGTCTGGTACCACCATTTCTCCTGATGTTGAGTCTGCACTAAATCTATCATTTGGATCCACAAGGCAACATGATCTTTTTATATTTTAGGTGAATTTTCAGAAGTTTGCGAGAATACTGAAGTTGATTTTTTTTTCTTTATGAATCCCAATAGATAATGGAATAGCTCAGTTTTGAGGAATAAATCATCATGGCTAACATCGAGACAGAAGTTTCATAGATGAAAGGTTTTTCAGCATTCGGTGCTTACCAATATGTCTACATTAGAATGCAAAATCTAAAAACCTTTATTTAATTGAACTTAACAAGTATCGGAAGTATGCTCTCACTAAGAGTACACATGTAGATGTAATGATCTTGTCCTCAGAGCACTATCTTACTATGTCTTGATGACCTCCAACTTCTGCTTCCTCTCTACACATCCTGACATGTCCTTCTTCCCAAAATGATCAAAATGATTAAAAGAGATGTGACACAATGGTCCGCATTTGACGAAGTATCCGACATCGAAGTTGAATCCATGATAAAACATTTAAATCCTGCCCCACATAAAATAGATACCATACCGACTATGGGTATAAAAAAACTTGCTGACATAGCCTCCCATACAATAGCCAAAATCATTAACCTATCCCTTAACGAAGGAACAATGCCAGATATTCTAAAAGGTGCAATAATCAAACTACTACTGAAGAAAAAGAATTGCGACCCAAATAACTTAACTACAGACCAGTCTCAAACCTACCCCTCCTTGCCAAATTAATAGAAAAAACGGTACAGAAACAACTAGCTGAACACCTAGAAAACAATAACATACTTCATCCCTCACAACACGGCTTTAGAAAACACTACAGCACTGAGACACTGCTGATCTCTCACATGGATAATGTACTACGAGGATTTGATAGTGGTAAACACTACATAATGATACTATTGGATTTGTCAGCAGCATTCGACACAGTAAACCACTCCATACTTTTAAAAAGGCTAAAAGAAATAGGTCTGCAAAACAAAACACTGGACTGGTTCAGATCCTACCTAAACAATAGATTTTTTCAAGTACAGATAAAAAAATATGATATCAGACAAGATCAAGCTAAAAACAGGAGTACCTCAGGGCTCAACAGTCTCAGCGACACTATTTAACATCTATATGTTACCCCTATGCCACCTCCTGGCAGGACTTGGTATCACACACTACATTTACATGGACGACATTCAACTAATTTTACCCATAGATGAAGCAATTGAAAAAACACTAAACCCAGCAATGATGTACCTAGATACATTTAAACAATTACTAAGCCAAATGGAGCTAGTGATAAACATTTAAAAAAAAACGGAGTTTATACACCTAGAACGAAAAAACATGGAACTGATTCAAAACCCTATCAAACTTAAAAATGATCAGAAAGTGGATATAGCCGAGAAAGCTCAAAACCTAGGAGTAATAATTGACACAGAACTTAGCCTTAAACAACACATATCACTGAAAGTCAGCGAAGGCTACGCCAAACTTATGGTCCTCAGGAGGCTAAAACCGCTACTAACCCAGAAACACTTCAGGACAGTCCTTCAAGCACTGATTTTCATGAGTACAGACTACTGTAACACACTATTTCTGGTATTACCGTACTCAACAATAAGACCACTACAAGTCCTACAAAACTCTGCTGCCAGAATACTCACTGGCAAGAGCAAAAGAGACCACATCACTCAAACACTGGCCGAACTACACTGGTTACCAATAGAGCAGAGAGTGCAATATAAAACACTATGCATAATTCACAAACTAATCAATGAAGAAAAAGCTGAATGGTTAATTAAACACAGCGCTACGCTTACATGTACCCCATAGAAATCTGAGATCAGCCAATAAAGCTCTACTAACCATCCCCTCGGTAAAGACAGCGAAGCTAACACAAGTTAGAGAGAGAGCACTATCCTTGGCTGGTCCAATATTATGGAACACATTGCCACTAGAGACAAGATTACAGAGTGATCCATAAATTCTTCAAAAAAAGTTTAACATGGCTATTCAGGAAAGCATTTTACAATGAGAACAGAGAA
Source organism: Rhinatrema bivittatum (assembly GCF_901001135.1). Lineage (NCBI taxonomy): Eukaryota > Metazoa > Chordata > Amphibia > Gymnophiona > Rhinatrematidae > Rhinatrema > Rhinatrema bivittatum. Next base: position 146,174,985 of record NC_042617.1, on the reverse strand, counting down.
TAAGAAACACAGAACAAGGTTACCTAGATGCATGGTCTCACATCTTTTATTTTTATACTCAAAAGATAATGTTAGAGAACTCTGATTTAAGCACAATTCTTGTATGATTACCCTATTAATCATATATATGGACTAGATCCATGTCACCTATCTTATACCTTATATTATGTAAACATGTACCGACACTGTAATGGCACTTTCATAGATACGTTTTGTAACCAAACTAAATATATGTGCCTCTAGGTAATGTGATGGTGCATTACTAAACGATGGTATAGAAAAGATTTAAAATAAAATAAATAAATAAATTGTCTCAACAGCAGGGTCTACTTTCTCTGCCTCTGTGACATTACACCACTGTCTCTTCATATCTTTTGTGCAGTCCAGCACAGCTGGCTTTCATTGACTATGGAGGCTACATTTTGCTAATCTTGCCTGTCACTTATCCACATAAGAGGCTCATTAATAAGCTGAAAAAAAGAGAGGCAAATATAATTATCTCAGACAACAAATTAAACTTAAAACAACCATTAACTGTCCTGCAAAGTTTAAATCTTTGAACAAGTGAAAAATGTACCTTTTTTTCTACCACTGTACCAAGAAAATTGTGTGTGGGAACAGGGAATAATTATATATGCACGTCCTTTAAAACTATTAGGCACCAAAACACACTAGTGTAGGAAAGCATTATGAGGTCCATATTCAATCACTGTCCAGATAGCTGGATAAACTTATCCAGCTAACTTTGAATATATATTGAATAGTGCAGCCGCATTATTGAGTATAGCCAGCTAAATTTATCCAATGAACTTTAGGAAAGCTGTTTGACCTGACAAGACTTAGCCAGCTAAGTTATCCTGCTAACTCTGAAAATCTTAGCCGACTAACTCAACTCCTTCCAGTTAAACCCCTGGAACGCCCCTAACTTATCCAGCTAATTTCTAGCTGGCTAACATATTGGCCAACTAAGAGCCCAAATATTAAACAGTGGAGTGCCTCAGGGATCTGTACTTGACTGGTGCTTTTCAATATATATATAAATGATCTAGAAAGGAATACGACCAGTGAGGTTATCAAATTTGCGGATGATACAAAATTATTCAGAGAGTTAAATCATTACATTACAGGAGGACCTTGTAAGTCTGTAAATGGCAGATGAAATTTAATGTGGACAAGTGCAAGGTGTTGCATATAGGGAAAAATAACCCTTACTGTAGTTACACGATGTTAGGTTCCATATTAGGAGCTACCACCCAGGAAAAAGATCTAGGCATCATAGTTGATATTACTTTAAAATTGTCAGCTCAGTGTGCTGCAGCAGTCAAAAAAGCAAACAGAATGTTAGGAATTATTAGGAACGGAATGGTTAATAAAGCGGAAAATGTCATAATGCCTCTATATCGCTCCATGGTGAGACTGCACCTTGAATTCTGTGTACAATTCTGGTCACCGCATCTCAAAAAAGATATAGTTACGATGGAGAAGGTACAGAGAAGGGCAACCAAATGATAAAGGGGATGGAACAGCTCCCCTATGAGGAAAGACTGAAGAGATTAGGGCTGTTCAGCATGGAGAAGAGACAGATGAGGGGGGATATGATAGAGGTCTTTAAGATCATGAGAGGTCTTGAATGAATAGATGTGAATCAGTTATTTACACTTTCAGAAAATAGAAGGACTAGGGGGCATTCCATGAAGTTAGCAAGTAGCACATTTAAGACTAATCGGAGAAAATTATTTTTCACTCAATGCACAATAAAGCTCTGGAATTTGTTGCCAGAAAATGTAGTTAGTGCAGTTAGGGGTAGATTTTAAGAGGCGCGCGAACAGCCTACTTTTGCTTGCGCATCAGACTCAAGCAAAAGTACGCTGGATTTTAGTAGATACGCGCGGAGCCGCGCGTATCCACTAAAATCCTGGATCGGCGCGCGCAAGGCTATCGATTTTGTATAGCCTGCGCGCGCCGAGCCGCGCTGCCTCCCCCCGTTCCCTCCAAGGCCGCTCCGAAATCGGAGCGGCCTTGGAGGGAACTTTCCTTTGCCCTCCCCTCACTTTCCCCTCCCTTCCCCTACCTAACCCACCCGCCCGGCCCTGTCTACACCCCCCCCTTACCTTTGTCGGGGGATTTACGCCTCCCGGAGGGAGACGTAAATCCCCGCGCGCCAGCGGGCCTGCTGCGCGCCGGGCCGCGTCCTGGGGGCGGGTACGGAGGGCGCGGCCACGCCCCCGGGCCGTAGCCACGCCCCGTACCCGCCCCCAAAACGCTGCCGACACGCCCCCGGAACGCCGCGACGACCGGGCCCGCCCCCCGACACGCCCCCGACACGCCCCCCTCCGAGAACCCCGGGACTTACGCGAGTCCCGGGGCTCTGCGCGCGCCGGGAGGCCTATGTAAAATAGGCTTCCCGGCGCGCAGGGCCCTGCTCGCCTAAATCCGCCCGGTTTTGGGCGGATTTAGGCGAGCAGGGCTCTGAAAATCTACCCCTTAGTGTAGCTGGGTTCAAAAAAGGTTTGGATAAGTTCTTGGAGGAGAAGTCCATTAACTGCTATTAATCAAGTTTACTTAGGGGCGGATTTTCAAAAACATTTACATGCGTAAATCTGGGTTTTACACATGTAAATGCACTTTACTCGAGTAAGTGGGCTTTTGAAAATTGCTACAATATATGCCATTGAATCGTCCATAAGATTTATTCGCATAAGTGCACTTTACGTGAGTAAATGGCTTTTGAAAATTGCTACAATAGTAGTTACATTTATGCGCGTAACTCCTTTGAAAATTACCCCCAGTGGGAATAGCCACTGCTATTAATTGCATCAGTAGCATAGGATATTCTTAGTGTTTGGGTAATTGCCAGGTTCTTGTGGCCTGGTTTGGCCTCTGTTGTAAACAGGATGCTGGGCTTGATGGAACCTTGGTCTGACCTAGCATGGCAATTTCTTATGTTCCTTATGCTAGATGGATAACTTCTGAGTTAGCCATCTAAATGCTTTTAAATATGGATCTCATATTTGTATTCAAAAAAATGTTTGCTAAAGTTTTTTATACACTACCAGACAACAATGTGGAAAACCTTTATCAAATCTGTGCTTCCCTCACAGTTGTAAAACATCAGTCAAGATCTTCCTCCAACAATAATGTAAAAAATATCTTTATCAAATTTGTATTTCCCTTACAGTTATAAAACATTGATCAAGTTCTTCCTCCATGTTGGCCATGTTTCATTGAGTAGCTTTGTCAAGGAGGTGAAGTCAAACCAATATACTCTGCTCCAAAAACCAGCAATGTTAAAACATATCTATAGTACCAATCGTTATGGTTCATCAAGCTTCTTCAAACATGGTTGAGCCCTTGTGATCCGGGGCTGGCAAGGCTTAGGCGAGAGTCCTGTATAGAGCAGTCAAATGAAGTCAAGTAGTGGGCAGAGGTCAGAACAGGCAGCAAGTGAACCATATCAAGGTCCAGATCAAGGATGGGGGAGGCAGCGAGTAAGCGGTGTCAATGGCTAGGCCAAGGTCAGGGCAGGCTGTGAGCAAGTGGTGTCAAGTTCTAAGCTTGGGTTAGAGCTGATGGTAGTCCAGAAGTGTAGTAAATACCCTTAGCAACAGACAGAACCAGGAGTCAGGCAGAGACAGACAAAACAAGGCACTGGGTTAAAGACATAAGTAGGGCCAAACAGGGAAAGACAACAGCGAGACTGGGCAGGGTAACAACTAGGCAAGACAAGGTAAGGTAACAACGAGACAAAACGAGGTAACAACAAAGCAAGATAGCAAGCAACATGCACTGCAAGGCAGGAGGACTTGTTGCTGAGGCATCAAGGGAAGTGTAGCTGGGGTTTAAATTCCCAGCCGCATGATGTCATCAAGAGTACTGCTGCAAGGCTTTCCTGTCATGAGGCTTTCATAGTCCAGCGTGCACACACACCTGGGGGCTGCACCCGAAAATCAGAGGGAGGCAGAGAATGGTAGCATGCTTGTCATGTCAGGAATTGCTGGTGTGCTGGGTGAGTGTGATTGGATGTGGTGCTGTTTCATGGTCAGCCAGCATTACAGTTCTGCCCCTCTAAGCCTCTTCCCAAAGACTCTGGGTTTGGGCTTATGTGGGTATAGGTGATGGAACTTTTGAGTGAAATGGAGAGCTTGAACATCAGAAGCTGGTACCCAAGAGTTTTCCTTGGGACCCAAAATGCGCTTGGTGTCAAGAATCTCCTGAACTTCATACTTTGTGTCCTCCTCTGAGATCACCTCAGTTGGTTTAGGAGGGGATCATGAGGGCCAGAATAAAAGTAGAGGTTTGAGAAGTGATACATGGAAAATGTTATGGACCTTCAGGGTAGGTGGCAACGATATGGCACTTGTCCAATCTGTTGAATGATAGGAAATGGGCCGATGAAACAAGGTGAGAATTTTGTAGATGAATTCTTCAGTTGTAGGTTATGGGTATTAAGCCAAGGCAACTCTCCAGGTTTGAGTTGAGGTGCTGGCTGGAATCTTTTGTCCGCTTGCCTTTTGCATTTCTCAGTGGCCAAGGTGAGAAGTTGGTGGGGTTTTTTGCCACAACCCCTTAAGATATTGACCAGAACATCGGCTGCAGGACACAGGACTGTTACTGGTATAGGAAGTGGGACTCATGGATGTCTGCAATACAAGATCTGGAATGGAAATGACCCCGTGGAGTCTCCAATGTAATTATTATGGCAGAATTTTGCCCAGGGAAGAAGATATGGCCAACCATCCTGTCGTTCATTTACATAGGCCCTCAAGGAATCCCTTGAGAATCTGATTAGTTCTTTCTGTCTGTTCATTACTTTGTGGATGGTACATGGAGAAGTCCAAAGACATTCTAAACTTCTTGCACAGGCTTTTCCAGAACTGTGCTGTGAATTGCACTCCTCGTTCTGAGAGAATGTGTTCAGGTAAGCCATGGAGTCAAAAGATGGGCTGAAAAAAGAGACAAGCTAGTTCTGGTACAGAAGGAAGTCTGGGAAGCGGTATGAAATGAGCCATTTTTGAGAACTGGTCCACCACAACAGAAATGGAAGTACAGTCATTAAGGAGAGGTAGGTCAGTTGCCAGTGCCACATGGGTCCCTGGTTTCTCAGGGTGTTGCAACAGCTGTTACAGTCCCCAAGATCAGGTGTGGGAACTCTTGTTAACTGCACAACTAGGACAGGATTCAATGTAGCATTGTACATCATATCTTATTTGAAGCCACCAATAGTGGCAGAGGAATAGTTTCAAAGTTTTAGCTACTCCAGGATCACCTGCCAGGTGGGGATTATAGACATACTTAAGTATTTTTCCCAGAGTCGTTTGGGTCCACTGTCTTCCTAGGTGGTATGGAGACTTCTATGGCTATCACGATCCTCGCAGGATCAACAATATGTCGAGGTGGTTCTGTGAAGTCTTCTGTTTCAAAGGACCATGAAAGGGAGTCAGCCTACTAGTTCTTTTCCACTGATCAGTACCAGAGCTCAAAGTTGAAGCAGTTAAAGAATAGGGATCATCAGGCCTGGCGGGGGTTCCACTGCTGGGCTTGCTGGAGATCCTGCAAGTTTTTATGATTTGCAAAAATCATGACTGCTGACTAGCTCCCTCCAAATCCAATTTCACCAAGAGGAGTTCTCTGTCTCTGATGGTATAATTCCTTTCCATGGGTGTGAATATTTTAGAAAAGGAGAAGCAAGGCATGAGAGTTCCTTTATCATGCTGTGCAAGGACAGCCCGTACCCCAATGCAGAGGCTTCTACCTCTACAATAAAGGGCCTAGATGGCACCGGGTGTTGGAGGCAGGGATCCTTGAAGATTATTTGCTTGAGGCAACATAAGGCCTGGATTGTGTCTTCAGACCAGTTTTGTTTTTTTTTGTGAGAGGAGTAGCCAGTGAGGAATTTCCATGCATGAACTGCGGGTAATAATTGGCAAAGCCAAGAAACCTTTGCTAGACCTTGAGCTCCCACCAACTGAAGCAAATCTTGAATGGCCTTTAGTTTTTCCAGATCCATGCGTAGACCACAATGGGAGATAATATAGCCCAGAAAAGGTAGCTTATCCTGCTCAGCTTATCCTGAGAAAAAAAGAATATCATCCAGATATACTAAGACATGAGAATAGAGAAAATCCCTAAAGATCTCAATGATCATTTATTGGAAGATGGCGGAGGCATTGCAAGAGCCTAATGGTATTACCAGGTATTCATAATGCCCTTCATGTGTATTAAATGTCATCTTCCACTCATCCCCCTCTCATATCTAGATGAGGTTGTAGGCTCTTATGAGATCCAGTCTAGTAAATATGTAGGTAGTCATGTAGGCAGTCAAAGATTTCCGTAATTAGGGTAGCTGTTCTTGCAGGATATAGTGTTGAGGCCCCTATCATTAATGCATGTCCTGAGAGAGCCATCATTCTTACCAACAAAGAAGAATCCTTCCCCTACTGGGGATGGTAAAGGCCAGATAAAACCTTCCTCCAAGTTTTCTTGGATGTAGCTGGACATAGCAGCTGTTTCAGGAATGGATACTGGGTAGACTCTGCCCCTAGGGGGCATCTTATCTGGGAGCAGGTCAATCAGGCAGTTGTAAGACCTGTGTGGTGGCAATGTCTGCATGCTTTTTACTAAAGACATCTGCAAATGCTATGTAATGAGGAGGAAGGCTCAAGAGGTCTGGGATCTTCCAGGCTAGAAGCATGAGTAGAAGAGAATTCAACATCCTTAGCAACAGACAGAACCAGGAGTCAGGCAGAGACAGACAGATATGTTGCTGGCATGATGATGACCTCAAGAGGGTAATCTGCAGTGCCTGCCAATCTATTGTAGGATTAGGTAGCATCAGCCAAAATATGCCACAGATGATTGGATTGACTGCCCTGGACAGTACATAGAAAGATTTGCTTTCCTTGTGCAGGAATCCAGTTTGCAGCATGAGTGGCGGAGTGACTAAGGACAGTAAGCCAGGGAAAGGTTTGTCATAAATGGAAATGTGTTACTGGCGAACCAAGGCTTTGCTGATAAAGTTGCCTCTGGTATTGAGGGAGGTGAGACAAACTGGCACAAGAAACTGAGGAGAGAATGAGGGCCATCCTAGAGTTGCCTTTTCAACCAACTCTAGGCTTGGAAGTTTCCTGCCTTTTCAGGACAACGGCCAATGAAGAGTCCCTGAGCAGTGCAATAAAAACACCGGTTGAGCCACCAAAATCTCTGTTTTTCTTCCCCGATGACTCAGGCCTTGCTAAGTAGCATGGGTTCTTCTGAGGAGGGCACAGGCAGAGCATCTGAGGTAGGAACCAGAGGATGTTGGAACTTAGGCACCAGACTAACGTGCTGACAAGAAGCCTCCCTCTCTTGGGCCCACTCTTGGAAGCAGAAGTCTATTTGATTAGCTAGGGCAATGAGATCCTCTAATGTGGGTGGCAGATTTCAGCCTGCTAGCTCATCTTTGATGCACTCTGAAAGGCCCTGCCAAAATACAATTGTGAAACTGTCTTCACCCCAATGGAGTTCTGAAGCCAGTGCCTGGAACTGGATAGTATAGTGGCCCACCATGCTAATGCCCTGTCTGATACTCAGTAACCACAGTTGAAGTCTGACCAAGCTCGTTGAATGCCTGCTGGAATTGTTTCAGGAAATTATCCAGATTCCCTACCAGGGGATCATTCCATTCCCAGAGCAGTGATGCCCAGGCTAGGGTAGGCCCCACTAGGAGAGAGAGCATAAACATCACCTTAGCTTGGTCCGAGGGGAAGCTGGCAGCTTGTAGCTCAAAGTGCATCCTGCATTGATTAATTAAACTTCAGCAGGCCTTTGGATTCCCCTCATACAAAGACGCTGGTGATAGGTGTGGCATGGGTCCCAAATGCTAGGTGGGTGTGTCTGGAGGAAATGCCAGTGCAGGTGCATGAACCTTTAAGGATTCCATTTGGGCCATCAGGCATTGGAGTATGCAGGTCATATTATTGAGCTGGTCTTACTGCTGCTGGACTTGGAGAGCCAAGCCTGAGATAGCCTGAGCTGGAAACAAGTCCACTGAGCTCATGGCCTCAGCAATCTGTCATGGATGTGAGCTCTTGGGCTGTGGCATGGTTGAGGCAAACCTACTAGGCCCACACTGACTGCAGGTACTAGAACTGGTTCTAGAGCTTCACCTATACCAGTCCCGTTCCCTGCAGGGTACATCCTTGGGTTCCAGGGGCTGGCAGGGCTTAGGTGAGAGTCCTGCATGGAGGAGTCAGATGAAGTCACATAGTGGGCAGAGGTCGGGGTAGGCAGTGAGCGAATGGTATCAAAATCCAGGCCAAGTTTGGGGTAGGCAGTAAGCCAGAGGTGTCAATGTCCAAGCTGGGGTCAGGGCAAATGGCAGTCCAGAAGAGCAGTCAGTATCCATAGCAAAGGTCAGAACCATCAGGAAGAGATGGACAGAGAAGACAAGGCACTGGGGACAAGACACATGCAGGGTCAGACAGGGAAAGACAACAGGGAGGCAAGACTAGGCAGGGTAACAAAAAGGCAAGGTAACAATGAGGCATGATGAGGTAACAAAGAAGCAAGACAACAAACAACCATGCACTGCAAGGCAGGAGAACCTGTTACTGAGTGATCGAGGGAAGCACGACTGAGGTTTAAATACCCAGCTTGGTGACGTCATCTGGAAGCGCTGCTGCTCAGCTTTCATATCGTGAAGCCTTCATAGACTGGTGCACATGCGTGCACCTAGAAGCAGCACCGGTGAACTGGAAGGAGGCAGAGAATGGCAGTGTCCTTGCCACATCAGGACTCAGTGGCATGCTGGGTGAATACAGGCCAGTCACGGGGCTGTCCTGTGGCTGGCCAAGTGTTAACAATTAGCCAGTATAGAACCCACACAGCTGAAGTTTACATGCTTTTCCTGAGATACACAGGGCCTCTAAGTCTCATGTTAACAGAGAATGCATTAGTTTTATTCACCAAACTTGCCGAATATCTTTTGGCTGTAAATTTTTTAAGCCATAATTTGGGGTAAATCGAGTCCTAAAACAGCACATGAGTACCGAGAAGCAAAAGAAAAATAGGAAATGATTGATGGAAACTTCCATAAAAATATGATATATTCCAAAATAATCTCTGTAAGCATCACTATGGACAAAGCAAGGCTTTCAGTATTAAGGTATAAAAAAAAAACCTCAGAGTCTGCAGAAACTGTCTGCCGTGCAAACTGATTACTTTGGCATCCTGCTTGGTGAGATTGGTATATAAATTATTACAGAGTGATGGCGTTTTAGAAGAAAAGCAGGATGGTTAAGCCTTTTAGTCCATCCTGGGAGATTCAAGTTTTACTTTAATTGATTCTGACTCCTACTTACATTACTATTCTTAATTTTGAATAGTGTGTATATGTAGAACTTATCTTTTTTTTTTTATTTTAATGAATGTAAACCCTTCATGTGAAAGACAAGTCACGAACTGAAAAGAAATAGTTGGTGGGTGGTGAAAAAAATCTGCCTGAAACACAGATGGAATTCCAATGTTTCCTTTCCAACACCTAGCAGGCAGCCAGTTTCGGAGATGTTCCATAAAAATCCTCTTTCAGGAACATAGTTAGTAGAATCATTTGCAAGTATTGTGAGCTATAGCTAGGATTCACAGAATTCTGTTGCTACTTCTGCCTTCATTTGTTTGACTTTGGGCCAGTTTTTCAACCTCCTGTACCTCAGTTATTTAGTTGTAACTGAAAAATATTATAATAGTAACATTTTTACATATTTCTTCTCCAGTTTAGAAGATGATATGCTGATCCGATGTTAAAATGATATTTAGATAATTATCTTAAGAAAAGTTCCTGAATGTAGGTGTTACGTGCCCCGCCTGGGGCCATCCTGTGCATGGGACCACTCACCTGCATAGTTCTTCAGCGGGCCCCGGGACAACCTTACTCGCGGTGGTGGCTAGTCCAGCTAGGCCCCAGCAGTCCACCGCGGCAGTCGCCGGGCCTTCCTCTGCATGCCAGGCCTCACGCAGAGGTTCTGCATCTTCCTCTATGCTAGCCACGCCCATATGCATGCGCGGCCTACCCCAAGACTTGTAGGGCCGAGGGCAAGACCAGGTTCCACGGCGCATCCTGATCGAGCTACGATATAAGGAAGTTCCTGACTGCATTTCCTTGCCTTGGCAATCGGGTTAGTACTCTGCTAGATTGTCTTCGCATTTGTTCCTGCTTGTCCCTAGTCTCGTTCCAGGATCCTTCTGTTCCAGTTCTGTTCCTGACTTGTTCCTGCATCCTCGTTCCTGAGTCCTGCCTGCCTGCCACCTGCCTACGATCCCAGCCTGTTCCTGACTCATCCGTCTGTCTGCTGCCTGCCTCTAAGACTTCAGCCTGTTCCTGACTCGCCGTCTGTCTGCTGCCTGCCTCAAAGACCTCAGCCTGTTCCTCACCTGCTCGCCTGTCTGCAGCCTGCCTCTAGACCTCTGCTTGCCTTTGACTACATCTGACCTCCGGCATCTGACCTCTGCTTTGGTGACCACTCCTCAGACTGATATATGGACATTGTCCTTTCGCTTGCCTGACCACGCTTCCAGATTCTGGCTCTGTTCCTCGCCTTGACGTCACCAACTCTGTTCTGGTTCTCCTTACTCCAGCTCGAACTTGACCGTGCTCCTTCTGTGACTGTGGGCACGCCGGACTATCATTCTCCCAGGAGACCCTGTGAGGCCCACCTAAGTCCAAGCAGCCCGGGTCCCTACAGGCTCCTCCCGGGGGGACCTCAGGCTTCTACCTAGCCTCTTGTCTCCTTCAGTGCTCCACCCCCTGGGGCCAGTTACCTCCTGTTCTCTTTCAGGAGCCATTCCACCCTTGCCCCAGGCCAAGGGTCCACCCCCAAGCGCAACAGGTTGCCAAGGCCATGGACTCAGCGGAGTCTCCCGCCATCAGGGCCCTACCAGGACTGGCCGCCACAGTGAAACAACATCATCAAGCCTTAGAGACGCTGGCTTCTTCAGTCGAAGAACTGCGCTCTCAATTACAGGATACAGTGATGGCCAATCCGGTGGGCCTCTCAGCCTTTGTGCTTCCTAAAGCAACGTTGGCACTTCCTGCACCCCCCCCAGGTACAAAGGGGATCCACGCTCCTGTCATGGCTTCCTTAATCAGTGCTTTATGCAGTTTGCACTGCAACCCTCATTGTTTTTGAAGGAGATTACTAAAGTTACCTTCATTCTGTCCCGGTTGGAAGGGAAGGCTCTGGCATGGGCCTCTCCCTTATGGGAATGTTCTGACCCTATCCTTTCCAAGTTATTGGACTTTATTGTTCTGTTTAAGCAGACCTTCGGAGTCCCAGGTCATATGGCTGTCGTCAGTCATAGTCTACTTCACCTCCGTCAAGGGTAAAGGACCCTCTCCAAATATACAGTGGAATTTCGGACTTTGGCCACAGAACTTGGGTGGCAAGAAGACTGTCTGCAAGCCATCTTCCTAGATGGACTCTCTAGTGCTCTGAAGGATGAGCTCGCGGTCCATGAGACTCCCACGTCTCTAGAAGACCTGATCTCTCTTGCTGGTAGGATTGATCATCGTCTCTGGCAGAGACGCCTAGAAGTAAAGGCTCCACGCCCTTCTACTGTACGCCCCACAAGTACCTCTCGCTCTCCCATGAAGAATCCGGTGTTACCATCTTCTACCACCGTGGAACCTATGGAGGTGAATCATGGGCAATTATCCCCAACCGAAAATCTCCGTCAGAGGAAGGAGGGGCTTTGCCTTTACTGTGGCACTTCTGGACATCGTTTGCAGCATTGCCCAGTTCGTCCAGGAAACTGCAACGCCTGAGCCCGATGGGGGTCTCGAGCTTGGGCGCGACTTTTTCTGGCCCTCAACTCTTGCTTCCTGTAACTTTGTGCGTCAAGGCCCACACCTTCTCGACCACTGCTCTCATCAATACCAGAGCGAGCAGTAGCTTCATAATGGACGACATCATCAAACTTCTGAAAATACCTCTTCACCTCCTTGAGGTGAGTCTTCGTATTGCCTCCATTCAGGGGGAACATCTGCCAGGTCTCATTACTCACCAGACAGTGGCAATTCATCTCACTGTGGGCACCTTACATCAGGAGGAAACATCCTTCTACGTCCTCAAACGCGCTACCCATCTGGTGATCCTGGGGCTTCCCTGGCTCCAGGCCCACATACCTCAGTTTGATTGGCAGTCCCTGCAGTTGGTACAATGGGGGCCGAAATGCCTGAAGACTTGTCTGCATCCAGTGTCCCCTGTGATACCTGTCTTGAAATCGGTTACTCTTCCAGGTCTACCGCTGCAGTATTCTGACTTCAGTGATGTGTTCTCTAAGCAGAAAGCAGATACCGTGCCTCCATTACACAAGTTCAACTGTCCTATTGAACTTCTGCTGGGCACCATGCCTCCCAAAGGCAGAACTTACCCGTTGTCTCAGCCTGAAACCCAGGCCATGTTGGAATATAAGGACTTGCTAGAGACATAAAGTTCCTGGATGTAATAAATGACTACTTCATGGAGCAATTTGTTCAGGAACCAACAAGAGAGGGAGCTATTTTAGATTTAATTCTTAGTGGAACACAGTATTTGGTGAGAGAGGTAACGGTGGTGGGGCCACTTGGCAACAGTGATCATAACATGATCAAATTTAAAGTAATAACTGGAAGGGGGACAATAAGTAAATCTGCAGCTCTAACACTAAACTTTCAAAAGGGAAACTTTGATAAAACGAGGAAAATAGTTAGAAAAAAACTGAAAGGTGCAGCTGCAAAGGTTAAAACTGTTCAACAGGCATGGACATTGTTTAAAAATACAATCCTAGAGGCGCAGTCTATATGTATTCCACACATTAAGAAAGGTGGAAAGAAGGCAAAACGATTGCCGTCATGGTTAAAAGGTGAGGTGAAAGAGGATATTTTAGCCAAAAAAAAAAAATCCTTCAAAAATTGGAAGAAGGATTCATCTGAAGAAAATAGGATAAAACATAAGCATTGTCAAGTTAAGTGTAAAACATTGATAAGACAGGCGAAGAGTGAATTTGAAATGAAGTTGGCCGTTGAGGCAAAAACTCATAATAAAAACGTTTTTAAATATATCTGAAGCAAGAAACCTGTGAGGGAGTCGGTTGGACCATTAGATGACCGAGGGGTTAAAGGGGCTCTTAGGGAAGATAAGGCCATTGCAGAAAGACTAAATTAATTCTTTGCTTCCGGGGTGATGAGTCAGACAAACTGAACAAAATCACTGTGAACCTGGAAGATTTAATAGGCCAGATTGACAAACTAAAGAGTGGCAAATCACCTGGACCAGATGGTATGCAACCTAGGGTACTGAAGGAACTCAAAAATGAAATTTCTGATCTATTAGTTAAAATTTGTAACCTGTCATTAAAATCATCCATTGTACCTGAAGACTGGAGGGTGGCCAATGTAACACCAATATTTAATAATAATGTAACCCCAATATTTAATAATTTAATATTTAATATTTAATAATAATAATAATTGGTCTATAGTTACCCGGATCCGGGTAACTATAGACCAATGAGCCTGACTTCAGTGCTGGGAGAAATAGTGGAAACTATTCTCTAGATCAAAATTGTAGAGCATATAGAAAGACATGGTTTAATGGAACACAGTCAACATGGATATACACAAGCGAAGTCTTGCCTAACAAATCTGCTTCATTTTTTTGAAGGGGTTAATAAATATGTGGATAAAGGTGAACTGGTATATGTAGTGTATTTGGATTTTCAGAAGGCGTTTGACAAAGTCCCTCATGACAGACTTCTAAGAAAACTAAAAAGTCATGGGATAGGAGGCGATGTTCTTTCATGGATTATAAACTGGTTAAAAGACAGGAAATAGAGAGTAGGATTAAATGGTCAATTTTCTCAGTGGAAAAGGGTAAACAGTGGAGTGCCTCAGGGATCTGTACTTAGATCGGTGCTTTTCAATATATATATAAATGATCTGGAAAGAAATACGACGAGTGAGGTTTTCAAATTTGTGAATGATACAAAATTATTCAGAGTAGTTAAATCACAAGCGGATTGTGATACATTACAGGAGGACCTTGCAAGACTGGAAGATTGGGCATCCAAATGGTTGATGAAATTTAATGTGGACAAGTGCAAGGTGTTGCATATAGGGAAAAATAACTCTTGCTGTAGTTACACGATGTTAGGTTCCATATTAGGAGCTACTACCCAAGAAAAAGATCTAGGCATCATAGTGGATAATACTTTAAAATTGTCGCTCAGTGTGCTGCAGCAGTCAAAAAAGCAAACAGAATGTTAGGAATTATTAGGAAAGGAATGGTTAATAAAACGGAAAATGTCATAATACCTCTGTATCGCTCCATGGTGAGACCGCACCTTGAATACTGTGAACAATTCTGGTTGCCACATCTCAAAAAAGATATAGTTGCGATGGAGAAGGTACAGAGAAGGGCAACCAAAAATGATAAAGGGGATGGAACAGCTCACCTATGAGGAATGGCTGAAGAGGTTAGGGCTGTTCAGCTTGGAGAAGAGACGGCTGAGGGGGGATATGATAGAGGTCTTTAAGATCATGAGAGGTCTTAAACGAGTAGATGTGAATCGGTTATTTACACTTTCAAATAATAGAAGGACTAGGGGGTATTCCATGAAGTTACCAAGTAGCACATTTAAGACTAATCGGAGAAATTTCTTTTTCACTCAACACACAATAAAGCTCTGGAATTTGTTGCCAGAGGATGTGGTTAGTGCAGTTAGTGTAGCTGGGTTCAAAAAAGGTTTGGATAAGTTCTTGGAGGAGAAGTCCATTAATGGCTATTAATCAAGTTTACTTAGAGAATAGCCACTGCTATTAATTGCATGAATAGCATGGGATCTTCTTAGTGTTTGGGTAATTGCCAGGTTCTTGTGGCCTGGTTTGGCCTCTGTTGGAAACAAGATGCTGGGCTTGATGGACCCTTGGTCTGACCCAGCATGGCAATTTCTTATGTTCTTATGTTAACAAAAGTGTGTCCAAAAAACAAGACAGAACAAACTAAGAATGAGACGGACACAGGACAAATGAAAAAGAGCCAGAAAGCCTCAAAACTAGGGCCAAATGCAGGGTACCAAACCAAAAACATCAAGACAGTACAAAGGTACAGTTCAGAAGGCCACAATACTAGGGCCAAATACAAGACTAGGAAGTCAATACAAGACTAAGAAAGCCAAAAAAGAGCAAGAACTAGGGTACAAGAGCTAAGACTAACAGACACCACAACAAGGATCAGAGTTGACTCCAAACTGAGGCAAGATACTCACAGAAAGGTAAGCTTATATCCTATGGCAGTGCATGGAACTTGGCTGCCAGCAGGACCTCCAATCAGCAAGTAACATAGCCAACAGAGACCCCTGCTGTTGGGAGGGGAGTACTGCACAGGTGTTCTCACATTTCCCTTGGTAAAAACAATCAGGAGATCCATATTCAGTCACTGTCTGGATAACAAAATTAGCCAGATAAACTTATCCAGTTAACTTTGGAGGTGTATTTCAATATCTTAAGTTAATTGTCTCGGATCTAGCCGGCTAACTTTAGGACAGGTCTATGAGCCTACTAGACTTAGCCAGTTAAGTTATCCATCTAACTCTACATATAGCAATTAGCCAGATAACTTATCCAGCTAACTCAATTCCTCCCAGTTATGCCCTCGGAACTCCCCTAACTTAGCCAGCTAAATTCTGAAGTAGAGCCCATTCATTTTTCTTTGTTTGAAATAAAAGAAAATGAAAATGGACATTTTCAGATTACCCATTCATTTTAAATAAATGCATATCCCTAGTGGTAAACAGAAAATGAGAAAATCAGGCTACCACTGTCAACAAACAAATGAATTTAATGGTGAATAAAGCAAATATGTGTCTCACAAGGCTATCTGTAAAGAACATGCAAGAGAAGGGAAAGAGAGGGAGCAGACGTGAGGTTAGGCAGCGGTCTTGGATCTTAGAGAAAACAAGGAAAGGAGCATAATTGTTCATAGTCTGGATCATGAATTTCCAGATTTAGAATCCCCAATGTTGAAGGAAGCTTTAGATATTGAGGCTATGACAGAAATGTGGCTCAGTGAGTCTCATGCCTGGAATATAGCCTTAATAGCTATAATGTTTTCAGGAAGGAGGAGAAATAGCTTGCTTAAAGGTACGTGTGTTACTTTACAGGTAGTGCGGCACTGAAAATGGACCCATACATGTCTACACGACATTTGTGTGAACTGTGCCTTCTTCTTATGCCTATGGATGTATTCCCACAAAGTGAATACGGAACTGATATTTATTCAAAACAGGATATGCAAACTCCATTTTTTAAAGTTGCTTCAACCCTATACAGGGCATCAAGTATAAAAGGGTAAATTAGGTGAAAGGAGGAAGTCGCTTAGATAGGAAATAAGATCATCTTATTATATCTCTACTGTAAAATGAATACTCTCTGGTGTTTTAGAAAAATCAATCATGCACGTAAAATATTTACACTATAGGTAACTGCATGCAATGATACCATTTAGGGGGTCATTTTTTAACACCTACGTAAGAAAGCCAGCAAAACCACACACATTACATCAGTTTTCTAACTGAACATGCATGCGGATGTTCACTTTGAAAATGATCTCGCCACAGCTACCTGCACATGACTACACCTGCTAAAATATGCATAGACATATTAGTGAGATCTGTTACATGGAGACTTTTAAAAATGCAAATGTATGTGCATAAATGCAAGCCCCCCTGCCCAGGCCAGGTCAATGTAGCCATATAGTGGACTGAGCACGTAGATAAACGCATGTCTGTTAACCCCTACTACGGACAGACAATTTTATAACAATCCATTTCATAAGTAAAGCACTGTCTTACCCATAAAAATGCCTTTAAAAAGTATCCTCTTAAAGTACAGCCATAAAAATGGGGGGGTTATTGAAATTGGGGGGGGGGATACCTTTTACAATCAATAAGTTAAAAAACAAATAACCAGCTATGTATCAAGAGTCAGTAATTAATTAAGATAATTCCAGAAGTAGCTGCCCTGCGGGATGAATAGTTATAGAAAGCTGATAAGATATTAGCAACAAAAAAAGCCTTTCAGTTGGCTTTTTTTTTTTTTTTTTTTTAACAGGCAAAAGGAAATGGATCCTTTGCCTTGCTAGGTTTCATACTTTTGTGCTAATTCAACCTCTTTTTGTGTGCACGTTTTGGAAAATTAGTTGTGGCAGAATGCTGGAAACCTGTAGAGCGTTGCCACTGTGCAACCAGCTATTAGCACGCTCTGCAGACTAAACATTTGTACCCTGCCTGTGCTGCCAGCTGACAACTGAAGCTAATTAATGGGCAGCCACAAGGTGGATGAGCCTGGAGAATTGCAAGCCTTTCCCACTTAAAATGCACAGCTCCGACGCCACAGCCTCGGCTAAGTGAATTAGTCTTGCTAACCCATCATGCCTGTCAGCATGCTTTAATTTAAGCTTTATAACTTATTTCTTATCCTGCTTTTTCCAGTCCCTCTATCAGATCCTCCTAGTCTCTGCAATATCCCTGGTAGGACTCCTGGCGAAGGAAATGTCACACTCTGCAGACCAGTTGTACAAGTCAGCTGGCCAGAGAATTAGCCACTTGTGGGTTTTTATGAGGTCAGTTGTCAGTTGTTTGCTTTCTTAAGGGCCTGTTTTTAGGGAGCCCTGACAATGGATGCTCTGACAGAAGTTAATATCCAGCAGCATCTGCTTCATTGCCTGTTAGGTCTAGCTGGACAATTGCCACTGCTAGGCCAAGGTGCTTCAGGAATACGCTGTGGTAAACTGATTCCACCTCGGACAGGACAAGCCAGAGCTAAAAAGTAAGAGGGCAAATTTCAAACAGCCCGTGGAGTTAAACACTCACACTTTACCTGATTGTTCATTGGGAAACCATGGAAGTACATTCCATTTGAACATTCATGTGAAGTGTGCGGGTTAAAAACACCCTCCCAGTTTGCGCCTGTTCTTTTGTGCAGGCAGCTGAGAGTGTGCATGCTTTCAAAGATGTCACATGCACATAATTTTCTCTCACCCGACCTAAACTGGCCTCTGAGAGTGACTTCTCGCAATCTATCTAAAAATACATATGCTATGGAGTCCCACGTTTTCTTTTAAGAAGACTGTGGAAAGGGATTTTCAGACAGGGCAATCTAGTCACCCAAATAAGCACTCGCTTTTTTATTTGCTTCCCAAAGTCCAGACTACCCATAGTCCAGAACCATGGGCGGATTGGCCTAAAGGGGCTTCGGACATGCCCCGGTGGGCTGGTTGAATTGGTTACATGATGAAAGGTGGCAAAGGAGCCGATGACGGAGGCCAGGCTGGGCCACCGCCGGAGCCGGGACCAAAAAAGAAAGAGAAAAGAGGCCGCAATCGCTGCTGGAGACCAGGTCAGTGGGACCAAAAATGAAGTGAGGCTGCAGCTGCTGTCGGAGACCAGGTCAGTAAGTTTGAAGAAGAAGAAGAAGGGCTGTGGGCCAGGGCCGGAGTGTAGGCCAAAGAAGAAAAAAGAAAGGCTGTAGGCGCTGCCAGAGGCCCAGGCAGGGCTGAAAAAGAAAGGGAGACCCTGGGCTACTGCCGGAGACCAGGCAGGCGGGCCTGAAAATGAAGAAAAAATGGGACCGCACTGGACACCAGGCTGACAGGGCCGAAAACGGAGATAAAGTGAGGTTCCCACCACCGCCTGAGACCAAGCTGGCGGGGCCAAAAATGAAGACAGGCTGGGGCTGCTCCTGGAGACCAGGCCGGCGGGCTGAAAAAGAAAGTGAATCAAGGCTGCAGTGGTTGAAGAAAGTGAAGAGAGGCAGCAGCTGAAGTATAAACACAGAGGCACAAATGTGTGAGAAAGCGAGGGGGTACCTGTGTTTATATTTGTAAAGGTACATGCCTCTGTGTTTGCCGAAAACCGGACGCTCAATTTTGCCGGCGTCTGGTTTCTGAGCCCATGGCTGTCAGAGGGCTCGAGAACCGACGCCGGCAAAATTAAGCGTCGACTGTCAAACCCCCTGACAGCCGCCGCTCCGGTCCAAAAGGAGGCGCTAGGGACGCACTAGTGTCCCTAGCGCCTCCTTTTACCTGGTTTTACCACCGGGCCTAATTAGCATACTGAATCGCGCGCACAGGAGAGTGGCCTGTGGGGCTTTCCCGCGGACTTTACTGAATCGGCCCATTTGGCTGTTGGCTGGAAAAGCTCTGCAAGGGCTATCTAGGCAGCGCTAGAAGCGTGAACTTACATTGAAGTTTACGCTTCCAGTGCTGCCTCTGCTAGTGTGGTGCAGAGAGTATCTTGCTCCTGGCTGGCCTAAAAAGGTATTGGGGGGAGATGGGGGAGGGGCAGGGGGATGTGGGGGCAGTCACCACTCATTTTTCTTGTGGGTGGATGGGAAGCAGCCCAATAAAATTTCTAAGAACGCCAGGAGCTGGGTCAGCGTACAATGCTGGCCCCCTCCCTAACTTGTTACAAATGTTTGGTGGGGGCTGCTGGTTAAAAAAGCACGGCTCAACTTTGGGGTGGTATTGCCCTGCGGATATGTGAGAACCGGCTATCTTTGCCCCTCCCTGGAATGCCCCCAAAATGCCCCTTTTTTTGATTAAACCTCTCCGGCTATAATTTAGCCCGATAAGTGGCTGAATATGCCACATTTGCCATTTAGACGGATAACATTTGAATTATCCACCTAAATGGCTTTTGAATATTGACCTCATGGAGAACATCAGTGATGTTTTGTTTTTTTTTATCTTGTATTGTGTCATTTCGGATGGGAAACGACACAAAACAAAATACTGTAAAAAAAATGTCACTGCTGTTTTTCATGTTGCTTTAAAACTATATAGCCCTAGTTATTATAGAATCTTAAACATGATAAATATCCAGGTTATACTCTTGCAATTGTTCAATTCTATGAGACGCTCCAAATAAACATCCTAGAGTTTCAACAGTAGGCGACTTACAAATGCATTAAATACATAGTCAAGGTATTGAGCTTGATTTGAAAACATTTCTCTCACAGTCTGATAGTGTGCTTCATCCGCAGCAGCAGACAGAAGATTCAGTGCAGAAGCAAGGTTTTAATCTCTCCTCTGAGTTGCCAGGAAAGTAGGTCAAATTTGATGTTCCAAATGGCTGCACTCTCACTCATTGTCAGAACCGGGAATGCTTCGGGCCCCTCGGGAGGGTTTTATGTCTGGCTTTCAGGAGTAAGACTTGTCATCCAAATTAAATATAAGTATAAAAACTTCCAGGTCTTGTGGCATGAGCTCCTGGGAATTAAGTTTCTATTTGGATTTCATTGTGTAATGCTTGGCTTTGAAATCAGTAACTTACTCATAGGAAGCAAATTTAGTGCACTGAATGAAATCAGATAAGGCTCGGTGATCAGGGAATCACATTAATCCTCTTTGCGTACTTGGCACTAAATTTGAGTTGTGCCCGCCCCCCCCCCCCCCTATATTTTTTCTGTAATTAAAATTTTCTATTGAGATTTTTCAGAATACAAAAGAAGCATGAATTATCACATAAGAGAGAACCACGTCAACGACAAAGCACAGGATGCAGTGTAGTTACAAAAGACTATTGAAATGGGATGACATCTGGTTGGTGATGCAAATTCTTTTCTGTTAACTATATGGGAGTGGAAGTCATGGGTTTTTTTTCACTAGCCCTTGCTCCAGAGCTGTGAAGTGAATGGCACAGACACAGTCACCTCCCATCTTCTTCTGATGGGTACAGACTTTTAGCTGACTTTTCTCAGAGGCCCTGTTTAATGTCCTGATATTCTTCCATCGGTTGGACTCTTCTCCTGAGGGCAATTCTGAGGCTGCTGATCCCCTGTGCTATTTGTTTCCAAATATACTCCTTTGCTATCACAGAGTTCCTTGTGAAATCTCTGCCAAAAAGCTCACTGATGTATTTCTTGAAGATCGGTTACAGAATTCGGTCATTTTCTTCCCAAGGGAAGTATCATATCTACTGGTATGGTCTGCCCCTTGTGAGGTCTGGTTCCTCCGCCTGCTGCTGCTGCTGCTCCTCCTCCTTTTTCCTCAATGTGCTTTAACTTATGGACAGCATACAGTGGGGGTTTGATTGCCTTGGGGATTTCCTGTCTTTTACATCACCTCCATCCCTTTCCGCCCCTGCTGTGCTGTCCTAAGTAGCTCCACCCAGTGTCTTTTGAACTTGACCTGGGCTATGTGGGATGGTCATCAGAAAAAAAGGGGATGATTTTCCAGTCCCTGGTGAGGCCTCATTTGGAATATTGTTTACAATTTTGGAGATCACACCTTCTAAAGGATCTATAAACAGGATGGCGTTGATCCAGAGGGTGGCTGCTAAAATGATCAGTGGTCTTCATTGTATGAGGACAGACTTAAAGATATAAACATGTATACCATAGAGGAAAGGCAAGATAGAAAAGAAATGATGGAAACATTGAAATACCTCCAAGGTATCAATAAACAGGAGGCGGGTTTGCTTAAATGGAAAGGAGACTCTGGAGTGACTAGTCATGGGATGAGGGCGAAATGGGGTACTTCCTTTATGGAGAGGGTGGCGGATGCATGGAACCGCTGCCCAGTGGAGGTGGTGGGGAGGAGGCCAGTGTCTGAATTCAAGAAAGCATGGGACAAGCACAGGGGATCTCTGGGGGCTTGTAGAGTTCATCAATTGCGTGGATGGCAGACTAAATAGGTAGGCTGTATGATTTTTTTCCTGTCGTCATGTTTCTATGTTTCAATTGAATAATGGACAAACAATGTAAAGGTACTACACAAACGGCACACAAAATGCAACACAAGTCACTGGTGTCTTTTTTTTCCCATCTCCTCCACCACTCTGTTCTCTTTCAACCTCCTCTCCTAGACTCCAGTTTCTCTCCCACACACCCCATCAGCAGCAAAAACCAACTCCCGCAAAGTCGGGCTTCTTTTTATACTGTTTTGAAGCAATGAGGAGGAGCAGTGAGAGAACAAGAGTAGGGGTGTGCATGTAACTATTTTTCATTTCATTGGTTTTTTCATTGCTTTTTTTAACTTTGTGTTTCTTATTGTTGTTTATTTAATATTATTCTGCTTATTTGAACCAAAATAAACACAAAGACAAAAAAGAAGGGGGGAAAAAAAACCAAAAGGAAAGGAATCCCCTTCCAGCATTGTTGAAATACATCAATTTATCACCCTCACCCCCCTCCACTCCCAGGACTCTCAGGGCTTTACCCCCCATCTCTGCACCCCCAACACATTTTATCCCATCTGTGGGATTCAAACAGGACAGGAATGATCCCCAGCCACTTCTGCCCTGCTATGTCCCAATTTGAAAATGGTGCCTGCCGACCCGGAGGCCAGCATTATTTTCTCGTACAGCCGTATGCTGCATGGCAGGACAACAAATTGTGGGGCAGGAGTGACTGAGGATCATTCCGACCGACTTTGGAATACTGGAATCCCACGGATGTCGTCAGCTGCATCAGGAGAGGAGTAGAAGAGGGGAAAAGGGAAGGCCTTGGGAGGGCGGATGTTTTACTATGGCAGCATATGGGGGGGGGGGGGGGGGCGGGATTTGTAGTGGTAATGGGAGACAGAGCCAGGGGCACAGGGCTGCATTATGGAATAAAAAGTCCATTGAATTTTGTTGGGTTTCTTTTAATTTTGTTTTCAAACAACACGTAGCGAAACAGAGTATTTCACTGCATATTTTATATCTTTTGTCAATGAGTGCATACCCCTAGAAAAGAGAATGGCATGAACTTAGCACAGGAGCACTATTCTGTATAACGTTCACACATTATTCAACAATCAGGCAGATAAAGCACTGAGACGCAATACTTTTTGGATTATTGTACCATATACAAGCTATTAAGACACTTTTTTGCATGTACATGCTCAAATTCTGGGCATTACCTAGTAAGTTACATTTTTAATGTTGAACATGCAAAAATGTATTTAGAGTGAACATATATTGACCCAATACTGCACTTTAAGAGGAATTCAAGAAATGCTAAGCGAAGCAGGTATTGCTAGCACCAGCTGGACTCAGAATGTGACCCGTTGCCTAAAATGCAAGGAATGCTACATTGATAGCAGCCCGACCCTCTTTAGCCACCAAGCTGTCATTCACTCGCCAAGCATGCTGTGTTCCCTTCAGACTGCCACTATCTGCATTGTAAACTGCCTTAACCCTTCTCCAACAAAACAAAAAAAATAATAATAAGCATCATAGCAATGTTGGCTTGGAGGGCCCCTAACCAACAGTTGCTTCACTGTCAGGGTGTGAATTTTGAAACCTGAGATTCTATTGAACAACTGTACCTGGAAGATTTTGAGGTCTCCCATTCTAGAAAGAGTGCTTATACGAGGCTTCTTAGGGGAATATTTACAAAGATTTTGCAGTGATATAAAATATTGCAGTGCAATTTGCACCAGCGCAAAACTCGTAGGGATAAATAGATTTTATTTATTTATTTATTTATTAAGGCTTTTATATACCGACTTTCTTGATACAAATCAAATCAATTCGGTTTACAATGAACTAAGCAGAATATACAATTAACCAATCAACAAGAGATACGGAGCATACAGTTACATTATAACAAGGAAGCCTTAACTTGGAGTAGGAAAATAAAGAAGGGGTGAACGGAGCAATAAATATATAAATAAATGAAATAAAATATAATAAATACTATATACAGAAGAGGGGGCAAGGGGCCAACCTCTCTTTAATGGATGTTATGCATGAAAAATTTGGAGAGTTTTGTTTACAGAGATGTGTGGTGAACAATTCTAGATCAGGCAATGGAGTTTGTGGTGGGGAAGGCTTGGCTGAACAGCCATGTCTTTAGTTTCTTTTTAAAAGTTGTTAGACAAGTCTCCAGTCTGAGGTCCGGAGGCATGGCGTTCCACATGGAAGGGCCTGCGGTAGAAAAAGACCGGTCTCTGAGGTTTGCGTGGTGCACTAATTTGATTGTAGGAACGTGTAAAGATCCCTTGTAAGCATCCCTTAAAGGCCTGGCTGTCGAGTGCAGTCTGAGAGGATGAGGCAGGTCAAGCGGGGTTTGATGGTGGATATTTTTATGAATGATTGTGAGAGATTTATGGAGGATCCGGAAATTTACTGGGAGCCAGTGGAGATCTTTTAGAATGGGAGAAATATGCTCTCTCCGATTGGTATTTGTCAAAATCCTTGCCGCTGCATTTTGTAGCAGCTGGAGCGGTTTAATGGTAGAGGCTGGAAGACCATGCAGAATGGAGTTACAATAGTCGATCTTGGAGAACAGAATGGCTTGGAGGACGGATCTGAAATCGTAGTGGAATAGGAGCGGTTTGAGTTTTTTGAGTACTTGTAACTTGTAAAAGCACTCCTTAGTAGTGTGTTTTATAAAATGCTTTAGGTTCAGGTGACTGTCGATTAAGACTCCAAGATCTCTGGCGTGTGATATATGTGGAATATTTTGTGATTGGAGAAGTATGGGACTACCTTCTGGAGTAATTAGCAAGAGTTCGGTTTTAGAAGTGTTGAGCACAAGGTTGAGGCTGGATAAGTAGTGGTTTATAGTTTGTAGATGAGAGTTCCATAACCTGAGTGTTGAGTCCAATGATTTGGATATAGGGATTAAAATTTGAAGGTCATCTGCGTAAATATAAAATTTGAGTTTGAGGTTTGAAAGTAGGTGGCAGAGGGGGAGAATGTAGATATTAAACAGAGTGGGTGTCATGTTTTTATCAGTGTGAACCATTTTGAGCTATTACTGAAAAAAAGCAGTTTAAAATAGAAGTTAATAAATAACTGAGTCCAAAAATAATTCTCAGAGCCTGGGATTTAAAAAATGGTATAACTGTACCTAAGGTTGGGGCACATGCAGCAGCAGTGATGAGCCAGGATTTATCTTAATCAGGTAATTAAAAAAAAACCAAAAAAAAAACCCATAGGTGCTGATTATGTTTTGAAGATGCTAGCAAACAGTTTCCTCTTAATTGTCTGTACTCTGAAATATGTTGGTCTTTTATCATCCTATCTGCCCAATGCCGATGCCAACATGGATGGAGGTCCAGAGCTTCTGGAAGGAAATGTACAACTGCTTGCATACTAAAAGCTTTAAAAGGATTAGCGTGATCAAGACATCTGTTTACCAAGCATGATGAAATTGTCACCTTTATGAGTGAATGTGGAATGCACCAACTTAGGCAGCTATGAAAATGGAAGTAACACGGCGCAGAGGTTAATGGTGGAATACTTCAAGCTTTAAGTCGACAGCCCACAAGCATAGCCCACCTCGATAATAGAGGTCTTATGGGCTGGCAATGTAGAGTAGTGATGAAAGCATACAGCTGGGCAATCCGGAGTCTCCTGTTCACATTCACCCCCATTACTCCGCGAATGACTTTGAGCAAGTCACTTCGTCCATGTGCTCTGATCTAGATTGTAAATACTTTGGAACAGAGACCTTTCTATAATGTGATTAATTTTGTACTGTACTAGATATATTTACAGCGATGTACAAGTATTATTAATAGGCCCCGAGATCCTAGGGATTTTTCTCCATTGGAGTCAACACCTGGCTTCATAATCATGTTTATGAAGCCATCTGTTGGGACAGCACTGCAGGCATGCAAACTGTGCTCCTATGGGATAATACATCTTGTTGGAGAGGGAATGCAGTCCAGGTTGCACAAAACCCTGGTTCTATTAGAGGAACATATATACATTGGCCTCTTAGTGTTTCATTAAATTAATTTCAGTAAGAAAATGTATAGTTCTGCCAGTTAAAAATGCCAGCAAACTGCAGCATTTTGTGGTTTTGCCATGGCAGCTGTAGTCGACTCTCTCAAGCCATAGAAGGTTGCCAATGCAAAACCCATCAAGTTGTCAGAGGCCTGCAGATTGATAGAAGTTTGTACCTGGCTGCACTGCACTGTGCATCTGTTTGGGACGCCAACCAAATACCTCATGTAATCCTGTGATGATGTCGGATCTTGATGTGCTCTAGCGTGCTCCATGACTATTATTGAACAGTTCTTATTCCAGCCACCACAAGACATGTTCAGCTTCTATGCAGGCAACAAAATTTTTTTTTTTTTTTTTTTTTTACAAAGGATCTGAGATACAGACAATACACTTAAATAACCAAACAGAAATGCCTAGCTCTCCTACACCTTGATCAAGTTCTTCTACCTGGCAAGGCAGGGGCAGTTCTATAATGAGGCAGGATGAGGCGACCGCGTCAGAAGGCAAGCTTTTGAGGCAGCAAAATTGCCCCTTGAAACCTTCCTTCCACAGCCGCCTCACCCTGACTTTATTATGCCTTTTTATTTTTATTTTACTTCCCGACAGAAGAAGAGGGGCTGCTGGCATTGCCGCCTGGAGAGAAACCTGCGGGGCTGCGGCAGAGCCCATCCTGCTGCAGCTGGAAGAAAGCCATGCGGGGTGCAGCAGAGCCCATCCGGGCCAACAGCGGCTAAAGAATGAAGGAGGTACCACCGCCGGAGCCCAAGCCAGCGGAGGCTGAGAAAATGGCAGAAGGGGCATGAGCTGCCGCCAAAGCCCAAGCCGGCGGCGGCTGAAGAAATGAAAGAAAAAATCAGCGCTGCCTCATCAAAAGTGACGGCATGGTAAGCTCGGTCTTAGTAAGTGGAAAAGCAGTGCAACCCTGCTGGCAATGCTACTGATTCTGGCAGGGCCCCACTGCTTTTCCATTTACTAAGGCAGTGCTTACCATGCTGACAATTTCAGTGGGGCCGTGCTGCTTTGGAGAAGGAGGAGCGCCCCTGCCGGAAGTAGTCCAATGCTTGTGTGGTCCTCGTGGCCGGAGTCATTCCCTTGGCCATGGGGGCTGAGGAAGGAGATTGCTGCTGCCTGCTAGGTCAAGGAGGAAATGAATGAGAGAGCATGCGCACAGAAAAGTGAGAGTGAACATGTGTACCTGTGTATGGGAGAGTGAGAGAGCATGTGTGGGAGAGAGTGTGTGCTTGTGTGTGGGACAGTGAGAGCCTGTGAGCATGTGTATGGGAGAGTAAGAGCATATACGTGGGAGGGAGAGAGCATGTGTGCATGTGCGTGGGAGATTAAGAGACAGTGGGTGCTTGTTTGTGGGAGAGTGAGAGCATATACGTGGGAGAGAGCATGTATGCATGTGTGTGGGAGAGTGAGAGCATATATGTAGGAGAGAGAGAGATTTACATGGGTGCGGGAAAGTGAGAGAGCATGTGTGCTTGTTTAAGGAACAGTTAGAGCATGTGTGCGGAAGAGCGAGAGAGAGCATGTGTGTATGCATATGGGGGAGTGACAGAGAGCATGTGTGTGTATTAGAGGGAGCATGTGTGTGCACAACTACCCCATTACTCTCTGCCTGCTAATCCATGACAATTTCAGGGCATCTGGAAATCAAAAGTTCCAAGGTATGGATAACAGGGAATTTTTTAAAATCCTATTTTAATTGTTGGGTGTTATTTGATATGTCTATTTTGAAATATGTATTCATGTTTGGAAGATTTTTACATGAGTTTTTAATTATTTAATGTTAATCTATTCATTACTTGTTTTGAATTATTTATTTTATTGGTATAGTTTTGCTAATTTTGTTTTATGAGGAATGGAAATGTTTTTGTTTTTTTACATTGTTGCAGTGCATACAAAATTTGGCTTGTTACAGTTTTCAGTTCAGTTGTCTGTACATTTCTATTTATACTGTATGATCTCTTTGTATTTGAGGTTCTATCTGAGTTTCGCTTGTAGGACTGAAGTGAGTTATTCCATTAGTGTGTAGTTTCTATGTAGGGATCTATAGCAGCTTGGCTTGTTCTGTTCTCCTATTAGTGGGTGTATTACTATTTTAGGCCCGATGGAATATTTGTAGTATTAACTTTCATAGGTAGGATTGTTGCTATTTGAGTGCTGGCGTTAGTGCTATTTTTATATAGAAAATCTTTATTCTCGTGGCTCTCTGAGGGTAATGCCCATGCTTAAGACGCATTACAGTAAGCTTAATATCATATAGTTTCCAAGTGTCTCTTGCTTTTTTGCAGGATTTTCTGGTTGGCACCTAAGCAGTACATGTAAATATAATATATATATTGTAAGTGATATTTTTATCTCAGAAGACTGTGCTTTGAATATTCTTTTCATGTAAAATATGTATTATAAATGCTTAATTTTTAATTGTGTGTGAGGAGGGTGAGATGTTGTGGGGGATGCAAGCCTATAAAGTTTTCCTAGCGCCTCTAATACCCTTGCACTGGCCATGGGCATTGTTGAACAAACATTTAACAGAGTCTCCCAACTCGTGGTGTCATGTCTTGTATACAGGGGGAGGGTGTAGATTTTCACTTGGCCATAGGCGCCAAAGTAATGTAAGAGAAGCCCTATGGCGCCAAGACGCCATAGGGCTTCTCTTCCATTACTTCAGCTCTGGCTGAAGTAATGGAAGAGAAGCCCAAGTGTTACCGCCAGAACCTGAGAGAGTGACGGCCGAGAGGAAAAAAAGAGGCCATGAGCCACCGCTGGAACCCAAGCCAGTGGCAGTCAAAGGAAAGGTAAGGGAAACCACGGGCAGAATGGGAAAAAGCACAATTTGCTTGTGTGTGTGTGTGTATATATACCTTTTACCTCGACCTGCACTGCAGACGCCGGATCAACACGCGGGAGCTGGGAGAGGGGCCCGCGCAGCTGGCGCTTGAGCCCATCGGGGTAAGGCCTTCATCCTCTCGCCCCGACCACCGAGGGCCCCCGTGCCGACCACGCGGGAATTTTAAACTTACCTGCGGCTTCCTCATCGGCATCCTGATCTGACCCGACCAGACCTCCAAACGCGAACCAGGGAAGAGTTTACCGGGAAGGACCCCCCCCCCTTTGCCCGACGACGCTGACCAGCAACTCCCGAGGCCAAAAGTCGCGCCGGTGACGTCACAGCAACGCGACCCCGCCAGATTTAAAGAGAGCAGGCTCTCTGACCCTCCCTTTACCTCGACCTGCACTGCAGACGCCGGATCAACACGCGGGAGCTGGGAGAGGGGCCCGCGCAGCCGGCGCTTGAGCCCATCGGGGTAAGGCCTTCATCCTCTCGCCCCGACCACCGAGGGCCCCCGTGCCGACCACGCGGGAATTTTAAACTTACCTGCGGCTTCCTCATCGGCATCCTGATCTGACCCGACCAGACCTCCAAACGCAACTTTTCTCCGCGCCAAAAACCTCCGCGATCGGAAGTCCCGCCCACCGAAGCAAGCCTCCAATAGCAGCCAGCCCAGAGGGGCTTTAAATCTGAGTCAGACCGGCGCCGCGCGCCTAAGGAGCACGACAAAGGGGCCTGCCCCTTTGTGTGCCCCTTCGTGTAGCCCCGGAGGGCTACACTTCCAGCTCCGGCTCCAACTAGCCTCTACTCACAAAGACTGCCTTCTCCCCCCGGCCCATCAACAGCACAAACGCAGCACCACTACAACACAAGCGCTACACACTAAAATGTTCCCCACCTTCCCAATACCTATTTTACAACACAGCCTGTCAGCAATAGGAAAACCTAACAGATCATTCATACTACAACACAAACGACAGGCGCTACACCGAAACCTTAAATCATTCACCCCAATTTTGATAACACCTATCACCCAACTCTTAGGCCTCACTGTATTCTCACTTTCACTATTCAATGCACAATCTCTGTCCAAGAAATCTCTAATCCTCAACGACTATCTCCTTGATACCAAACCAGATATATGTGCTATAACAGAAACATGGCTCAAACCCACGGACACAGCAATTATAAACCAACTTCCCACATCAAACTACGACATCTTCTCCATCCCCCGACTGAAAAAAAGAGGAGGAGGACTCCTATTTGCATCAAAAAAAGACCTCGGGTTCATCCAGCACCCATACAACTCAGACTCTAAACTAGAAATGGGTCTCTTCACCTCGGAACAACTACAAATCCTACTCGTCTACGCCCCTCCGGGCCTCCTTGAGACAGACCCCTCCCCCTTAGTAGAGGAAATCACAACCCTCATCAAACTGGACGCTCCAGCAATTATCCTAGGAGATTTTAATCTGCATGTGGACAACCCTACCCCATCATCCAGCTGTGAATCCTTTCTCTCAGCCCTCTCAGCCCTGGGTTTCAAACAATTAGTTACCAAACCCACACACAAAGCAGGCCACACGCTGGATCTTATCTTTATTAACCCAGGCATCAAACATTCTTCACGCCTCAAAAGCAAGAAGGTCCCTTGGTCTGATCACTCACTTATCTCAACCGCATTCTCATTGAAAAAAACCCTCCACCTCCAAAGGGCCCTCACCATCTTTCCCATACAGAAGATCCTGCTCTACAGAAGACCTCAGCTCCCACCTAGCCTCTCAACTTCCATCCATTGATCTCTCAAACCCGAACACAGCTCTCCGCTCTTGGAAAGCCATCACAGATTCCATAGCCGACAAGCTATGTCCGCTAGCAACCAAAAAATCACTCCCAAACGCCTCCAAAAGACAACCATGGTTCACGGAAGAACTAAGAAAGCTAAAACAAAATCTAAGACAGAAAGAGAGCGACTGGCGCAAATCCCCAAGCACCAATACACGATCCATCTACAAAGCCACCCTCCATCAATACAAGTCAACTACCTCTAAATCCAAAAGGGACTACTATGCAACCAAGATTCACCACTTAATCTTCGACGCAAAAGCCCTCTTCGCCTATGTCTCCAATCTCACCCAAATCATCCCACAGGAGATTCCCAACGACCTAGCACAATCCAAAGCTGAAGAACTTGCTCTTCATTTTCACAACAAAGTCAACAGCCTTCTAACTCATCTGCCTTCTAATCCCACCGACCCTGCTCTTTACCAGTCTCTTCAACAATCATCCCTCAACAACAATGGTCTGGAAACACTTGAACCCATCTCTATCTTAGAGATACAAACTCTTATAAGAAGAATGAAACCTTCCTCCCATCCTTTGGATACTATCCCCACCAAACTGCTCCTGGCCATCCCTGACTCCATCGCTAAAACATTGTCGGACATCATAAACTGCTCACTCTCCCAAGGACTATATCCTGACGACCTCAAATTGGCCTCCATCAAACCTCTACTCAAGAAACCCAACTTGGATCCTAAAGACCCCAACAACTTCCGTCCTATCGCCAATCTTCCATTCATAGCCAAGATTCTAGAAAAAGTTGTCAATACTCAACTCTCCGAATACATAGAAGAAAACAAAATCCTATTCCAATCACAATACGGATTTCGCAAATCACTGAACACAGAATCCCTCCTCATCTCCATGTCTGACTTCATATTAATGGGCCTTGACAAAGGCCAATCCTTCCTCTTAATTCTACTGGACCTATCAGCCGCCTTTGATACGGTCAATCATTCCATTCTCACTTCCATTCTGGCTTCTATAGGTATCTCAGGCACCGCTCTCTCATGGTTTAAATCTTTTCTCTCCAACAGAGGCTTCAAGGTTAAGATACAGAACAAAGAATCTTCACGAATGGACGCATCCATAGGAGTCCCTCAGGGCTCCTCACTGTCACCTACACTCTTTAACATTTATCTTTTACCCATCTGCCAACTCCTCTCCAACCTTAACCTCAAACATTTCCTCTACGCAGACGACATCCAGATCGTGATACCCATTAAAGAATCCTACACAAAAACATTGGTTCACTGGGAAAACTGCCTCTTCGAAATTAAACATCTCCTGGCTAACCTAAACCTAGTTTTAAACTCCTCTAAAACAGAACTGCTTGTCATCTCCCCAGATAACAATGCCATCTCTAATCCTCCAACTATCCCAACTACTACACAGGTGAGAGATCTAGGAGTATTAATTGATAACCGGATGAACCTTAAAGCTTCCATCAACAGAACCACCAAGGACTGTTTCCACAAACTCCAAGTTCTGAAAAGAATTAGACCACTCTTCCACACTCAGGACTTCAGAACCATCCTACAAGCCATCATTTTTTCTAAGATCGATTACTGTAACTCTATCCTTCTGGGCCTACCCTCCTCCTATACTAGACCCCTCCAGATGTTACAAAACGCTGCGGCAAGATTACTGACAAACTCCAGGAGGAGGGACCATATATCTCCAATCCTAAAAGATCTCCACTGGTTGCCTGTTCACTTTAGAATCCTCTACAAATCTCTTTCCATAATATACAAAACCATCCATCAACTCACCCCACTCGACTTACAAGTCCCATTCCAAATTTATAACTCCTCCAGACCAACAAGAGACACACTCAGAGGATCTCTTCAAGTGCCCCCAGCCAAAACTACCAAACACATTACCTTGAGAGATCGGGCCTTTTCAACAGCCGGCCCCCTTCTATGGAACTCCATCCCACCGGACCTTAGACAGGAGCCCAGCCTCCCAACCTTCAGGAAGAGACTCAAGACCTGGCTGTTTAAAAAAGCTTTCCCGGACACCGATTAATTCTATTCAGCCAGATTCTACCACTTCCACATGTAAAAATGTTATTACTAATGTAAATACCTATACCTAATGTTATTCTCTCCCTTTTCTTCTCTCCTCCCAGTTCTATTACCTTGTTATTTGTAACTGCTTCCTTCTACACAAATAGGTTATTGAATTGTTCACTGTACACCCCTGTTATATGTAAACCGGCATGATGTGTTGCAACATGAATGCCGGTATATAAAAATTTTAAATAAATAAATAAATAAATATATGAGAGGGTTTTGTGTGTGTATATGTGCATGTGTGTGATTTGAGGGAGAGTGCCTGCGCACATGTGTGTGTGTGTGTGTGTGTGTGTGTGTGAGAGTACCTGTATATATGTGTGAGAGAGGTTAAAGTTTGTGCACTGTCCTCCAATCTCAGGAGGACTGGAAATCTAAAGTTCCCAGGTATGGTGAGTGGGAGATTTTTTTATCCTTGCTAGTTTTAATTATTGGATGTAATATATCTGTTTTGAAATATTTTGTTTGGTAATATTTTAAACATTTTTATATGTGTTTTTAATTGGCTGAATTTATCAGCAGATTTAAATTATTTTTATTGGTATGGTTAATGTTTTATATTTCTTGATTGTGTTTGCATTGCTTACAGAGTTTGGCTTCTTGTGATTTCCAATTCAATTTTTGTATGCATACTGAAATTTATATTTTATGATCTCTTGATTCTGTATTTGGTGAGAGTCTATCTGTGTTCTGCTTGTGTGACTGAGGCTTCAGTTATTCTGCTAGCATGTAGTTTCTGTGTAGGGATTTACAACAACCTGGCTTTAATCTGTTTTCTAATAGGAGGTGTATTGGTGTTTAGGGCCTGATGTAATATTTGCAGTATGGCTTTTTCATAGGTTGAGTGCTGGCAATTATGTATATTACTTACTATATTGGAATTGTAGTTCATTTTATTCCTGGCTTTCTGAGGGCAATACCATATGAGATCCAGTAAACTGCCTTGGTTACTATGAGAAAGGTAATTTATTAAGTCTATTATTTATTTATTTATTTGTCGAGTTTTATATACCATTGTTCGGTTTCGCCAACACAACGGTTTACAAAGTTTTGATGTTTAACAGAGTTTCAAAATATTCATGTGATTGTTAACATAACATATTGTAGGCATTCTAAACATAAATTGTTTTTCAAGCTATGTGATTTTGGTTATGTTTGTACTACATGCTTGCGTTGGTTCCACATTTGCGTAGGACCAGTCGAAGTGAAGTAATATCTGAGACTCATTGGGTGCTTTGATAGGCTTTGGTAAACATCCAGGTTTTTAATTCTTTTTTGAAGGTTTTTAAATTATGCTGAGTTCTAAGTTCGGTTGGGAGAGTGTTGAAAGTGTGGGAGGGTGTTGAAAGTGTGGGTTTTTTTTTTTTTTGCAGTGCATGCCTATATAATATATATGTTGTTGTAAGTGATATTTTTACTTCAAAAGATTGTACTTTGAATGTCTACTTTCCATATGCAATCTGCCTTTTTAGCTTGGGGAAGTTAATACATTTTAAAATGGAAAAGAATGCATAAGTTTTAATTATGTGGGGAGGGGAAGGAAGGGGGAATGAAAGGCTGTAAGGTTTGTCTAGGGCATCTAATACCCTTGTATCAGCCCTAAGAGAGAGTGTTTCACATACACAGACGCCCTCCATTCACCAACCTCTCACACCCCCAGGAGGCAGATCCTGGAGAAGGGTGGGAGGCAGGCAATAGAGAATGGAGGAGTCCTGTTTCTAGACCCAAGAGGTGGGGGTGGCAAAAAGGCCGCCCTTACCCCATTAAACATTTCTCCGGCACCCCCTAGTGCAGATGCCGAAGACTGAGAACAAAAAAATAACAGGCCCAAAAATAACAGGCCCAAAAATTCCCTTGTTTGCAGCTGTGGGCTGCAAACAAGGGAAGCCAGGGTTCAAATCCTATTGCCATTCCTTGTGACCTTGGGCAAGTCGCTTCATCTTCCATTGCCTTTCCCTTGCCCTGTCTCTTGGTGATTTCACCTGGACTGGGCCATGGGGGGGGGGGGGGGGGGGGTCGGGACACCATTTCATCCTTCGCCTCAGGTAGCAGATTGTCCAGAGCCGCCCCTGTGACGAGGGCTCTAAATTTTTAACTCTATTTATTTTATTTTCATTTTACAATGTAAACCGTTTTGACAAAAAAACCTTGTTTTGAAAAACGGTATATAAATACTTTTAAATAAATAAATAAATAAATAAATAAATGTGTCAAGCACTTTTCTCACAGCCATTTACTTCGGTCTTGTATTTCTCTCCTGGGCCCCAGGGGCATCACTAGTCTGGGCATACAAGACTTGTGCCCAGAGTTTATTGACCAGTGCCCCGAACCTCAGGCAGCCCAAAACAGCTTCTCTGATGACTGCTCCAGCCTTTTTCTCCGGGCACCCTGCAGCGAATGGTGTTGGAAAAGAGAGCAGAGCCGTGTCTACTCCGCAGTGTCTGCTCCAACCCTCATCGCTTTCCTCTCCCGTGGGAGGTGCTGGAGAAGGGAGCAGGACCGGTGCCGGATTTAGGCATTAGGCAACACAGGCGTGGGTCTAGGGTGCCAGATTCTGAAGGGACCCCCCCAAAAAAACTTGGGATCTCCTTTGCTGCTCTCTGATTTCCAAGGGCAAAATCTTCCACCCCTAAGTCCTCTATCTATGGGCTTCATAATCTTAAATCCAGCTCTAAGCAGAGCAAATTGATCCGCAGAGCCCCCCCCCCCCCCCCCCCACTTCATTCCTCCTCCCCATTTCGACAGGCAGCACTGGGACAGAGCACGAAGGGAGGGGCTGAGCAGCTCTCTGTGAGCCCAGGACCTTTGAATTCAGCTGAGGGCAGAGTGGGGGGGGAGGAGGGAGGCAACCCTGGGGTGCAAATCAGGAAGAAGCACAGGATTTTTGGGAAGGGAGAGGAGGTAAACGCTCTGTCCCTGGGCTCAAAGTAATTGTGTCTCTCATCTTGGGGCCACCCTGCTTCCTGCCTGCCTTTCTTTAAACCACCAGGACGGTTGAGGAGGGAGAGGGGTGAGTTTGGCGTCCTGGCCCTCACTTCTTTTTGTTCCTACTCCAACTTCCAGGGCCCTTTCCTTTCTTAAAGAAATCTCCCTGTTTCACTCTTCTTTCCTTTCAGTTTCTCTGCTGTGCCTCCTGGTTCCCTGGCTATTAAGAGATGTGCTCTGAACATTTTTTTCATTTTGTTTTGTTTCCATTCCATTATTTTTTTTTTCCTATTTTGTTTGTTGTTTATTTCATTTTCTTTTGTCTATCTGTAACAAAACAATAAATGAGAAACCCCCCCCCCCCCCCAACAATTAAAAATATGTCAGGTCTGCCCCCACCTCATTCCTCTCTGCAGTCACTGCTGTCACAATCAAAAAATCATCACAGTGCTCCTCATAATCACTTCCCCCCCCATCAGGAGCGAACCCCAGTCACTGCTGCTCCCCTGGGTCTCTGGCTCAAATGGCGCCAGCCTGTCTTGAGGCAGGCACCATTTAGTTCAATGGAGGTATCTCCGTACCTCCCTATCTCCACCCAACAAAATGCCACTGGCTTCAGGGCCAGACAGTGCTAGTCTGAGATGGAGATCCAGCAGGGCAGGGGTAACTGAGGATTGCCCCTACCCATTACACTTGTGGATGGGATAAGTAGTTGTGGGGGGGGGGGGGTGTAGGGGAACTGAGGCTGCCATGTTTTATAAATTAATCCAAAACAAAGTAAATTGTTTATTTTTATTTTCAAAACTAAATGAAACAAAAGCACATCCCTACCAGTGGCTAGCTGTATCATTTTGTCTCCTAACATTTGGAGTATTACTTTTGTCCACCGCTTTCTTGTCGTATACGACAGACTTTGTGACAGATCCTGATGTTTCTCCCATGGACATAAAATGGGAAAAATCCTTTAGGATGTCTGGCCCTATATTACTATAAAGATAAAAATGCTCCTGTGCTTTGAAATGCACATATGGAGACTGGGGATCAGGGAGCTAGCTGCTTTCACACAGAGCCGCAGACACCTCTGGCCTGATGTGACTCAGATTATGTCCTGCTCATCCTAACTCAGCTTTCCAAATTCTGAGTCAGCATTGGCTAGTTGCACAAATCTGGAGCAGGGTGAAGCGTGAGCTGTATACTTGGGTATGGCTCGCTGCTCTAAGACTGCTGCCAAAACCTGTAGCTTACATGTGTCATTCATCAGAGCATCTGCTGACCTGTCCAGATAATTCATATTCTTGATGTGCAACTGTTAAAGTCAACTCAAAAAAAGTAAAACACATTTTTTTTTATATCTATCTAAACCAGCTTGGTTTAATCCAAACCAGCATCTGAATCAATCTCGGCTGATTCATTGCCTTTAATACCGCCTATAATCCATTTTGTCAAAACGAATCTTCAGATTTACAATCATTTGTGTAATCATTGCTCATATTTTTCCCTCAATATTTCTTAAGCCTGCTGATCTCATTTTCAAACATCTAAAAACAAAAATGCTATTATTTTGAATTCTGAAGGCCTTATTTTGAAGCCCGTTTGGTAAAAGGCACTGAACGGATGAGGCTTAGCCTGAGATCAGAGGGTATGCTGCTAATTTCTTATCAAGGGGCTCTTGCCAGCTTTGCTCCTTGTTTTCATAAAATAATTCAATAAAGGGGCTTCTAAGCAGCCCCCTCCAGCACATCACTGATTGAAACAGAATGACGGAAATGTTTAAAATTATCTAGATCTTTTTTTTTTTTGTTGTTGTTTCTGTGGAAATCTCTCTTTCATGTGCAAGTTATGTATGTCGAGGATTCTACCCCACCCCATGAGGTTTATGTATTCCATTGTTAGAGCAGGGTTTAGGATTTCATAAGTGGATGGGAGAATGCCCCGAGCCAGTTGAAATAACTGCATCAGAAAACCATTTTCCTGGGGGTCCCCACACCTGCCTCACTTAATTGAATGGAGCCTGACAATGACCTCACTTTGACTGCTACCTTTGCATGTCCTGGCACAGGGAGTATTCACAGTATCACTGTAACTTAATAGCCTCACATAGAGCATGTGCTTCCATCCATCATGAATGCCATTTTCTGATATAGGAGCAGAGCTTTACTGCTGTACAGGATTATCACTGGTGGTGGGAGCCCTGAACTGACTGCAGGCATTGAACAGTCATTTCATGATGCTATGGCCTTCTATTGACAGCACAGTGCTTGAGATCTTTATTTCATGTAAAACGCAGCTTTTTAATTTTTTTTTTTTTTTTTTTAATAAAAAGCAAGAGTTTTCTAAAAGAGCTTTGCTATAGGTAAAATGTTTGCTATGCGGGAGCACAGTTGCTGTTGTAACCCCTGGGACGGTTGTACCTGGAGAGCGGTACTAGAGGCCATATCTAGAATCAGTTTCAGGTGGTAAACTTCCCTTATTGTTACAATTCCTTAAATTTCAGAGTTTTCTGAGCAGGGAGGGAAGCTAAGTGAATTCAATGAAAGAGGCTTGAAAAGTTAAGTCCCAGTTCCAAGTTATTGTATACAGCAGTGATGATAACAGCACTGATGAGTGTTAAAGTCACTACGCACTAAAAACACACTGTGAACTTTGATGGTTTCTAACAATACTTTTACATGTGAAATGTTGAAAATATTCTTTACAGCAATTTAGTTCACTCATCGATGGTACAAGTGCTTTAAAATAAATTTGTGACTTGCGTTTAAGATGTTAAAGTCAGTTGATTCAATATTTAATCTGATGTTTCTCCCATCCCTTTAGCATATGGCAAGTTAGTGCTTCCCTTCCAAATTTGATGAAGTATTAAAGGTGAAATCCAGTTTATACAATCATTTATCTCCTATCTCTCCATGTAGTTTTCTCTTCTGAACTCCTTAGTTTACTCACAGGACCTGATTGGCACCAGTTATTCTCCTCTTCTCCATTCTAGTATTAAAACAATACTCCTATTGCTCCTCTTCTCCAAATCTCAGTAGACGTTCATAGGCCCTAGTGGCATCCATCTCTACTCCTTTCTCCCTTCTCTCCTTCTGCTTCTCTGAATGACTGTAAATCATCTCCAGTGGATACTGAAAATCCATAGGTTGCTTTCCAGTGATGGAATGTCTCTCTCTGATGTTAGAGCAGCATAGAAAGTAAATTAATTGCGCCCCAAGTTAATGGGTACTCAGAGCTCAAAAAGTCAATTAAAAAAATAGAAAATGAGGATAGGGAAGATGGAAAGAAAGAAACTCCCATCCAAATAAAAAGGCTCCATGAAGGCATTAAGACTTAATACAGTATAGGTGGTAATGCCAAATCACCAATATCATAAACATCAACAAAATGTTTTGGCAATGATTCACAGTCCACAATGCTTGTAAGCTGTTTAAAATGGTACTTTTAATAACTTCATAACATATTCATTCCAAATATAACAACTGCTATTCACGGTTCCCCAACATGAACTGTGTTTCATAAACTTCATCAGGAGGGAACAAGTCTGCAAATAAGGAAACGCTGATTAATATGGACAAACCGTGGCAACAGTAGTTATCAAAATACATTCAACAAGGTTATACGTAGTAAATACAAACAAAAAAAAGAGAGTCTTCACCTCGATAATGGCAGTATATATCTTACATGAACAGCATCAAGAAGAGACGGCTGAGGGGGGATATGATATAGGTCTACAAAATCATGAATGGACTTTAACAGGTTAATGTAAATCGGTTATTTACTCTCTCAGATAATAGAAGGCCTATGGGGCACCTCATGAAGTTAGCATATTTAAAACATTTTTCACTCAAAGCATAGTTAAGCTCTGGAATTCATTGCCAGAGGATGTAGTTACGGTAGTTAGTATAACTGGGTTTAAAAAACATTTGGATAAGTTCCTAGAGGAGAAGTCCATAAACTGCTGTTAACCAATAAAGAATAGTAGCTTGGGATCTATTTAATGTTTGGGTACTTACCAGGTACTTGTGACTTGGATTGGCCACTGTTGGACACAGGATGCTGGGCTTGATGGACCCTTGGTCTGATCCAGTATGGCATACCTTATGTTCTTATGTAAGATGGAGTAACCAGCAAGCAAGAGTTAAATAGAGGTTTGCAAAAACACATCAATACAGGAACCACATGATCAAGTATTGTCATAATGATGTCAGTGTTACATCTGAGGGAACACAGAGTAAACAAAGAGGAGGTACACAATAAAGCAGGTGTTATTAAAATAAAACTAACCAATCTAATTTAGTCCAAGAGGGTCTACTGATTTGAAACAATGTATCCACCATTGCTCTTGTTGAAATAAAAAACAAGAGAAATCACCGGCATGGGAGGATTAGACCACAATAACAAAAAAGCAAAGGTCTTCAGGAATATGTTGAGCACTTACCCAGTGGGAAACCATGATAGCATTTTCACGCACGAGTCATAGACAGGAGTTATGCTCATATATCTGAGTACAGATCATTCATGACATTTTATCGATGTACAGCAGCGAATAACATAGATAACCGCCTTGGTTGAGCAGGTAGAAGAAGATTGCAGGGGGTATTATGTGGGCCAAGATGGGCTGTATGAATACAGATAATGAAAGTGAGAGTATATACGCTTTACAATAATCATATGGGCTATGCTGTGGGTGAAACCATTAGTCCCATCCATTGCTTCCTATATTTGAGATTCAGTCCACTTTATTGTATCAGATTACCCTTCCTCCTTTACCCATGTTCTACTTCTTGGTAACACTGGACATTGAGGCATTTTATACTAATATCCCTTAGTCAGAAGTGATCATTGTTGTGGAAAAGGCTTTAAACACTGAAGGTGATCAGAGAGTAGTAGAGTACATACTGTATAGCCTTGACCAGAAACTTCTTCTTTTTCAATTATGTGTTATACCAGCAAGTTAATGGCACAGCTATGGGAGTGACTATGGCTCCAGATATTGCTTGTCTACAAGTTGCCAAATTTGAAATCCTTTCTCTCTATTCATCTCTGTTTTGGCACTTTATTGTAGCTTGGTATAGACATATCGATGATGTTTTTCTAATCTGGTTTGGTATGGACATACAATTCTATATGTTTCTTGACTGGCTCAATTCATGTAACTTAAATTTAAGTTTTTCTGCATATATTGATCGCAAAGACGTTTCTTTTCTTGACTTTCAAGTTTCCATTAGAGAAGACTCCTTCAATACTTTCTATAGGAAGCCCACAGACAAAAATACTCTGCTTGCTTATAATAGTTGTTATCCCCATCCATTACGGGATGACTTCCCCTCCAGTAGGACAGTTTTTTCACTTAAGAAGATTATGCTCTACTCGAGCTGAATTCTTATTACAGGTGCATCAGATGATTAATTTCCTTAAATGCAGTTATTCCTACCATGTCTTAAAATGGGCCTGTAAACGCGCACTGTATGTCAACCATGACTTGCTTTTTCAGAAGAATGTCACATGTCTCTCAGAAAAGACTGTCACTTGTATGCTTTCCCTACTCAACCGCTTGCTTGTATGTAAGATAATCCATTGTCACTGGGCCTTTTTATATCTGGTACCCTTTTTTCAGAAACCTTTGCAGTTTGCACTCCATCATGGATAGAATCTGCGCAATCTTTTAACTTCTTCTGAATACCACTCACCTATGACCTTCACAGTGTTGACCCCTGGACATAGAAAATGCGATCATTGTAAAGTTCATACATTTTTACTATCTGTGTTCATACATTGAAGTTCAGGTCACACATACATTCCCTCCAATCTTCTTCTATCTGCTCAGCTAAGAGGGTTATCTATGTTATTCACGGCCTCTGTTCCCTGCTCTGTCAGAAAAATGTCATGAATGATCTGTACTTGGATATACAAGCATAGCTCCTGCCTACAACTCACGTGTGAAAATGCTCCCTTGGTTTCCTGTTGGGTAAGCACTCAACATAATCCTGAAGACCTTAACTTTTTTATTTTTGCGGTCTTTTCCCCCATCCCCATGGCAGCAATTTTTCTTGACTTTTATTACAAGAGCAATAGTGGATACTTCATTTCAATACAGTAGACTCTCTTGGCATAAATTCTGAATTAGATTAGTCAGTTTTCTTCTAATACCACATATTTTATTGTGTATCTCCTGTTTGTTTTCTCTGGGTTCCCCCTGACATAATTCTCATGTGTGTAAGGAACTGCGTAGGTGTGAGCTACTCTTTCCATGACACAGCCTTGTAGATAGAGTCCTGAGATCCACGCCAATGTCAGGTGATTGAATCTTGGCATGGGCCAGACTATGACTGACCCATAAAGTCTATACAAAGACTAGGCTTGCAGATGAAGCCAGGGCAAGGACAAAACTGAAGGCTTGAAACAAGGTTGAGGGCTGAAGAGGAACTGAAGACTGCAACAGAGCCACAGGTAAGGACTGAAGCAAAGCTGAAGGCTAAGAAGATGGAACCAGGCTGGAGCTGAAGGCAGGAACCAGGTTGGAGGACTTGAGCAAGACAGAAGACTGGAACCAGAGGAGCGGAAACCAGGAGACCTTCTTAAAGAGGCAATGGATCCAAGTCCAGGCAGGCTAAGTAGTTTAGAGCATGTGATATCATCATCAGGGCAGGTACCTGACTCTCCCGCCAACGTGCCCTGAATCACCCTAAGCGGCCGTAATTCAAATTACATCTTGCATACATTAAGGAATCTTCTGCATTCTTTAGGATCACCTCCATGTCTTGGAGACAGCGGTAGTTAAATCATGGACTCATCAGTCTAGATAGCTGCTGTGTAGGTTTCACCAGAACTGGAACTGAGACTGAAGCTCATACAAGTATGAACTTGTATTATGTCTAAACGCTGTGGACAAGGTCCGTAATGAGTCTTTTACTTGATAGAGTTGCTGCTGGGCCTGTTGCCTGAACTGGTCCAGGAGACCAATTAATTCTGTTTTTTGTTTCTACATCTGGGTGATCAAAGCAGCAGATGGTCCATCACGGGGAAGTGTTCATCGAGCTCATAGCCTCAGCAAACTGTAAGAAACTGCATAAGCATGAGTTCCTCTTGCCATGACACAGCCTCATAGATAGTCCTGAGACCCAAGCCAATGGCAGGTGAAAGACTCTTGGCTAGGGCCAGACTAGGACTGAGTCCAAACATCTATAACAAAGACCAGGCTTGCAGCTAAAACCAGGCAAGGACAAGACTGACAGCTTGAGGCAAGGCTGATGGCTTGAAAGAAGACTATGACAGAGCTACAGGCCGAGAAGACAGAATTAGGCTGGAGAGCTTGAACAGGACAGAAGACTGTAACCAGGAGACTTTCTTGCTGAGGCAACAAATCCAAGTCCAAGCAGGCTAAGTAGTCTAGAGCATGTGACATCCAATGTGTGTCAAATCGTGTACATCGATTTGTAAGCTTGCCCTAAGAGTCTTTTTTCCGGGTTCCAGTATTACACGCGTCAGAGCATCCATTGGTGGCTTTCTGCTGCATGGTGAACATCAGTCACCGAGGAGTCTGGGAAAGCAGCTATATTCTAACAACGTTATAATGACCCTACTTTATCATGTGATTCCTGTATCGGCACGTTTTTGCAAACCTCTATTTAACTCTCGCTTGCTGGTTGCTCCATCTTGATGCTAGTTCATGTAAGATATATACTGCCATTATCAAGGTGAGGACTTCTGTTTTGTTTGTATTTACCATGTATAACCTTTTTGAATGCATTTTGATAACTACTGTCGCCACGGTTTGTCCACATTAGTGTTTCTTTATTTGCAGACTTGGTCCCTCTTGAAGCAGTTTACAAAACATGGTCTGGTCAGGGGGGGCCATGAATAGCTGCTGTTATATTTGTAATGACACTGTAATGAAATTAAAAGCATCATTTCAAACAGCTTACAAGTGTGGTGGACTATGAATCATTCAATATAAAAAAAGGCAATAAGTGCGATATTAACTGATAATTATCAAATTAATCGCACCCTAATATCTAAACCACATCCACAAATAAATTATGTATGTATTATTTATAAAAAAAAATTAATATAAAAAGAAAAAAAGACTTCAGATGCCAAATCAATTATCGATTTGGTAGAGGGCAAAATCATAACTCAAAAAAACCTCCTGTTTTTAATTTTATGTGAAATCTACCATGAAATTTATTTATTCAAAAATGAACCCACAGCAAATCAAGGGTCAGTCACTGAATGATGCCTTAAGGAAAACAGAAAATACACACCCTAAGATGGGAGTCTGGCTTTATATACCAAAGAAAGGTGCAGACCTGCTTGCATTAGTCTCTGGAGTGGCTCCTCTTTCCTGCATTACATTCCCCACTGTACCTCAGCCTCTGGTGCTCCTGTTAACACAGCCTAGTTACCAGTATCTCCTTCATGTATGTGAAATTCTGAGATTGGAGGGCAAGACTCCCTTTCACCCATGGAACAGGAAGTGTGGCGAGTGTGCATATATTTTTTTTCTGTTAGAGGTATCGGTCTCACTTGCACCTACTGCCGCAAGGAGTCCACAAACTGCAACACTTATGCTTCCAGTTTCCTCTTGCTCACAGAAATCCTATATCATTTCCTCTACAATATTTACTGTAGGGATGACCCCACCCATGGTGGGCTTCTGGAACTCAGATCTCACGTGGCATCATTGAAGGGCTTCAGGATTTATATCATCACTACCCAATCATGATACCCCCAGTGGGTGATCAACACCTACCTCCGGAGACAGATCATGAAGGGGTGTCTGCTGCTCCACTGACCTCTGCAGCATCAGAGAGGTGGAATTCCAGCAGGTTCCAACATCTTGAATCTTGGGATACGTACGAGGTATCCCAAATTCTTCCTGCTTCGCATGGAGAAGCTATCTCCCTTCATGCTTCAAGAGAAATGTTCCTCTCTATCAGCTCCTTCAGGAATAGATTCCGGTGGTCCTTGAGCCCCAAGCCCCAGTGCATCACTCACTGACTGGTGTGGCAAATTTGCAAAGTAACATATGCCCCAAAAGCCCCATTGTCTATTGCCCTTATCACATTTTTCCCATTGTCTGTCACAAAGAAACCTTCCTGAAGACTCCTGCCTCTCCAGTCTAGCTGCCAACCCTCCCGCATCTTTCTTAAGGCTGATGGAATATTGCATGAAGTATGAGGGCTATCCATCACCTTGGTGGGCTGCACAGCTCACCTACATCCTAATGCTCCATATCCATGCTGGTCCAGATATCACTGCTGAAATGCACACTACTCCCCACTTCCTTAGCCAGCTGTGCCTGAATGCAACTATGGCACTGGTTATTCATTTTGGGGGAAACCTGCCTACTAAATGTAGTTCTGGAGGGCATTTTGTAATTGAGGGCTAACACGTGCAGCAGATGCTTAAAGCCCACATTCTCCACTACCTGCAAAAGCTGGTCTTCCAGGGCAATCATTTCCCCATTACTGCTCATTACTACTC
The DNA here is from genome assembly GCF_901001135.1 of Rhinatrema bivittatum. NCBI lineage: Eukaryota > Metazoa > Chordata > Amphibia > Gymnophiona > Rhinatrematidae > Rhinatrema > Rhinatrema bivittatum. The sequence goes on along the minus strand of NC_042617.1, from coordinate 146,130,090 downwards.
TAGATGCTGTCTGTCTCTTGCCCTGGCACAGTGATACAGAACACCACTCCGTTTTTTCTATGGTGGGTTGCTGCTGTGGATACATGGCTAGGGGCTGCTGGTCTGCCATGGGGCCCTTGGATCAGCTTGGAGAAAAAAAAAGTCTTCTCCTTTTCAACCCCTTTCCCTTGATTTCTGCTTTGGCTAGCAGAGGAGATCCTCAGGCACCCCACCAGTGTCACCCTTCCCATTGCCAATGCTAGTGGGTGGCTGCTTCTGCAGGTGATGTTGTATAGCAGCATTTGTCCAATGTGCCACTTGATTCCCTTGATTGACGTCCTTACTGTAGTGAATACACTGTGCAAAGCTGTTTAAAAATGTCATCCTTGAGGCCCAGCCAAAATGTATTCCTTGCATTAAAAAAGTTTGAAGGAAAAGCAAATGACTGCCAGGGTGGTTTAAAGGTGAGGTGAAAGAGGCAATTAAAGCCAAAAAGACATCATTGAAGAAATAGAAAACAGGACCAAATGAGGGAAATAGGGAAGAGCATAAGTACTGGCAAGTTGGATGTAAAAAAGTAATTAAACAGGCTAAAAGATAATTTGAAAAGAAGCTTGCTATAAAGATAAAAACATACAATCTTTTTCAAGTATATTAGCAAAAAGCCTGTGAAGAGAGTCAGTTGGGCCAATAGATGACCAAGGAGTAAAAAGGGTGATTAGGGAGGACAAGGAAATGGCAGAAAAATTTAATTAATTCTTTACCTTTGTTTTATTGAGGAGGATGTCAGTCATACCCACACTGGAAACATTTTTTTTTATGGCGATGGCTCTTAGCAACTAGATGGAATCACTTTAAAAATGGAGGGTATAATAATTCAAATTGACAGAATAAAGAATAAAAAATCACCAGGACTGGATGGTATTCACCCCAGAGTTCTGAAAGAACTCAAAAATGAAATTCCAGACCTGTTTCTGGAGGTTTAAAACAGCATGGTATGAGACAATTGGAGGGAGGCCAATGTGACACCAGTTTTTAAAAAGAGCACCTGGGGTGATCTTGGAAGCTCTAGACCAGTGAGCCTGATATCAGTGCCAGGTAAAATAGTCAAAGCTATTCTTAATATCAAAATTACTGACCACATAAATAGGCATGGTTTAACTGGGTAGAGTTTGCAAATGAAAGTCTTGCCTTACCAATTTTCTAGACTTTTTTGTGGGTATAAACAAACATGAGCCGGTTGTTACAGTGTATTTGGGTTTTCAGAAGGCATTTGAGAAAGTCTCCCATAAGAGACTCCTCAGAAAATTGGGAAGTCATGGGATGGAAGGCAGTAACCTATTGTGGAATGGTAACTGGTTAAAAGACAAAAAACAGAGGGTAGGACTAAATGGTCAGAATGGAAAATGGTCATTTGTGAAATGTCCAAGGGGTCTGTGCTACTTAACATATTCATAAATGATCTGGGGAAAGGAACAAGCAGACACAATTATCTTTAACCTGGAAAAAGGTCAACCTTGCCTCCTTGCACTACTGGATCTCTCCTCAGCGTTCGACACTGTGAACCACACGTGCCTCCTTCAATGTCTCACCAACATTGGCATCACAGGAGCAGCATTCAACTGGTTCAAATCATTTCTCGAGAACAGATATTATAAGGTCAAGATAAACAGTAAAGAATCCCACCCCATTGAATCCAAGATGGGGGTACCCCAAGGATCATCCCTTTCACCCACTCTTTTCAATATTTATCTTCTCCCGCTCTGTCATTTGCTAACCAACCTCAAGCTTATTCACTTCCTATACGCGGATGACATACAAATTCTCATCCCTATAGCGGAATCTCTACACAAAACCATGTCATTTTGGAATAATTGCCTCTCAGCAATTAACAACCTACTCGCGAGCTTCAACTTGGTTTTAAACACAAACAAAACTGAAATCCTCCTTATCGCTCCTGAAAATTATGTCTGGCCCACCTCTCCTTCTACCAGCCAAAGGCATGACACCATGAACCCAACTACGCCTCAAGTAAGAGACCTGGGTGTACTCCTGGACGACAGACTCAGCCTCAACAAGTTCGTAAATAACACCACAAAAGAATGTTTCTTTAAACTTCAAGTATTGAAGAAACTAAAGCCTCTCCTACACTACAAAGACTTCCGCATGGTTCTACAATCAATCATACTCCCGAAACTGGACTACTGCAATTCTCTCCTTCTGGGCCTTCCCGCTTGCACTACCAAACCACTTCAGATGGTCCTGAATGCCACAGCCAGAATACTTACAAACGCCAAAAAAAGGGATCACATCACCCCAATCCTCCAACATCTCCATTGGCTCCCGATTAAATTCAGGATTCACTTTAAAACTATTATGATGATACACAAGGCCCTTCCATATCAGGAGCTACCTCCCAATAAAAAGATCTAGGCGTCATTGTGGATAACATATTGAAATCGTCGGTTCGGTGTGCTGCAGCAGTCAAAAAAGCAAACAGAATGTTAGGAATTATTAGAAAGGGAATGGTTAATAAAACGGAAAATGTCATAATGCCTCTGTATCGCTCCATGGTGAGATCGCACCTTGAATACTGTGTACAATTCTGGTCGCCGCATCTCAAAAAAGATATAGTTGTGATGGAGAAGTTACAGAGAAGGGCAACCAAAATGATAAAGGGGATGGAACAGCTTCCCTATGAGGAAAGACTAAAGAGGTTAGGACTGGGTCTAGAACGGGTAAATGTGAATTGGTTATTTACTCTTTTGCATAATAGAAGGACTAGGGGGCCCTCCATGAAGTTAGCTTGTGGCACATTTAAAACTGGCTAATCTGAGATCAGTTCTTTTTCACTCAACGCACAATTAAACTCTGGAATTTGTTGCCAGGGGATGTGGTTAGCGCAGTTAGTGCAGCTGGGTTTAAAAAAGGATTGGATAAGTTCTTGGAGGACAAATCCATTACCTGCTATTAATTAATTTGACTTAGAAAATAGTCACTGCTATTACTAGCAACAGTAACATGGGATAAACATTGGGTACTTGCTAGGTTCTTATGGCCTAGATTGGCCACTGTTGGAGACAGGATGCTGGGCTTGATGGACCCTTGGTCTGACCCAGTATGGCATGTTCTTATGAAGAAAAAGTCCATAAACAGTTATTAGCCAGTTAGACTGGGAAAACCAATTCTTATTCCTAGGAGAGTGATACAAGAAATAGATCAACTATTGGGAATTTGTAAAGTACGTGTGACTCAGACTGGCCACTGTCAGAAACAGATTGCTGGGCTTGATGAACCTTGGACTGACCCAGTATGGAATTTCTTATGTTCTTAAACTTCAGGTCCTCCCTCATTTTAAAGTGCCTCCAGTTCAGGGATACCTTTACACAATCTCTTCTCTTCATGCTTGGGGACTGGTGCTGTCACTGGAGTTGAGGTTGACGGTGAGCCGTAACGAAAAATACCAGGGGTATCACTCACACTCTCTACCTGACTGCTTGCTCTTCCTGGGGATTGCTCTCAACTATGTTAGTATCACCTTTCTCCCCTATCAATGGATTGGAGACTAGGACAATACATACTAAATCTCCCAAATTTTCTTCAACTACTAGTTCCTCAGTTTCTGATTCAGGGAATTTCAGACAGGATTCTTCCTCAGAATCAGTTGTTGAAAATACTGCCTCAATTGCCTGAAAAGCAATAACCATAGAGAAGTGTGCTGCTAGTTTTGGCTGTTGCACTTCTGATGTCCCTGTCTTACTAATGCCAGCCTTGGATGGATCTCCTGCCTTTTCCCTCTGCTCCAAGCGGTAGTAGAGCAGGCACATGCTCTCCAAATTTTAATTGCTTTTGCCTTTCTGAAGCTAAACAAATCTCTTTTCAGATTAGGAGCAGGACTGCATTTTTTTGTCATTGCTACAAGACTGGGCTGGCTCTGAGCAAATCTACATCTGGAAGGTTGCCATTCCCTCCTCTGCCTTTTCTTCTCAGTAGCATGATGGACTTTGAAGTACCTACAGAGGTTTGGATATCACAAAGGAATTTATTTATTGATATTGTACCACCACTCACCTCATCATTCTGCTATATGCATAAATGTGTGTGTGTGTGTCTCTCTCTCTCATACACACATCTACATTGTATGTCTGTACTGTGCACTGCATATTGATTCCTTTTCCATACACAAAAATCTGTTAGAAACTAGAATGTTAAACAGAACCAACAAGGCTGGTAGCCTGGTAAGACTCTTCTTATTCTTCACTTGTCAGTGTGGTAACCTCACTGAACTATACTAGTCCGAGACAAAAAGCACAGTTTCAATCTCCATACTCCTACACTCTTCCCAGTGAACAGAGAAAACACAGTGCCATTGTCTTTGTATTCTATCACAGTGAATGAGAGTACTACAGCAGAGAAGATCAGAAATAGCCCTTTACCAATTCCAAAGTAAACTTTTTTAAAGCTTTTTAAAAACTCTGTGAAAGCTTCTCAAAAGCAGATCCTTCTCTACCAATTGCAAGAGAAGAAGCATCATTGATTCTGATTTATTTATTTTAAATATTTATTACCCACCCTTCCATAGTTCAAGGCAGCTATAGGTTGGTTAAAAAGATGCTTCACTGTGATTTGTCCTCCATCTGGTCTCCTTGCCAATTTGTCCTGCCTCTGCTCCCAGGAGGATGTAAAGGCAAGAGTTGGTTGTTAAGCTATCTGCACCTGTTTATTTGCTCACAGCAGAACCAGACTTGACTGGGCCATTGGCTTGAATAGGAAACATAAATGAATGATATGAACATTTTTATTCAAATTTGAGGACCTCCTCCATTCATTTCAGGGGGTGGGGTCCACAAACTAAACAAAAATGGACTCTTTTCACACAAATGGATGTCCCTATTATCTATTCATAAAACTAGAAATATGTGCTTTTTGTTGCAGCATAAAAAGCTAGCCAAGACGTTACTAATGAGTAATGAGACAAATGCAATCCTTCAATTCTATATAACTTTTGCTCTTTATTGTGTTGCGTGAGGACTCTGTTTGCGATGCGGGTGTCTGAAAGGCTCCATATTTTCCAAAGTAGCATTTCAATGCAGCACACGATCTCTGCGTAAGCAATATAAGGAACAAACATTTTTCTTTTTGATATTAGCATCTACATTCCAAACTGAAATGTACATGATCAGGAAAAGAAGCAAACTGTTTAATATATACTTTCTCCACCACTCACAGAAATATAGAATAGATCTGCAATGTAAACAAGCATGCAACAAACAAAATACTGGCGATGCGATATCTATAGAATGCAGGCTTGGCAATAAAAAAAGAAAGCAAAAAGGCACATCAAATATGCTTCAGCTTTGAAAATAATTTACTTAAGGTCATATTTTGCTCATGTTTTTTCTCTGTAATAGGTGTTTTGTGCTCATAGTGTGTGTACATCCATACCATATAGGTATATATTATACACTTTTTTTTTTTTAAACTGAAAAGGTATAAAAATGGGAAACAATACAATAGATTAACACTGAAGGACTAGTTACAGAGCAGCCCAAACAGAAAAGCAGCTACTTAAATGGCCCAAGAATCTCCTAAGTTGCCATAACACATACTGGCGTTATTCCATAATTATTCAGTCTGTACCTAAAAGTTTCCTGAATACAATCAAAAGCTCAGAAAAGTGAATTAATCCATGATATTGTACCAGACAACTTTAGTGTTTAAAAACAAAAAAAAAAAAGGCAAAACAAAGTGACTTCATACCATATTTTCATCGAAAGCTGTGCTATTTTTTTTTTGTTATTAATCTGACTTTTCTGTGGTAGGCTTGCCACACACACAAAAAACCCCAAAACCTGGAAACATGCTAAGTGAAAGATATTTGCAATACTATGTTCTGAAATTTTGTAATGGCCATTACATCTGGTGTCTTATTTTTTTCCACACACGTCAGTTCTGTACCTTAAAAGAGCAGATACACCCTTCAGTCCTACAAAGTTTTTTTTTCCATTACATTGAGGACCTCATCCAAAAGCGAGGGCCCTAGGTCAAGCTGCAGGGAGAGAAGAGAGCCTGTAATATCTGAAAGGGATTCTTCAGATTTCGTCTCTGTCTTTGTTAGTTCACATGGAAGGTGACTGTCTTCAAACAAGTCAACTGTTTGCCAATCACTGTATTGTTCAGAAAGACTGGATGAATGGCTGGCTCTTCCATTAGTACAACATGAAGTGGAATCATTTGGTTTCCATATGGTGTCTTCATTGTATTGGTTCCCATTCTCAAACTGTTTACATTTCTCCTGTACTTGTTCTTCTATTACAGGCTCACAACTAAGTCTGGGAATCTTTGAAGGCCCAAAAGAGTCCTGCTTTGAATTGAATGTCACTGGTGATAACAGGGGCAACATCAGGGCTTGAGAACCACCGATGGCAGGAAGCGAGATAGCATTTTTAAGCACTGGGGAGGGAGTTTCTGAAAACATGGAGTCAGATGTGCTGTTTGCCCTTAAGAATTCGGTATGTCCACCATAAAGTCCAACCCTCTGTTTTCCTTGATTCCCAGGCAACAGCTCAAAATTTCCTTGTAGAAACGACATATCCCCGAAAACATCATGCTGTCCCTCTTTTCCAATGTGTATGGTATGGCGAAAGTCTCCGAGGGGCGGGCTGATCATATCGGGGGACAAAATGTCTCTCAGTTTGAACTTCTTCCCTTTTTTATTGTTGCCTGCTTTCAGGTAAATGGGAGTCTTGGCTGGCATGTTGATGCTGAATTTAAGAAAATCTGCTTTAAAGGGGAAAACAAAAATCTACTTCCTAAAGAAAAAAAAAAGAACCTGTCCTTGATAAGACGTTCAGATGCAATGTGGTCACATTATTGATGCCTCAGACAAACTAGATCCTTCCACATGAGACTGATTTGTAGCTATTTGGGACAAGCTTGGGGAAGTCCAGTGCAGACCGATTCAATCAAGGTTAAGTTTACGTCGCTCTGCCAGGTGACGCGATCAGAAAAATGCTCGGCTGCTTCCAAAGCAGAGGGAAACCTGAATGGGAAACAAAGCAGGTTATCATTAACTACTCGTCATGGTTCTACAGTCTTGTTTTAACAAAAACAATTAGAAATGGCAATGACTTTTCCAGGCTGCAGATCAGCTTTGTGATGTTGCTTCCCTTCATTAAGCAGCATAAAAGGGTTTTAGCCTGGCAAGGGCTGGCCAATTGTTTTCAGAGGACAGAGCTGTTTGAAGCCAGAGCTCTTTAATCACAGTTACTGAACTAGTCTGCTTACTAAACTCACTTATCTTGGGCTTTGTATCATGGGCCTGTTTGCCAATGCCTGATCTGTCAGCTGCCTTTCATTGTACAGTCTGCAAAGCTATCAGTACCCGGTGAAAAAATGTTTGGCTTTTTAAAAAAGCATTAACATCAAAAAGAAGTTAGAAGATTTGATCGGGGAGGGGGTTTCTCTTATTTTAGCATTTAAAACAAAAGTTCAAACGGTATTAGTTTTATTTTAACAAAGCACTACAGGACCAGATGTACTATATGCTTTTCCCCCATTTTCTGTTTAAGGGGAAAATACCTAATACATCTGGTTTTCAATAGCAGCACAAAATCAAGTGCTAACTTGATGCCCCAATCTATATCCTGTGGAAGGGAAGCCAAAAATATTTATTTACAGTAGATAGAGAAATTAATACTTGTTTTCAAAAACACTTCTGGGGTTCCCATAGAGGTGTAAAGAAAATCGCGCCCCCATTTATAATAATTATACCTTATTTATTTAATGATTGGCTGCTTGCCAGGTACTTGTGACTTGGATTGGCCACTGTTGGAAACAGGATACTGGGCTTGATGGACCCTTGGTCTGATTCAGTATGGCATATCTTATGTTCTTATGAATGGGCAGACTTTTTCAGCTCGGCCTAAATAAGCTGTGTAATGTGGCTCTCATCTGATGGGGCTTCAAACTAGGAGGCCAGTGTACTGAAGTGCACTAACAATTTTGCAGGCGTTAAAGCACAGTAAAAGCACAGTTCACATACATTAATGGTGCTTTTATAGTGCATTATTTATTTATTTAGAAAATTTCTATGTCACCTATGGCTGTCATACTGTGCTAAGTCTATTAAAACAATACATATACAATAATAAAAGCAACTTATAACATACATTAATGAACATTTAAAACAACTTAAATCCTTTACCGTAGTCATCTCCTCCCTGAGAAGATGGTAATAATTAGTTATCAGAATATTAATTAACTTGCGTCCCTACCTCATGCTAATGAGGTAGGGACGCAAAACTATGCAACAGAGCTCAGAACCTATTAATTAGTGCATAGAAACTTAATTCATGTTAAAACACACAAAAGTTAACCCAGAGTGGGGATGTGTGGTTAATATTTTGTGACAAATGATGTGTTCACAAGCTAACTTTAAGGCTTGTAACTTAATGCAAACCTATTTGCCTGGCACTGTTATGGATATTAATGCGAGCCAATTATCGTGCATTAACAGCTGAATTTTACATACTTCAGCCCACTGGTCTATAAATTCTCACTTGTCTCACCTGAATGATTAAAACTTGCTCTGATCTCACTTTCACTCTGATTTCCCCCACCCCCAGGATTTATTAGGTTGCAATATAGGCAGCTCAGATAACAGATATGGGGACCCAACTAGGATACATTTTTAAAAGTCTATTTGGGACCAATGCACATAAAATCAATGAGTTTGCATATGGACGCTGGCTGAATGTGTTTTAGTGGATTTTTCACTTGCCTAGAACTCCATACGCAAATTCATAACTTTGATGGCATATAACAGAGCCATTTGGAGGTTGCTTTGAGAAGAGTGATATTATAAAGCTATATGTGTATTTAGGATGCTGATAACATATGTAGCTTTAAACCATCACTTTGAAATGGTAAAATAACATGCAGATATTTCACTGCATGACAACTGAATGTTCAAACACAATATATGCAGGTACTTTGTGACTGAAAACTGTGTTGGGGGTTTTTTTTTTCATGCTTAAAAAAGTATACACATAACTTTGTAATTAGAAGCACTATTGAAAATACACCCTTTAACATTTGCCAACTGTTAGTTTGTTACCCTAGGTCATAGATTAGATGGGAAGGCAGCTAAAATTATGAGAAATCTTCCCACCTGCTCCCTACCTCGTGAGCTGGGGAAAATCTGAACTGGCTTATACTAAAAATGCTAGTCAGCTGGGATCAAAAATACGAGTCTGTTCACATTTAACTTAAAATCAGTCAAGCCTAGAAAATCCAAATCAGACATGCATGTTTGAATTTTGAATGGAGATGCAGCCAATGAAATTCTGGACAAGATACAAATTTTGACGACCCCATCCAAGATAGAATTCAAGTCATTAAGCAATCATATTTTGGTGAACCACAATTATTTTCTGCTATGATCCTCCAATCAAGTCTGTACATACAAGTACAAAACAAATCAACTTGAGCATCTAAAGTAACCTGTATATGCTAATATCAAAATCCATTATAACACTACTATCATTCTTCTTTCAAAGCAAAAGAATAATGTGTGTTCAAAGGTAAATAGCCCTTATCAATTTTAAGTAGTTGATATCTATGATGTGGCCTCTAAATGGGGTCCACGTTTTGGAGTATGGCTTGGGAAATGTTTTTGAGGGGGACACAAGTTTTCTTTTGGCGAGGGGTAATTGGAGAAAATTATTATATATGCAGTTATCAGTGACTCACCACTAGATGGCACAAGAAGTGGTTACAGAGCCTGTTGTACATTATTTAAAGAGGAAGTTTCTATAACAAAATTACCATTGTGATTAGAATGATGTATTCATTTAAGAAGTTAAGTGAAGAAGATCCTCTAGAAGGAAATGTTTGAGAGCATATAAGGGCAGATTTTAAAAAGGCCATGCATGAAAAATCCGGCCTTTACGCACGTGGCCAGGCCTAGCATGCGCAGAGCCTATTTTCAAAAAGGTCGGTACGCGCATAAGTGCGGGACTTCCTGAAAGGGGCAGGCTAGGGGGCATTTTCTGGGCGGGGTGGTCTGGGGGGGACAGGACGGGCCTAGAGGCACCCAGTACAGCAGCCATTTGCCACTGTGCCAGGGGATTGTGCACGGGGCAGGGTGCAGGTACTTGCAACTTGCTCCTGCCCCTTTGCAGGAGCAAAAGGTAAAATAAAAAAAATAGGGGTAGCTAGGTTAGGGATAGGGGGAGGGTAGGATAGGGGAAGGGGATAGGGGGAGGGTAGGATAGGGGAAGGGGGAAGTGAGGTTAGGGGGTTGCAAAGTTCCCTCCCAGTTTGCTCCTTAATTAGAGCAGACTGAGAGGGAACTGGGGAAGGCCCCGATGCTTTGCCATGCGAATTTGCTAAAGTATACCCCCCCCCCCCCCCCCTTGGGCGTGCCGACCTGCAATTTTATAACATGCGCGCGCATGTTATAAAATTGCACATCCTTGTGTGCGGGCTGGGTAGCGTGCGCACAAGGACGGACGTGCATATTTTTTGAAAATCTACCCCATAATGCGTAATTCAAGATTTGGCAGAAGGAGTTTCAGAGGGAGCTGCCAGCAAGGCTTCTGAGCCCGGTGATCCCTCCTTTTAGAAGAAGGCCCTGCATTTAAGAAGTGTGATAGTGTCAATAAAGGACTGAGAATTGAAGCGAAATGTGAGGAAGCCATTTCTAGAGTAATAGGAGTGAATAGTACTGTGGAGCAATTTGAGAGGCTGGAATAATTCTCTTCGGTTTTTTTTTTTGCAATTGGTTGGTGACTGTTTATTGGATATCTCTACGACTGTATCTTAGCCATGGAAGACTAACTCCATTAGCTTTACTATCCTCTACAATCTTGAAAATATTTGTTATGTTAGTCACTCACTCCACAAAAGTTTAATTGTTTGGAATCTATCTTGGAGGGGACCTTATTTGAGACCTTGCAGGTGGACTACCAGTACAAACCATTTGGATAGAGAGAAACAGGGTTGAGAAAGGGGAAATCCAATTAGCGAGGTTTCTCTGTTCCACACAAGAAAACGTCACTGTCCCTCCTGCCTCTGGGCCCAGGTCCACTAAACCATCTGCTTGTCCCATTTCCACATTTCTGAACTCTAAACCCAAGAGACCGGCACTCGGCCCACACATATGTCAAACCCTCTCACATTCTGTATAACTCCTGTTACACATTTTTTCATATAACAGAGAAGAGACCAGTTGATCCAAGCTTCTTGATCTGCAGATCACTTTTAGAGCTTTTTTCTACAACAAGAACAACAACAACAATAAAAAGTGCTTAACTATTCTCTTTGTCTGTCTGGCTTTGTATACATTATCCCTTCAACCATTCAACATACAGTAACCTATGGTAAGCTGGGGAGTGGGAAAGTTATCCTGGTAAAGTTATCTAAGTAATTGGTTATGCGTTCTGCTGAATATATCCCGCTAAAGTGAAAGATACTTAGCTGAAGTTATCCAGATAACTTTAGGACAGTCCTTTGTCAAACTTACCCAGATAACTTTATCCAGAGAGCACTCAAATTCAGTCTTAACTGGCTACAGTTAAGCCCCTCCCCCTGAAACACACCATCACTACCTCTTTTTGTTTATCTGGCTGAATTTTGTATGGGGAATGATTTACCCAGACAAAATTTACATAGAGAGTTGGGAGAAATTTTTGGAATCTAAGATTTGTCCAGGTAACTCCCAAAATTACCCGGACAAATCTTTGAATATGGACATCCATATCTGCAGGATAGATATATCTTTAGGAGCAATGCCCAAAGAAATATTCTAACAGACATTTGTATGCTGACTGAACATGGTGTCATGTCCCAAACGAGTCTGGGGTGCTTGACCATCTTTCTGAACAAAGAAGAATTGTCTTGCTGCATACCAGGCAGGCATGGCGCCAGCTAGTCTCATCTTTGAGTCTTTCACAAACAAACAAACCTATCTGAGCTGGCAAACTTATCGATGAGATGTCTCTAGCAGCCATATGTTAAATGTCCATTTGCCCACAGACTGAACCAACAGTAGGGAAAAAAAATTGTATGGACTGGACCAATCATGCTGCTCATCTTATAGCCTACTAATTAGGATTAATGAACTGACAAATGCAAATGAAGCTTTTAAAAAAGGTGACACAAAGGAAGGGACACCAATGGACACCAAGACACCAACGGACATCACAGAAACTGGAGCCTCATTTTACAGCCTCAGAGTGCCATTCATCTCTGCTTTTCTCATAAGACAAAGACTGGGCACAGCTCAGACTGGCTCTAAAAATTCCTGAACTCGGGCAGTGGGTGCCAAGATGCAGAGGCAACAGAAAGAAGCGTTCTTGAAAACTGACTGCATTTATAAGGTTTGGGCTCTTTAATCTCTTAAAAGCCGGGATAGTTAAACTGTTTTCAGTTTGGTAAAGTGCAAATACAAGTTAAAAATATAAGAACATAAGAAAATGCCATACTGGGTCAGACCAAGGGTCCATCAAGCCCAGCATCCTGTTTCCAACAGTGGCCAATCCAGGCCATAAGAACCTGGCAAGTACCCAAAAACTAAGTCTATTCCATGTAACCATTACTAATGGCAGTGGCTATTCTCTAAGTGAACTTAATAGCAGGTAATGGACTTCTCCTCCAAGAACTTATCCAATCCTTTTTTAAACACAGCTATACTAACTGCACTAACCACATTCTCTGGCAACAAATTCCAGAGTTTAATTGTGCGTTGAGTAAAAAAGAACTTTCTCCGATTAGTTTTAAATGTGCCCCATGGTAACTTCATGGAGTGCCCCCTAGTCTTTCTACTATCCTATCCTATACTATACTGCTGCATGGGGCTAACATACACAGGGCAGCAGTCACTGACATAAGCAAATTGCTGGGCAAATTGCTGGATGGACCATTTGGTCTTTATCTGCCATCATTACTCTGTTACTATATTTTGTTATTAAAGGGGTGCCTTGGGCTTGAAAAGGCTGGGAGGTTATTCCAAGCATCCACCATCCTTTTCATTAAGAAATACCTCCTGATGTTGTTCCTGAGTCTACCCCCTTACATATAAATTTTAAGAACCCAGTGCGTACAAATACCGGGAGATCCGCGTGTGGCCAGGCCGTGTGTGCCCCGGGTGCGTTTTGGAAACAGCCCGGCTACGCGCATATCTTCCAGTATGCGCAGACGTGCCAGGCCCTGTGAAAGGGGCGGGCCAGCGGCCATTAGGCCCTGCCCCAGGGAAGTGTGTGCAGGCAGCCAGCCAGTGCGCGAAACTTACTTCGCCTCAGAAGATGAAGTAAGTTTTCAAACAAAAAAAATTCTAATGGTTGGGGGGGTAAGGGGTGGGGGGGAGAGGGGAAAAGGGAGAAAAAGAGTAGATAGTGGGATAGGGAAGTTCCCTCCTAGTCCGCTCCTTAATTGGAGCAGATTAGGAGGGAATTGGGAATGGGCTGATCGCACTGCCGTGATTTTTTTTTTTTTAATCACCCCCCCCCCCCTGCGCATGTTACACCAGGAACCGTGCACATCTTTAAAAATCTGCTCCTTAGAGTCTTATATCATCACCCCTAGTTCTACAGCTTCCTGTCCATTGGAAGTGGTTTGATTCCTGTGAATTATTAATAACTTTCATTTCTTTTAAAGTTAGCATCGTATCTCCACTCTCCCTCCTCTTCTCAAGAGTATATATATATTTAGGCCCTTTAGTCTCATCCCATAAGTCTTTTAGTGCAAACCCCTCACCATTTTAGTTGCCTCTCTCTAGGCTGCTTCCATCCTATTCTCTATCCTTTTTGAGATACGGTCTCCAGAACTGAACACTGTACTCCGGCTGAGGGAGGCCTCATCAATGACCTGTTCAAAGGCATTATCACCTCATTTTTCCTATTGGTTATGGCACACTCAGGGACTGATGCAATTAGATGTACGTTAAAAAAAACGGGAGCTCATATTGAGCGTCCATTACCCTAATGCACATGCAGCCACATCCTCTGGGCACTTGATGCAGTATTTAAATGAGGGGCTGCATAAAAAAAAGGATGCACTAGGGGAGAATTGTGCGTCCCTGGCGCTAAAATGCATCGGGCGCCCACAATTGCAATGGGTGCTTGATACGAGAATCCGTTTTTACCCCTCTTCTTCTGACCAGTTTTGCTCAGGTTGCTGAAGACGCCCATAACTAAGCGCCCCTTGCTATGGGCATCTAAATTGTCTATCCAGAAGAATTTTTTTTTTTTTTTTTTTTTAAATCAAGCCAATATACATTTATTTTTCAACACCGCAAGCAATAAAGTTGTGTCACAATGATACCAAATAGGAGGAACAACAGAGGACCGTATTTTTAAATTTCTCATGAGCCCTTGACTCGCGGATTGACTTTCCGTCATCTCTGGGGAGAAGTTAAATTTGCCACATTAAAAAGTGTGTGCTGGGCACCTATCAGTTTTCTGCGTAATAGCCTCATCTACATGGAATTTACATGTGATGGGTGCTATTGGCCGCGCATTTGTTTGGGTGCGTTAATCTCCTTATTGCATCGGGCTCTAGTCTAGCGTGCCTGAAACATGCATCCGACCATATGTAAACCTGTGCGCTAGGCTGGGAACCCTTTATTGCATCAGCCCCTTAGTCGTAGACTCTCGTTTTACCCATTCAACAGCTTTCAGAAAGGAGGTGTGTACTTGGGCAAAGGAAATGAAAGAAACGTGTAGTAAAATTCTATTCTGGTATTTCTCTGCCTAATTGTTTGTAAAATGGTTAGTTAAAAGGTTTTTATTTAAAAAAAACAAAAAAACTATTTTATTGTTTTGGTAAGACAAAACATCCTCATTTTCTAGATGGGTGTACAGCACGACTTTCTTAATGTACAGCCAATCATGGTATATTTCTTGCGTATCTTACTTGGTTTGTTTTTTGGGGTCTTAATCAAGTGTTATTTAAGGTTAGATATACTGAAGGTTTTCTCCCATCATGGGGCCTACGTACTAAAGCTTAGTATGTACTAACAGCTTACAAATAATTTTAAAAGTGTTAGGCGCACCAAAGCCGGGAGATATGCTCGTGACTTGGCCCGGCACACGCCACGTGGATTTTAAAAACTGTGCGAGTACTAGTAGACATGAATCTCCTGATACACGCACAAATCAAAAAGCTCAAAAAAAGGGGCAGGTATCTGTAACATGAAGTCTGCACATGAGTATTTACGCGCACAAGCACCCACCTGGGTCCCTACCACATAACTTTACTTCTGATATGGATGGTATTTAAGTAATAAAATAACAAAAACTAGGCTACTCAGTAGGGTTTTAAGGGTCGAGGCTAATAGGGTAAAAGAGAGGCAAGTTAGCTAGGGGGTTTAGGAAGTCCTCTCCTTTACTGGGGCGAACTGGGAATGCATTGGGGAAACAGGTAACTGCGTCGGCGTGGGTACCTACTAAAATCCCCTCCACATATGCAATCGAGGTGGCATTTCTGCGCACTTACACACATCAATAAAAAGTCATGCACACATGAACGCGCGTATAGCCGATTTTATAACATGCTCACGTATACACGTATATATGTATGTATATTTTAAAATAGCTGCATCCATGTGCGCAAGCCGGCAAATGCAGGTGGTGCTCAAAATTCACCACATAGTGTGTATACCCAGCCCAGGGTGAAATGACATTAGCATGTATGAGCTTAATTTACTGCATATAAATGAAGGGATGTCATATGAAAACTAACCTTTAACAAGCACTCTTGAAACAACATGGCGTGCTCTTCTCAACCCATAATTTAGCATCCACCCCCATCTAGGCTAAAAGTTAACACCTGCCTTGGCTTAAACCAGGTGTTAACTTTTTAGTGAGCATATTATGTCTTAAGATCCAGTATGTTAGCTGGCTCAAAGTGCAAGACCCCGTTAGTATGAAGATTTCATCCCCTCAACTCCCACCCCATGAGGTTTGGCCCTCCTTTCCCCTATTCATTCCAAAGTCCTGATCCCCTGGTAGCATAATGAAGAAGCCCCCTCTGAGGCTACTTTCTGCCCCCTTGCAATCCCCCCAATATATGAGGAGACCCCCCCCCCTCCAGAGCTAACCCTCACTTCTCCTCAACCTCTGATGCATAATGAAGAAGCCCCTATACAAATATATATTAGTGAAATAATTCTAGGGATCATTGTTTGCAGTTTGATGGCCATAGGAGACGTCCTTGCCTTGCTGAATGGAGGAACTTGGTGACCATTTCCAGGTAGATGGGTGGATGGGGAATAGAAGGATTTGCATCCCTTCAGGTGGGGCTTCTTCATTATGCATTTTTAAAAATGGCGCGGGCCATCCAGTGCTCCTACCATGTGACAGGGGCCGGCCAATGGCACGGATACCCTGTCACATGGTAAGGGCAAAGGGCCATCGGCGCCATTTTGATTAGTGGCAGCCGACGGCCCGGGAGCGGGAGATCGCTCCCGTGACCCCCACTGGACCATCAGGTACCTGTAAAATGTTTGGGGGGGGGGGAAGCAAAGGGATTAGTTTTAAAGGGTCGGGGTGGGTTTTTTGTTTATTGGCTCGGGCACAGCCGATAAACAAAACCACGATCGGGCCCGATGAAAAAAAACAAACCTACATGTGAATCGGAACCGGAATCCGAACCCGAACCGATTCCGGTTCACATCTCTAGTATTCAATCAACATTCATCTAACAATCAGGGTCCCACCGATTTTCTAGTAGATTTAATCCAAATTGCTTTGAGTAAAAATTTTTCTGTTGTGAGGATTGGTTTTACCAACAAACAAAGGGGACTGTGATGGAGACCACTATGGCTCCTGATATTGCCTGTTTATGTGTGTCTCATTTTGAGCTTACTCGATTATACTCATTATCTTTTTGGTTGCAGATTTTAATCTGGTTTTGGTATATTGATGATTTTTTTTGGTATGTCTGGCACTGAGATACAGTTTTTGTGTTTTTTTGATTGGCCCAACATACAAGATCCATCACCTTTTAGAAAACCAACAGATAAAAATACCTTGTCACATTATGGATGACACCACTCTTGCAGATTAAAGGATATAATATATCAATAAAATCACATATTTACATGCTTTTTATGCAAACCGAGATTTGCTATTGGCACATTCAGCAGCTCAACTATCACTGCAAATTACCTGAGTGTTACCATTTTAAGGTAGGGTGGGTCAGGTTTGTGTGGCTATTAAGCAGTATTGGCCAGTTTTATCTCCTCACCCCATTTTTGGGATGATACCACAGTTTGCTTTTCACTCAAAATGGAATTTAAGAGATTGTTTAGTTTTATCTGATTTACACTCGCCCATTATCCTTGGGGTCTCTTTAGGTCACACATTTTGCGGCCATTATCAAAGCCTGCTCTCTTTCATTATATCTTGCAGATTTTATCCATCCTGTAACCCAGTACAAATAAGGCTTACATATTTTCTCTGATTGTTGCTCTACTGCTGTTATTTATGTCATTATTTGTCCATGCCATCTTCTTTATGTTGGAAACAATATCAAGATGGTAAAGAAACATATTTTTGAACATTGCAGCTGTATTCGCTGCTCTTGCCTGGAAGCCCACTTTGGATGCACATTGGCATGAGGCTCAGTATGAAATTTGAGATCTTTTTTGTTATAGATCAGGTACCTCGACCTCTTAGAGGTGATGATTTTTTGACCTTTTTGATTCAATGCATTATTGGATCTATAGATTACATTCTCTCCATCCTGCTGGTCTTAACCATGAAATGGAGTGGGCAGCTTTTCTCTAAACCTTTTGATTTTAAATCATTTGGATTCCCCTTCTTCCTCTGTCTTCTTTCTTTGCCTTTCACAGTCATTAATTGTATGTGTTTCTATGAATTTAATTCATGAATTCATTTGATTGAGGATAGACAACATATGGTCTACTTTTGGTGCATTTTTGGAGGTGTTTTAAGAGTGGTTCACATTGTTTTGTTCATGGCACTTTAGGCCGTTTGAGCTTTTGCCTGTCTGATTTTTGCTCTATGTAATCTATGGCAGCATAATAGGTAAGGGTTGTCTCTTGTTATCTATCTTTTTTGGGTACATTGTTGTTCCATCCTTGTGACGCAGCCTGATGCCCATGTCTGGGGACTTAAATACTTATTGGAATACATGTGTTTAATTGTGGATACTTGCAATACTAGTTTTCCTAATGGCACTGACAGTTTGATGATTTTTGACTGAGCCTCTCAAGATGTGGTTCTACACTTTACTTCTTTGTATGAATTTATAGTGTGGTTACTCTTTCCGCCTTTGGAAAATTTAGTGCACTGCATGTTAGGGTGCACATTAAAGGGTAGATTTTAACATATTTCACTACACTATTTTATAACATATGCACACCACAGAGAGAGAGAGAGAGAGAGACTTTATAAGTGTCGCACTGATACTCTATATATGGATCATTTTAAGGGGACATTTTGATTCGGAGTGAGTTTTTAGGAGGTGGGTTGGGGTTAGGGGGGGTGGTATTACAGACATATTAATTGTAAAATTGACATCATTAAAGAATTTTTGACCTTATAAGTAATGAAAAGAAGTTGATTTGTACAATGCAGCTTGCAGAGACTGCAGTGTACAAATCAACTCCTACGATAACTGTGAACGATAATTTAAGGTGTCCTGAAGG
The DNA here is from genome assembly GCF_901001135.1 of Rhinatrema bivittatum. Taxonomy (NCBI): domain Eukaryota; kingdom Metazoa; phylum Chordata; class Amphibia; order Gymnophiona; family Rhinatrematidae; genus Rhinatrema; species Rhinatrema bivittatum. The sequence goes on along the minus strand of NC_042617.1, from coordinate 146,111,435 downwards.
AATTTTTTATACACTCCCTCACAGGCATTTAGAATTATGATTCAACTGATACAGGACTACTTATCACTTTTCATACTTTTGGAATGTGGCACAGTACACAATGGGTCATGATTTATAAAGGGTTTATCCCATTTTGTGTCACTGGGATAAAGCAAACCCTAGCATGCTTCATGCCCAATGAAGACATTATTTTTAAGTGGAGGGAAGGTAGGTGACAGAATAACATTAGTATTTTTCAAATATAATTGTGCAAACTGAAACACAGGGAAGGCAAATGAACTGGAAAGGACCACACAGCAATCTAGGTGTAAGAACCAGCACTCAAATCTAGAAATGGCAAATCACCCCTCCCTGCACTTTCCAGTGTTCTAATCACATCACAACAATATCACCGAGTTTATTTTTTGCCACAGAACTATTAAAGATCAAGACAACATTGCATGCAGTCCTTTCCTATAACAGCTTTAACGGTTCGAGTAATGCAGTCAGCCCATCTGGAAAACATCTGGAAAACCTTCCTTGTTTGCTTTTCTTCTATTGATTTGTTGGGTTCGAGTGGAGAAAAACCATGATTCTGGAACCATTATTCCTAATGACCCCTGCAGTATGCTGGTGCTGTTCAATTAATGCAATTAATCACAGGATGGTGACCCAGAGCACAACCACTAATATAGAGAGTTAACTGGTTTCTTAAAGCCATTTCTGTACATACAACTATGCTTTATATGCACAAAGGACTTTTTAGAAAATAACCCAGGGGACTCACTGCACGCAGAAATATGCTTGCAACTCAGTTACGTGCAGACTTTTATGCGAACCGAGGAATGGAGTTGGGGAGGAGTTGAAACTTCTGCATGTTATGTTCACTTTGAAAATGACCTTATCAAAACCACTCGCACACATTTACACCCTGTCATTCGTGTGTAGAATTTGGGGGAAAATTGCACTTATACTTTGAACATCTAAAAGTAGGTGTATAAGTCCATATCCTCTCCCTAGCTCCACCTCTGAGAATGCCTCTGCTCCCTCCAGATAGGGTTCTGCATATAAAGGACAGAGGTGCATGAGTTTACCTATGTATTGGGGATGGGGTGGGGAGGAGAGTAATCTTATAACCAGCCATTTCTGCAAGAAAGCATTATCTTATCCACAGAAATACCTGACAATTACCCTCCAGATGCTTAAGTTGTATCCCCCTGAGAGCTGCCCTGGATATTTTTAAAAATAAATTGCCTCAGACTGTAAGCGGGATCCATAACCTCGGCATCACCCTTGGTTCAGAACTCTGCCGTGTTGCACGATTCCAACATCTGTAACTTTGCTTCTACTGAGCCTATCATTCATGCTTTGGTTTCTTTCTCTCCTATGTACTCATCACACCTCTCTTTTATATGGTCTTCCCAAATCTCATCTCTAGCCACACCAGCAGATCCAAAGTGCTGTTGCTTGCCTGCTCTCCCTACCAGGTTTTCCGAATACTCCCCCGGCTCCCTGCCTCTTTCAGAATCCAAATTAAAATTGTCCTGCTAATTTTAATAAATTCCCCCTGGACTTCTCCCCTGGGTACCTGCTGGATCTCATTTCTACTCAGCAGTCTCCCAGTTCTCCATCTCTGGTTATAACTATTGTCATCTCTCTTTCCCAGCACAGTGTCTTATTCAATAAAGATGTTTGCTGCATACACAGAATAGGAAAAAGTCATTTTTCAAATAATGCCTATAATCTGTATACATTCCTCATTTAACTTTCCCACAATAAACTTGAAATGCAATGTGCATTCCATGTGATTTTCAAGATCCCTGTAGCTAATGAGTTTGCAGCTCTAGTAGAATACATTTCAACCTACTTTTTCTATTCAGGTTAAATCAGTGGCAGAGCAAAGATCACATGGGATTCTGTGCACATTTTCATGTTGTACCCCGTTAAAACAAATGTGTCTCCCCCCACCTACTACAACCAGAGGGCCGGATTTTCAAAACGTTACGCGCGCCAGGCCTATTTTAAAAAGGACCGATGATACACGTAGAGCCCCAGGATGCATCTAAGTCCCGGGGCTTTCAAAAAGGGAGGGGGCGGAGGCAGTACAGGGGCGGGGTCAGAGGCTCCCGGCTCAGCGGCCATTTGCAGCTGTGCCTGGGATCGTGCGCTGGCAGTTGGCTGGCGCGTGCAACTTAAGTAAGTTTTAGAACAAATGAAAAAAAGAAAAAGGTAGGGGGGAAAGGGCGGGGGAGGTAGGGGAAGGGAAGGTGGGGTGGGGGGTAGGGAAGTTCCCTCCGAGGCCGCTCAGATTGTGCACCCCCTTGCGCGCGCCGACCCCTGATTTTATAACTTGCGTGCTGTTTTGAAAATCTACCCCAGAGTGTTCATGCATACTACCTTCCCCCCACATACAACACTCAAGTGGCTACACTCCACCCTCCCCCCCCCACACACACAGCCCAGTGCTTTAATCTTCCACTTCCCTCAAACTCAATGCTCTTGCCATACATTTCTCCTCACCACCCAGTGCACTGACCAAATACACTTCTTGTCCAGTGCTTTCACCTCTCTGCAACTCATTAGTTCTTGTCTCTCTTGTCTCCCTTCTCTGTCCAAATTGCTCTCACCCTTCAACTTTCAATGGGGACATACCTGGAAGTAGAACTAGAAGACTGGGAGAAAATGGGAGAGGTTGAGCAACAGTGGATCAAACTAGTGGCGTAGCCACGGGTGGGCCTGGGTGGGCAGCTGCCCACCCAACTTAGACCCAGGTCCACCCAACTGGCACCGGAACTGCAAGGCTGTCGCGGTATCCCATCCACGCGACAGCGAACAAGAGAACCCATGCCCCGCGTGCCATCACTGCACACATGGGGAAGCGCTGCTGCGGCCATATGCCCAACCGATCTTCTTGTTTGGGGGGGGGGGGGGGGGGGAGTGGAAGCGCCACAGACAGCTTCCGCTTCCTCCCCCCAAAGCAGGAAGATTAGCTGGCCTCTCCTGCTGCCACCGGCCTCCTATCTTCGGGCCATACGGCCCGCCGAACTTCCTGTTTGGGGGGGGGGAGCGGAAGCGCAGTGCACAACTTCTGCTTCCTCCCCCTCCCCCCACCAAGCAGGAAGATTGGCGGGCCGTATGGCCCGACCCCGAAGATAGCAGGAGGCCTGCGGCAGCAGGAGAGACCAGCTGATCTTCCTGCTTTGGGGGGAGGAAGCGGAAGCTGTGCACGTGCTTGAATATGTATGTGTGAATGAGAATGGAAGCTTGAATATGTGGGTGAATGGGAGCTTGAATGTGTGTATGTATGTATGGGTGAGAATGGGAGTCTGGGTTTGTGTGGGTGGGTGAGAATGGAAGCTTGAATATGTGGGTAAGAATGGGTACTTGAATGTGCGTATGTATGTGTGGGTGAGAATGGGACCTTAAATGTGCGTATGTATGTGTGGGTGAGAATGGGACCTTAAATGTGTGTATGTATGGGCGAGAATGGGACCTTAAATGTGTGTATGTATGGGTGAGAATGGGAGCTTGAATATGTGTATGTGTGGGTGAGACTGGGAGCTTGAATATGTGTATGTGTGGGTGAGACTGGGAGCATGGTTTTGTGGGTGAGAATGGGAGTCTGGGTTTATGTGTGTGGTGAGAATGGGTGCCTGGATGTGCGTCTGTGTGTGCATAAGAATATAAGCCTGGGGAGGGGTGAGAAAGTGAGAGCTTGTATGTGTGTCTGCAGAGAATGTGAGCTTGTGTGTGTTGGGGGGGGAGAGCATATGAGAGTGAGAGCGCGAGTGTGTGAGGGGGAGTCTGTGAGAGAAAGCGTGTATGGAAAGGAAGAAGACAGTAATAGAAGAAAGACGCTGAAAAGGAATTAGGAAATGAGCGACAAGGGAAAAAAATGGGAAAAAGAGATCAGGACCAACTGATTAGAAAAATACAAAAATCAGACAACAAAGGTAAAAAAAAATTATTTTGAGATGTTAGCAATTTAAATATAAGCAACACAACCGCTCTCTCAAAATTTATGGACAGGTAGTAGCCATGTATAAAATCGTAATAATAAGAAGGCTAAAGTACCACAAATCACCGTGAATTATGTTGTATCATTAAGTAGACCTCATACATAGGCGTAGATGTGAATGCTATTCTGCATAACGTTTTACACCAGTAGTATAATCATGGGTCAGAAAAAAATTTTATATGCTTAGTGAGTCCAAAGTGAAAAGAATTCAAAGTTGGTGTAGCATGACGTTTCCCATTGTATTCATTGTTGCAGAATTTCTTAACTCATCATCGTATTGACAACATTCAATTTTTTAAGATAATGTAGCTACTTAGCTTTTTTTGCATGTTAAGAAATGCCTGGGAGTTAAAGATGTTACAAGGCTCGAGGTACTAGCCCGACACGGACCGTGTTTCGGCATCTGCCTTCATCAAGGAGCCGAATGTATGTGAGATGATTTTCGTGGCATTTTCACCAACATGGAAGTAATGCGTTTCCTCACATTCCTACATTATCTTAAGAAACTGAATGTTGTCATTACTATAATGCATTAAGAAATTCTGCAACAATGAATACAATGAGAAATGTCATGCTACATCAACTTTGAATTCTTTTCACTTTGGACTCACTAAGCATATAAAATTCATTTCTGACCCATGATTATACTACTGGTGTAAAACGTTATGCTGAATAGCATTCACATCTACGCCTATGTATGAGGTCTACTTAATGATACAAAAAAACGTAATTCACTGTGATTTGTTTTGTTGATAATCTGTTGTACTTTAGCCTTATTATTACGATCAATTTAAATATGTCATCTTTGGGAATGTGTATTTCTTATATTTTTGTATTTTCCTCTTTCTTAAGTATTCCACGGTTCAGAAATTTTAGTTTCTCAAGCTTTCTATTTTGGTTTTATCTGCATGTTTCTGTTTCTAATTTATAGTCTCTTATTTCTATATTAGGTAAGGGTCGGTCTCAGTTTTGCCTGTTTGTGACAGAAATGCAGTATTTCTAGCATATAGTTTCTGTGTAGTAGTAGTCCAGCTTGTTCTGTTATTCCCATACGTGATGTATTAATGTTCTAGGGCCTGGTGTAGTATTTGCATTGCTGCTTTTTCATAAGGTTGCTGTTATTTGAATCCTGAGAGTCAGTGCTGTGAATGTATGGCAAGGTTCTAGATGCCTCTTTCTTTGCAAGAGTTTGTGTTACTTCACAAAATAGCAGTGGAGGGTTATTTTTTGCTGAGGTGACGCCAGAATTTGAATTTTGTTTTCATGTTAGTTGTAATGTGAATTGCCCTAGCTCTGTGCTGCACCTGTTCTGATTATTAATTATATTTTATTGTATTTATGAAGATTTCTGGTTTTCTGCAAAGATGGTTCATGAAAGAATACATTCATTTTTGTTTTATTACATGATTGGATCTGATTGTTTTCTATACTTGTAAATTTATAAACTGAAATAAATATAAAATAAATTCTGATTAATAAGGAATTTTTAATGCTGGTAAGTGCTAGAAATAATTGAATTAAATTATTTTAAAGTTTCATACATGATGCATAATGGCTGTTGCAAATTCTAGGGTGCAGTATATGGCATTATTTATCAGTAAAAAAAACAACTAGTAGACCTGCATGCCTACAGCCCACCCATGTTAACCTTGTGCCCACCCAAAAAATCAATTCTGGCTACGCTACTGGATCAAACTAAAGGGAGCAATCACAAAAGCAACAAATCTATATGTTAGAAAAGTAAACAAAAGTAAGAGAAACAAAAAACTGATCTGGTTCTCAAAGGAGTTGGCTGACATAATAAAAGCAAAAAAAGCAGCATTCAAGAATTATAAAGGATCCCAAAAAGAGGAAAACATGGAAGAATATCTGGTAAAACTTAGGGAGATGAAGAAAGTAATCAAGAAAGCAAAAAGTCTGGCAGGATTGCCAAAGAGGTAAAGCGAGGCGACAAAACATTCTTCAGGTACATAAGGGAAAGGAGAAAGGTCCGGTGGGTTGGTCGATCCGAAACAGCATGGATTCATCAGGGGAAGGTCCTGTCAGATGAATCTGATTGATTTTTTTGATTGGGTGACTAGAGAATTGGATCAGGGAAGAGTGCTCGATGTGATTTACTTGGATTTTAGTAAAGCTTTTGATACAGTCCCACATAGGAGACTCATGAATAAAATGAGAAGCTTGGGAGTGAGCGCCAAGGTTGTGGATGAATAGAAGGCAGCATGTGATGGTGAAAGGAACCTGCTCCGAAGAGAAAATGGTGTTAAGTGGAGTGCCACAGGGATCGGTGTTGGGACCGGTTCTGCTTAATATCTTTGTGAGTGACATTGTGGAAGGGATAGAAGGTAAAATTTGTCTATTTGCGGATGATATTAAGATCTGCAACAGAGTAGACATACCAGAAGGAGTACAGAGGATGAGACGTGATTTAAGAAATCTTGAACAGTGGGCAAAGATATGATAGCTGGGATTCAATGCCAAGAAGTGCAAAGTCATGCATCTGGGGTGTGGTAATCCCAAAGAGTTGTATGTGATGGGGGGGTAAAGGGCTGTTGAGCATGGAACAAGAGAGAGACCTTGGGGTGATTGTGTCTAGCAATCTGAAGATGGCGAAGCAATGTGAGATAGCAAAAGCCAGAAGAATGAAGGACTGCACTGAGAGAGGTATAACCAGTAAGAAAAAAGTGGTGATAATCGCCTTGTACAGGTCCTTGGTGAGGCCTCACCTGGAGTACTGTTTTCAGTTCTGGCAACCATATCTCAATAGGGAAAGAGACAGGATGGAGGCGGTCCAGAGAAAGGCAACCAAAATGGTGGTGGATCGCCATCAAATGACGTATGAGAGGTTGAAGGTCCTAAACACATATACCCTGGAGGAGAAGAGGTGCAGGGGAGATATGAATCAAACCTTCAGATACCTGAAAGGTTTTAATGATGCACAATCCACAACAAACTTTTTCCGCTGGACAGAAATCAGAACTAGGGGGTCAAGAAATGAAACTCCAGGAAGGACAACTCAGAGCCAATGTCAGGAAATATGTCTTCACAGAAAGGGTGGTGGATGCCTGGAATGCCCTTCCAGAGGAGGAGGTGAAGACAAGAACAGTAAAATATTTCAAAGGGGCATGGGATAAACACTGTGGATCCCTTAAGGCAAGAGGATGAGAATGAAGAAAAGAGTACATGAGGGTAACTTGCTGGTGTGGCGGTTACTACCCTTAACCAATAAGCCTTTATGCTGTTGCTGCAACTCCATCATTATTCTTTGCTTCAATGGCAGAGGGAAAATAGGAAAAGGGGAATTAGATTCGGACAGCAACCAACAAGAACACTGAATTGCAGTCTGGGAAAATGAATAAGCATGGGAGGAACTTGCTGATATGGCGATGACTACCCTTAACCAATAAGCCTTTATCCTGTTGATGCAACTCCATCATTGTTCTCTGCTTCAATGGCAAGAGGTAACGGGGAATTGGACTCAAAAAGCAAACAACTTTGACAGTCTGGGAAACTGATAATTATGAAGGTAGCTTGTATGGCCAGTAATTACAATCACAAGCTTGCTAGGCAGACTGGATAGGCATTTGGTCCTTTTCTGCCATCATTTCTATGTTTCTTGGTTTCTATGTTTCTCCTCCTTCAGTGTCAGGGACAGTGCTAGCTTTTTTGCTGTCCTGTGCAAGCAATTACTGTTTTACTCCCTCCTCATTATGATTTTTTTATCGTAAGTTTTGTTTTTCCAGTAACAACACATAGAATAGAAAACAGCCTCTGTCTGTTTCAATCTCTCTCTGTCTCTTTCATACTCACTCTCTGACACACACACTTTCAGTCTCAATTTCTCTCAGTCTCAGTGTCTGTCCTGGGTCCCACTTTGCTGCCAAAAAAAGCCCAGTTCCTTCTGGCAATCCAAACTTTAATAATTAACACTTCTGGGCTTTCACCCACCGTCCCACCCATTTTACCTTGTCTACAGATCCAAAATATCTAAATGAGGCAGGATCAATCTCCAGGCACTCCTGTCCTGCCTGCCGGTATGTAAAAATTGTGCCAACATCATCTAATTGTCCAAAAATGGCTCTACTCAACACACACACTTTTCCTTTTTCTCAAGTCCTCTCTCTCTCTTCTTCAGCTGTCAGGAGGATGGTCTCCACTGGCAGCTTCATGCTAAGCTTATCTCCTTCTTGTCTTCTTCGGCCACTGACTGGATGGGATTTGCTGGTAGCCTTGCAATTGGCCTCTCTCCTTCTCATCATCTTTAGCTATCAGCAGAATGAGCTCTGCTAGTGGCCCAATAACAGGCCTCTCCCCCTTCTTGTATTTGCCCACTGGTGGGATGGGGGTCTCCAGAAGATCCACGCCAGTTCATCTTTGTCCACAGAAAGATAAAGTGAAAATGGCTAGATTTTTGAAACCCCAGGGTTTGTCCAGCTAAGTGTCAATTTAGTCAAACAAGCCCCTTTCAGTATGGACCTCCAGCAAAAAAGACAGATAATATGGAATATTCCTAATAGCCACAGGCAGTACATTTGATAAGGCAGAAGTCAAACCAGTAAAAAACCTCTTTCTGGTCTTGACATTACAAATAGTTTTATCAGAGGGTACCTCTAGTCATACTTCTTGGATATAAAATAATGCTCTCTTTTTGGAACAGAACAAGTTACTTTTGTTGCCAAATAGCTAGGCCCAAACGCTTGTGAACAAGGGACAGTATTTTAAATTGGATCCTGGATGACACAGGGAACCAATAAGGGCCTTCAACAATGGACAGATTTATTTCACTCACAGACAGCTGCCTGTTAAGATCCTTGTGACTGCATTTTGTAACATTTGAAATATTCCCACTGTCATTTTTGGAAGAACTGTATAGATGGAACTTCAGTAGGCTAAGTGGGATAACACAACTGCCTGCATAACTGTGTGGTTGAAGCTTCTTCATTAACTGTAATCAAATAACAGCCTTCTTAGTAATTGCTTTATCCAGACTTCGTACTTCAATAGGCAGACAAATCTGAGCATCAACAAAATGGATCATAGAAAACTCCTCTGGCCAAGGAGAAGATCCCACCCATAAAATCTGTCTTTTCTCCATTCAGCTTCAGAAAATTCAATTACATCCATGTTGCAACTGAATTCTGAAAAATATGTTAGGCACACCACTGAACTCTCCCAAGAGTGTTGCCCTGGTACCAACATTTGTCCACCACCTCCATAGATATATAGCTTTAACCCCTTATGATTGCTCCTAGCGAGTAAAGGTAGACATTAAAAAGAAATGGGGAAAGAGAGGAGGCCTGTGGGTCCTCCGAAATCAGTGACCAAGGCTGAGATAACCAGGAATCAGTAGAAACCCTTTGGAATCTATCTGAAAGGAAAGATTCAAACTGTTTTACCACATTACCTTCTACATCCAGGTCTATAGGGCTCTCCAACAGCTGCTGGTGATTGACAGCATCAAATGCCACTCAGGGATCAAAGATGATCAGGAATCCTGATCTTCTCCAATCCATCAGCAAACTTGTATCATCAGTTAGAGGCACTAAGACCATCTCAGTATTGAAATCAAAAGGGAATCCCATGAGAGCAGGATCCAATCAGCCCCAGTATCTCAGAAGAGTCCCTTAACTGAACAATGACCACAAATTCCATTAGTTATGCTAGAATCAAAAGATTAGAATTTGGGTGATAATTAATTAACAAAATCCACAGGATCCATAACATTTATTTTATTTTATTTTTTTGCAAAAGCTTAACAATGGCTAATTTAAAGGAGCTGGGAAAATAGTTTTGTTCCAAGGACAAATTAACTAAGGTGGTCAACCTATTCATAAATGATTTTGGCAGCCTCTCATAAACCACCCTGAGCAAGGATGTAGGGAGCAGTTACTTTTTGCAAGCTTATTCATCCAGTTCTGAATTTCAGACATTTCTACTGATTGAAATGAATTTATAAATGTGGTAACACCCTGAAAAATCCAATTTAGTGATTCAAATATTTCTCATATGGTGAGATTAAAATTATTAGTTATCATTGATCCAAAAGGATCAAAACGTTCCATCACAGAGAAAGATGTTTAAAGATTTATTTTAAAAAAAAACCCCAAAACTTTCCAGCTGCTCAGCTCCTAAATTCCTTACACAAGTAGTTGGATTTGAAGAACAGCTAGCTAATGAATCACAGACAATCTGAAAAGTTTCCCTTTGATGAATATTTAGCCTTTCAAAATAGCACCTTTTTGCTAAAGTGATGGCTTTTCTATATATCCTAAAGGGCACATGGATAAACAGAGAGGATCCCTAGTGACTAGAGGTGGAAATGAAGATGTAACATTTCTGAATGGAGGTAACCTGCATGGAGTGGCAGTTATTACACAGGCAACTTGCTGGGCAGACTGGATGGATCATATGGGTCTTTATCTGCCATCATTTACTATGCAACTATGGACTAGATTCATCAGAATGATGAGCTGAATGATGAGCCGTGGCCAGAAAAGGGGCGGGGGGGGGGGGGGGGGGGCGCAATAGTGGGCAGCCGGCTGCATCACCGCTGTGCAGTTTCATCAGCCATCTTAAATCCACATAAAGGTCAACCCAATTTGATTCAAGGTAGAAATAAATTCACATTGCTGTGCTTCATGAATCGTGTTCTGTTGGTAGCAGTGAGTTAGTTACAGATTCACTTGGTGAATTAGTAAATAGATTTAATAATCTCTTTGAGAATTCAGTGGAGGTTTTAGCTCCCTTGAGGGAGAAATCTATTTATAAGCACAAAACAGTGGCCTGGCTTTCTGAATCTTTAAAGCAACTAAAGAGAAAATGCAATCAGAAAGATGATGGATAAGCTCAAGGAATAAATAGGTTCAGATTACATTCTTTATTGTGCATTGGGCCGTTATCATGGCAGTAAAATGCTAATTAGGGGAAAGGGAGGGGTGGGGTTTGGTGATGTTATTTCCCACAGTGCTGCCAACAACAATATGTAAAACATTATCACCCGTAGCCCTACCAACCAAACCCCACCCACATTCCTCCCCTTCCTCAATAGGAGGGCCATCTAATAGCTCGAGGTGAGGTGTTGGTAGTGGTTTAGATTTTAGGGCCCAGTTTCCTCATATAGAGTGAGAAGTGAGACGTGAAGACTTGACATTATTTGGAGTGAGGAAAGTCTCACAAAGATGCCATTTCTACTACGTTCAAGCTAAGGAGAGATAATTTTCATACAGGGCACATTAAGGGGGCTGATGCAATACAGTGCGCTCAGCCGAGCGCATTGTATAACCCGCACTCTGTTGCGGATTAAATAGGCACTAATCCACCCCTTAATGCAATAGGGATTAGCGCCTATTTAACCCGTATCGGACGCGGAGTGAATGCAATAGCGCTCATCACATGCAAATGCATTAGAATGAGGCTACTACTCATTCACTTCGCATGCAAAAAAAAATTGTGCATCTGAGATGCACATTTTGCTCTCAGATATTAACGCCTGCCTGGAGCAGGCGTTAATAGCTGAGCGCAGGTAAAAGTACAGAAAAGCAGAAAAAACTGCTTTTCTGTACTTTTTAAAATTTTTTTACTTAAAAAATAATACCTCGGCAGACCGAGTAATGAAGACCAATGCCGGTAAACTCGGCGTCAGTTTTCATAACCGGCCGTCTGCCAATAATAAAAATGGCCGCCGATAAACCCCTAAGTTCATAAACAATACATTAACCCCCCAAAAATCCTGGCTTGACACCCCTAGCTGACCTAAAAACAATGAGGTCCATATTCAAAAGCCATTTAGATGGTTAACATAATAGTTATACGTCTAAATGGCTTACCCGGCTATATTCACCCTTTATCTGGCTAAATTCTAGCTGGCTATTAAGTTAGGCGGCTATAATTTAGCCAAATAAATTAGGGCTGGTCCAGGGCCGTAATTGGGAGGAGTTGAATTAGCCAGCTAAGTTAACCAGCTAATTCCAATATTCAGAGTAAGCTGGATGACTTAGCTGGCTAAGTCTGGTGTGTCAAAGGACTGTCTTAAAGTTAGCCGGCTAACTAATTAAGATAGCCAGCTATATTCAATAGTGTGATTGCACTATGGAATATGCCTCTAAAGTTAGCTAGATAAGTTTATCTGGCTAACTTTGCTATCTGGATTGTGTCTGTATATAGTCCTATATATGAATAACCCAAAAAAATCTCCAAACAGAAAACTTCCTCATCAAGCTTCCCTCATGGCTGCATGAAGGGATGCACAAAGGGGCAGGTACTGTGGTATGGCCCTTTGGCAAAAGGCCCAACCCCAGGCTTGATTCCTCTGGGGGAACAGTGTCTGCACTGGTGATGCCATCTACCAGAAGGGATGGAGCCAGGATCAGCAGGGCAGGGCAGGAAATCAGTGAGTCAGAATACCAGAAACAGGCAGGGGCACCCTGAACCAACTCAGATTTTGTCAGTCTAATTTTTCTTGAGAAGAACGTTCTAGCATGCAATACAATTGCAAAGTGAAATGGAATATTATTATATAAAAGAGGTTATATAATAAAGCTCACATGCAGGGTAGTTGTGCCCCTCACTCTTCAGCAAGAGTAGTATTCTGTGTGTATGTTTACTGTGCAAAAGGAAAGCATCAATATAAGGCTATTGTAAGCAACAGGTTTGCAAGTTATCTTGCTGAGAAATAAATATTGAGAACAGAGTTCCATCGGTAACTTTTTAACAACTGTAAGGGGACCTATGGCATATACTAACAGTCTTAATGGGTGGTGACAGGTCTAGGCATCCATCCATGTGAGAGACCTTCAACAAAGGTGACCATAGTCTTGAGAGATTTTTGAAAATCCCAGAGACTGCACAGTTCCATGAGACTCTGCTGTCCAGACCGCAGTGCAGCAGCACTGTGATGCCATACTCAACAAGGCTGCCTGCATTGGAAACCTGCACTGATTTTAACATACACTGTAAAATAAAATAACAATGTATGTATTGTATAAATATTAATTATATGTGCAGCCGCGCGCATGTTATAAAATCCGGGGTTGGCGCGCACAAGGGGTGCACGCTTGTGCACCCTGCACGCGCTGAGCCCTAGGGGAGCCCTGATGGCTTTTCCCGTTCCCTTCGAGGCCGAAATCGGAGCGGCCTTGGAGGGAACTTTCCTTCCGCACCCCCCACCTTCCCCTCTCTAACCTGCCCCCCAGCCCTACCTAAATCCCCCCACCTTTATTTATTTTTTTTATGTACGCCTGTCTCTGGGCAGGTGTAGGTTGCGTGCACCGGCCAAGTGCCAGTGCGCGATCCCCGGGCCCAGCGGCAGTGGAGAGGCCACTGGCCACTCCCACGCCCCCTGACTGCCTCACCCATTTTTTCAAGCCCCGGGACTTACACGCGTCCCGGGGCTTGCACTCGGCACGCGCAGGAGCGGGTTTTCAGGGTTACGCATGTAACCCTTTTAAAATCCGCCCCTATATATCTTTACCCATTACGAATGGTCTTTCTTGTATGGGTCCCACCCTATGGAATTCATTACCATTTGAAGCCCATTTGGAATTAGAATATCTGCATACCATGCCAGAGAACTGGTTAAATCATGCTTTTTCAAACAGACATTTGCTGGTATTCGATGTCAAGCTTTTATATACTTGATGGCCTGTTTCTTTTGTTTAATGCATGTTCTATGTGTTTTGTTTGATTTCTGCCATGTTTTTTATCCATTGATGCTTTGCATATATTGAATCATCATGTGTTTATTATATTTACAGATTGTATTTATGTTTTTATATTATCTATTGTGAGCTTGATTATGAAATAACGGATTGCAAATGTTCCAAATAAAATAATTATAGTATCTTTGAATTGTAACGGTGTTTCAGATGGTAAACACCCTTCAGAGTTGATATTACATCCCAGAGTTTTTTTTTTTTTAATGGAAATGCTATCTGCATCTGTAAAACTAAAATACTGTGTCCAGAAATTTTACAAGTAATGCAGTTAATGGTAAACATTTTTGTCAGTTAACTTTTTCTGGTAGGGATTAATTATGTAGTAGGATAGGTCATTCTCTCCTATAGGAATAGATTTAAATCTGGTTAAGCCTAAGGATTAAATTAATGCAAAGATTTCACCCTGTTGATAATATACATGGCTAGTCTTCATAAGAAAACGACCACAGTGTTAACATGCCTACTGCTTTTCAAGAGGTAGCCAGGTCTGGGGCACAGCGGAGATCAGAAGTGAGAATGAAAGGCTTGGCTAGAAGCTACACAACTCAAGTTTAACAAAAAATACCATTCAAAAAGAAGACATACTGTAAATAATTTAATTTCATCTATGCACTTAAAACCTAAACAGTAAAATTTACCACAACGACATGCATTTTACCCTTTCTTGGTTTGATGGGATTACAATAGTACATCCTCTCCTAATCTTCGTGACAATCTAATGCAGGGTTCATCTAACATATAGACATATGTCTGTCTTCACCAACATGTTTGAAATTAGATTTAACACTTCAAAATGAATTGCTTTCAACCATTCTGGAATGCCTTTGAAACTGGTTTCAGATATATTGTGGCAGAAGTTAATGAGGGTTGTGTCATAGTGGAAACAAATGTTCTTATAAAACTGACATGAAAACATTAGAGTGATGAGTCAAACCACTCTTTATGAATCCATGGCCCCCCTTCAGGCTAAAAGGGGGAGGGGGGGTTGAATTAATATGATCCAGATATCAACCCGCAGCAAAGCATGCAGTGTATGCACACCACAATCACCCGAGTGAATCAGTTTGCCATTCCTGAATGAACAAGTTCCTTCCAGACGCACTCACCTCAGCCGAGTTTGATAGTTCACCAACAGAGGACTATTTCACACCATCAGAGGGCAAAGAGCATTGGGCTAATCCTCCCACTGATGCAGAGTCAGCCTGTATGGGCAAGAAGGAAGCACCACTCCCTGAATTACTGCTCTTCAGTGGTGATTTTCTGTCAGATCATTGCCGGGTCACCGATGCAGAACCTTTTTCAGCTGCCTCCCTCTTTCCCATTGGGAAAAAGTGGAAGACGAGACAAGAGTCTGCTGCCAGACCCGAACCTGGTACCTTTATTATTTAGAAAATTACCACTGCACCTCTTAGACCGTCTTCTGGGATTACAGAAAAAGAGAGAGGTAACACTGTAGCAAACCACAGCCCTCAGCAGGAAAAAAGGAATTTCCTATAATTTAATGACCCTATTAGAGATGCCAACAGTGACCTATCACTGGCAAAATATCCCACCTGAAAACAGACCTAAAACTACCCCTGGAGGTCTGCTTTGTGTGTAAAAGTACTATTGGTTGGTTTGCACTGACTTGTATGGATACATGTCCTGCACACTTAGGACCTGATGTTCTAAGGCTTTTCTCCCATTCTCTGTCTACGGGAAAAATGCATAGCAAATGACCCGCTTAGTTTTAGAAATCAATCTTAAGGTCACTAGTAGCAATGCTAAATAAGACCCCCTTTTCCCCCCTGTACCCTCTACTTTAAAAAAAGAAACTCTTCACTATTCTTAATAAAAAATACTTTAATATTCGTACAACTAGCAATGTAAGCCACCGTTTTCTCACTTTAAGGCATGGTCCATTAATTACATTTACCAAAAGAACTCGAAGATTTAAAATGATACAGGCGTTGTTTTGTTTGAAACTGCAACAAGAGCTGGCTAGCAATAAAGATGATCCTTTGAAACAGTACCAAAGCCCCAAAGGAAACATTTCTAAATTAAAATTCTAAAGCACTGTAGCCCCATTAAACGCCATGAAATCAGTTGTCAACCCCATTCATGTTACTTCACTGGTTGCAAAAACAAAGATGGTAAAGTGATACCAAAGGATCTTTTGATGGGAATTTATCATTTATAAGTAATGACAGCTATGTGAAAATGCCACTTTACTTAACACTAGTTATATAAAATTAAAACCAGAAATGTTCTTGAAAAGCAAAGATGCTGAGACCATAAGTGCAGCTTTTTGGAAGTTTCTAGTAGGTGAGGATATAGGTTGGACATTGGTGAGTGTGTTTTTTGTGTCAGTGTTAACAGAACTGTAAACTCTCCAGCATTTGGCGGGAGACCCCCACTTCCACAGAACATCTCCCGTACTACTGCCCAAGCTTAGGCAACAACACTCCAAGGCACTGAAAGAAGGAAAATGGCAGGATTAGTGACATTCACACCCTAAGGGCTAGATTTTAAAAGCCCTGCTCGCGTAAATCCGGGAGGATTTATGCGCGCCGGCGCGCCTATTCTGCATAGGACACCGGCGCGCGCAAAGCCCTGGGATGCGCGTAAGTCCCGGGGCTTCGCAAAAGGGGCTGGAGGGGGCGTGTCCGGGGGCTTGTCCGGGGTCGGGTCAGGGGGCATGGTGATGGTTCAGGGGCGGGCCGGGAGGGCGGTCCCGAGTCCCCCGGCACTGCGGCCTGTGCCGGGGGATGCGAGGCAGCACGTGCAAGTTACGCCTGCTTCAAGCAGGCGTAACTTGCCCAACAAAGGTAGGGGGAGGGGATTTAGGTAGGGGAAGGTGGGGGGACGCGGAAGGAAAGTTTCCTCTGAGGCCTCTCCGATTTCGGAGCGGCCTCAGAGGGAATGAAGGCATGCTGCCGATTTTGCGTGGCCTTGCGCAAGCCGACCCCTGATTTTATAAGATACGCGTGGCTACGCACGTATCTTATAAAATCCGGCGTACTTTTTAAAGATCTACCTCTAAGACCTTAATTTTTAAACAGCCTCGCAGGTGCACATGTGAGCATGTATGCTGGCTTGCTCCAATGGACATAGCCATTTTATAACATGCGCGCGCAAATGCCACCTCTACCACATAAGTGGGGAGATTTTAGTAGACACGTGCAGACGCAATTACCAGTTTACCAAGTTTGTTCCCAGTACACTCAAGTAAAGGACAGGACTTCCTAACACCCCAAGTTAACTAGCCTACCTTTTACCCTGTTAGCCCTACCATTAAAACCCCACTAACCTCTTTAGGTTTCTTGTTTCAGGATTTACATGCCATCCATAGCAGAAGTAAAGTTAAGAGGTAAGGGACCCCAGCTCGCGCTTGTGTGCATAAATACTTACACACAGATATTATTGAGAAATGTAGGAATGCCCATCCCCGCCCAGATCACTCCCTCACCCGGCCCTTTTTTTTTGCAAAAAAAAACTTGTACATTTACCAGGAGATATGCGCGTACTCACATGCATTTTAAAATCCACGTGGCACGCACCGGCCTGACGTCTGCACCTATCTCCTGGCTTTGGCGCATATAGGACTTTTAAAATTCACCTTTAAGGCTTCAAGAGAGGAGCAGCAGGAGCAGTGGCGTTAACAATCCAAGGCACTGAGTGAGGACCAAGGAAGCAGGAGTAGAGAAAAACTGAATATTCTTAAGGCAATGCATGAGAGGGAAAGCACCAGAAACAGTGACATGAAGACTGGCATGAACCACCCAAGGCACTGTGAAAGGGACTGGGAATCGGGAGCAGTGATATATACTGCAGCATTGTCTGGTTGGTACTTCCATAGACTCTGTTTCTCCAGGATTAAGAGAGCTCCCAAACTTCTTCTTAAAGCACTAAAGAAATTTTACTTCTCAACAAACAGGTTCTTGTTTTTAAATAATATAAATACAGCTTTTATTTAAAGTTTGTAAATGTGAGAAGGAAAAAGGACATGATGGTATGCTTTTAACCCATGCTGGTCACTGGAAGGCTGTTTGGGAATCCAGCCTAAAATGGGTGGAGTACTCCATGGAAGGATAAATGACAGATGAGATCAATAATCAGCAAGTACCGTAAGGGAATTTGAATAGACCTTTGAAGACAGCAGGAGCAGAAATGAAAACACCTACAGGCACCAGGAGAAATGCAAAGCAGTAGGAGCACTGACATCAACACCCAAAGACACCCAAAGCTGATTGCAGCGCGACATCAATATCCCCCATGTCACTGATTGAAAGGTAAGAGAAGAAGGAGAGCGGCACCACAATTTTAAGGCATAGGGTGCAGGGTGATGAACCGAGCACAATGGCATGAAGACTCAAGTGTGTAAAGTATTGAATCAGTTTGGTAATGGTATCAACATGATTGATATGACCCAATAAATTATTAAAGATAATGACAAAGTACACTGTAGGCATTCAGAGGCCTGAATCTGAATAGCTTTATATAGGTGCAACCATATACCAAATGAGACCAATAATCAGTAAGCACCATAAGGGAATTTGAGGGCGTGAAACTATTAGCGGTAAACAAGTAAGGTCCATGCTGTATGCCTGGAGACATCAAACCGATAGTATGGCTGGACAAATCGGGTTAGCAAATAGCCTGTGTCATGTATAAGCAATCCTGACAACCAAAGTATTTACTAAAAGTTAAGGCAGTAGGCTTGGAGATAAAACCAAGGTACCAAGAGAGGGACCAGACAGCAGGAGCACCGGCATTAAAAACACCAAAGCATGGGGTTCAGAGCAAGGCAGCAAGAAGAGTAGCATCAACACTCCAAAGCACCCAGTGTAAAACAAGGCAGAAAGCACAGTGGCATCAACAACTTAAGACATGGAGTGAGACCGGAAGCAAAGTGACACAGAGGTTCCTTGCGCTACAGCCTGCAGTACAAGCTGTAACATTCCAGCAGAAAGAGCAGCACAGCTGGGCTGTCCAGAACTGTGTACTGAACTACTGGCTGACAGCAAACTTCTCAGGTCTTTTTGTAAACTTTAAATATAACTTCACAAAGAGCTTCACAACCTTTCTCTAACTCCCAAAATCTAACACAGGAAAAGCGATTGAAAATGCTGTGCATATTTTGCTTTGGTTTTCAACTTAAAAAAAAAAAAAAAGGAGAATTGAAGAAGCACCCTGATACTGGCTGCTTGGAAAGCTGCTTCCACATGATTGGTCTTTCTCCTTCCTTGCCTCATCCCCAGCCAGCTTCACTCTTTCTAACTTGAAGGAAAAAAATGCATTGCTTCACTTCTCCCATTGACTCTAATAGAAACGAACAGAAAAAGATTCTGGAACTTTTGTGTGCCTTGTTATTTCAGTTTGGTTGCAACAAACCAAAATGAAACAACTCATTTGTTACACTTTCCCATTCAGATTCAAATAAACGCACAGAAAGAAGAGAGATGGTAGGTTTCTCTACCAAGAGTGTGTCTCTTCAGCATGGTTATACCAGGGAACACAAGGAGTTGTAAACAATTTAAAAAATATAAGCCCAACTTTACTTCGTCAGCTCATTAAAAGATTGCATCCTTTATCACTATGCAGGAACTAGAGGAGAGATATCATACAGTTAGCATACCTATCTTTAGATATTTGTAGCTGAAGGAATTGTTCTCCAGGCATCCCTATAAGACTAGTTGTTGCAGGGAATTCATGCCTTTTGAGAGATTTGCTATCTCCTCTCTTGTCAGCAAAGATTTAATCTATAGATCAGGAATAGACAACTCCAGGAACAGGTCTTATTTTTAGGATATCCACAATGAACATGCCTGAAATATATTTGCATGCAATGGAAGCAATGCTTGCAAATATATATCTCATAAATATTCATTATGGATATCCAGACTGCAGCACTTGAAGACCCAAGTTGCCTACCCCTTACCCTAGAATATATCATATTCTGTTAGGAACGACAGTAAATGCCTTGGATAAATATACATTTATTGGTTTGTTTCTGCAGGAGGAGCAATGGGTGGGGGCGGCTGCCCTAGGTGTCAAGCCCAAGAGGGCGTCATCGGCAAGGCTGCTTTTACCTACGGGCATAAGCACACATGGATCTGCCCCAATTACTCCATTGGCCAGTGCCCACAATCTCAGCCTTTCGCTTCCTGCTCCAGCCCCTCCCCCCCTCCGGCATGCAATGAACTGGATGAGGGTGGATGTGAGCCTGGAGTAGAGAGAGAGCAGGGTGCATAGCAAAGAAGAACCCTCTCTAATCCAGCCCCTTTCTCCTTTCTTGTGCCTCCCTCTCCTAACTGCAAGGAACAGAAAGGGGTAAGGGGGGGGGGGGGACGGGGGGGACTGGAGAGGATAGCAGAGCAAAGAACAATTCAGTTTGTATCTGCATATTTCTATTTTGAATTTGGTGATCCCTTATTCTGTATTTGGTGAGGGTCTGCCTGTGTTCTATATGCGTGAAGTATTCTGCTCGCATAGCAGCCCGGCATGCTCTGCTGTCCCAGGCGAAGATGTATTGGTGCTTTAGGCTCAGGTGGAATATTTGCAGTGTTGCCCTTTCATGCAGAGTTATTGCTCTTTGAGTTTTGGGAGTTAATGCTGTGTTGGTATGGCAGGCTTGCTACATAGGTTCTGAGTGAGTTTCTTTTTGTAGGGTTTTATGTCACTTCACAAGGTGCCTCATAATCGAGGGATTTGGTGTCACTGTAACTGAATGGCAACATAATTTGAATGTTTTTCCTATGATGGAGTAGTAAAAGGAAGAAATTCCAGTTCCGCCCAGCCACCCATTTCAGAGATTACTTCAACCAAGGCAGTATGAATGTCGTTTAATTGATAAATGTAGGTATTTCTTGGGATTTTTTTTTTTTTTTGCAGTCTATTTCCAAAATTCACAGAACACATATTCAATCAGCTGCTGTAACATGATTTCTGAAACATATATTTTGAAATAGGAGGATTCAAGGCACAGAGTGGATTGGAGAGAGAGGGGG
This sequence comes from Rhinatrema bivittatum, assembly GCF_901001135.1. Taxonomy (NCBI): domain Eukaryota; kingdom Metazoa; phylum Chordata; class Amphibia; order Gymnophiona; family Rhinatrematidae; genus Rhinatrema; species Rhinatrema bivittatum. The sequence goes on along the minus strand of NC_042617.1, from coordinate 146,090,736 downwards.
GGAGAAAAAAGAGGAGATGCTTTGCTCAAGCTGCCGCCACTATATGAGCAGCTGTGCCTTTGCTGCTAAAGGAGAAAGCGCTGTGTCAGAGCAGACACTGGTAAGTGAAAAGGGGGAATAGGCATAATTCTGTATATATATATATATATATCTTCCCTGAGCGCCGAAAAGGCCTGGCCCCAGCTCTGATTTCAATTACCCTAATTGCAACATCGACTGGGTGAATATTTAATCAATGCATGTCAGAGAGTGCTCTAGATGTCATAAATGACTAATTCATAGAGCAACTGGTCCTAGAAGCAACGAGAGAGAGGGGCTACTTTAGATCTAGCTCTCAGTGAAATGCAGGCGCTGGTACAAGGGGTAACTGTAGTGCAGCCATTTTCCAACAATGCAATTCATTGGAGATAATCACTGGAAGGAAGGGCTAACAAAACTACTGTGGGAGCATAAAACTTTAAAAAAGGGGAAACTAGATAAAATGAGAAAGCTAGTAGTTAGAAGGAAACTAAAGATCAGCTGCAAGAGTTTAACGTCTGCATGAGACATGAAGACTGGATGCCCAGATAAGTATTCCACAAATTTATAAAAATCAAAAGAAGAGCAGTCATCTGCTAGCACTGCTAAACGGTGCTGTAAAAGTGCTTATTAAAGTCAAAATGGCATCCTTTAAGAACTGGCAAGCAGGACGGCAAAATGTCACATTAAACATAAGACATTAATAAAGCAAGCCAAGAGAGAATTTGAGGAGAGGCTTGCCAAAGAAGCAAAACTAATATTAAAGCTTTTTCAAGTACTTTGAAAGCAGATAATCTGCAAGGGGGTACACGTAAAAGAACCACTCAGGGAGGGTAAGGTTCTAGCAGACAAACTAAGGGGGGGGGGTCAATATTCATAGCCATTTACACAGATAACAACCGCATTTATCCATCTAAATGACAAGTTTCTGAATACTGAGCTACTTATCTGATAAAATCTAGCCTGATTAAAGAAAAAAAAAAAGAGGCTTTCCAGGGACAGTTTGCGGATGAGTTACGTTTGCCAGATAACTTTAGACCTGCTTCCATCGCTGCTTCTGTCACCAAATATATTTTGAATATGGACATCTAAATGAATTCTTTGCTTGGGTTTTTCCTGTAGAGGATGTTGGGGAGACAGCTATGCCAGAACCATTCTTTATAGGTGATGATTTTGAGGAATTGAAAGCAAGTCGGTAAGAATTTGGAATAGGTGCTAGAGCAAAATAACAGATTAGTAAATAGTAGCAAATACCTGGACTTGATGGGTTTTAATCTCAGACTACTTTTATTTTACCCTGGTTGTTTTTCTCCTGCTTCTTTGTACTTCCAATTCCATTGGAACCAGGAGTGGGATCCTAGCACCATTGATTTTTCCCCCCCTATTTTGTATCTTTTCCCAACTTATATTTAGTCCAGTTATTGGAGCGATGGTCCTGGGCTGGTGGCTATATGGTGGGGCTCCTTCTGGAACAACTGCAATCAGAGGTTCTTGATCTTGCCACTAGTTGTTGCCCTAAGTGCTGACTGCCCTTTCCCTAGGGCTGTGAATGCTGTCTCCACAGCATCCCCAGCCTTGGCTGACCTGAGGAGCGGAAGACCCAACCTGGGGATTGAACCAGGGATCTTCCACATCCCAGTGGGCAACATTTACCAACTGAGCCTCCAGGCTGGTCCCATCCTGTGCTTCTATGGGAACTCAAATACGAAACTGCAGACCTGCTACTTGTAGATGTCATCTATCATTCAAATCTGCTTCAGTAATTAAGGACTGGAGGATAGCCAATGTCAAACTAATTTTCAAAACAGGGCTCCAGTGGCAACCCAAGATACTAAAGACAGTGAGAACCTGATACCTTTAGGGTTAGGGTGGAAACGATGGTTAAAAACAAAAATGACTGGTCAAATTGATAAACATGGAAGAGCCAGCATGGCTTTAGAAAGGGAAGTCATTCTGAAAAATGTGAGCTGGTCAATGTCGTGTATTTGGATTATCAGAAGTCCCTCAGAGAGACTCCTCAGGAAATTAAAAAGTCATCATGGGATAGATAGCAATGTCTTACTGAGGATTAGTAACTGGTGAAAAAATGAGAAGCAAGGACTAAATGGGCAATTTTTTCAATGAAAGAGGTAAATACTGGAATGCCTCAGATATCTGTACTGGTCCCAGTGCCTTTTAACTTGTTCATTAACAATTTGGAAAAGGGAGCAATGAATGCAGTGATCAGATTTGAGGCTGACACAAAATTATTCAAAGTAATTAAACCAAAGCAGACTGAGGATTTGCAGAAAGACCTTGCCAGACTGGGAGACTGATCATCTAAAATGGAAGATGAGATTTAATGTGGACAACCACAAAAAGAAGCACATAAGGAAAAATTATCCTATGTATGCACATAATGCTGTGTTGCATATTAGGGGTAACCTCTCAAGAAAAGCATCTAGATTCTTTATGCACAAAACGTTGAAATCCTCAACTCAGTGCATGGCGCTGACCAGAAAAGGAATCATTCGGAAAGAAATAAAGAATAAAATGACAATATCCACATCCTGAGTACTGTGTGCAGCTCTGGCTGCCCCATCACAAGAAAGAGAGGGAGACTAGAAAAGGAACAGAAAAGGGTAAATCAAATGGGATGGACCAGCTTCCTTATGAAGACAGGCAAACAGGCAAGGGTTCTTCAGCCTAGAAATGAGTAGACTGAGAAGGGATAGGATAGAGGTTTATAAAATCAGGAGTGGGGTGACACAGGTAAATAGGGAATGATTACTTACCCTTTCAAATAGCACTAAGAGTAAGACTACGGGGAAATCCCATGAAACTAACAGGCAGCAGATTTAACAAATTGGAGTAGATATTTTTTCACTCTACAAACAATCAAGCGGTGGAGTTTGTTGCCAGAGGTTGTGTTCAAGGCATCTAGTATAATTCAGTTTAAAAGGGGTTTGGACATTCCTGGAGGAGAAATCCATAAACAATTATTAGCCAAGTAGACTTGGGAAAGCCACCGCTACCCCTGGGAGTGAGGATCTACTCTTTGGGCTCTGCTGGGTACTTCCTGGTGACCTGGATTGGACAATGTTAGGGACAGGATTGTGTTTTGATGGACCTTTGGTCTAACCCAGCATGGCACATCCTATGTTCTTAATTACAGAAAGACTGGACTGCAGCCAACAGGATGATGACCTTAGTTGCCTCCTTGTAACAGAGAGATGTAATATCACTAACCATTGGAATGCAGCAAATAAGCCTTCTTTAGTGCAGTTGTTTGAAAATGATTGGAATGTTTACACAATGGAAAAGCTCTAATTTTTAGTTAAAGAGCATCACCCAGATGTTTTTAGGATTATGGAAGCCTTTTATGGATGCCTTATGTGGCCCTGTTTCAGGTAATTATGACATTCATGTTATATTTGCTTGTTGTTATAAGGTAATAGATCCTATTTTCTCACTACAGTGTCGTAGGTATATACAATGTTCCATTCCATGATGGATGTTGTCATTTGTTTATTGCATTTCTATAGCTGTATTATTTTCTGTTTAATTGTGATATTGAACACATTTACAAAGTTCTGGGAGCTGTGTGCTGACTGGAAGCATTATCTTTGCTCATCAAGAAACAATGGTGTCTTTAAAATGTGGTACAGAAAATAACTGGAAAGGTGAGACAATGTGGATTAGAAGAAATAAGGACAGACTTCTCAAAAATCCTTTAAAGATTCAAATAAACAGCTGTTGGCTATATGGGGGAAATTGGGTAGTTACTAAGTGCACGGATACTTTTACTGTATGTATTTTGTAACTAAATTTCCAAGGCAAACAACATGGGCAGTATCCTTTGGAAATGTCAGCTAGCGTAAATTAGGTATACTCATAGCATCCATGTATTTTGCTATTTTGGGAGGGCTTGGGGATGGTGGAGACTCGGAGTAAGGTTGAGCGTGACCTTTTGAAAATGCCATGCACACATGCAGTTTTACAAACACTGCTATACACAGCTTAGAACAGAGCCTGTAATTTGCAGTTAATAAATGTTTTATTTCTTTATTGCTTGTTGATTTTATAGATAAATAACTCCCATAGGCATGCCCTTTTTTTTTTTAATGTAGCTAAAAGTCCATGTATTGTGAACCCCTCATGTACTTTTTAGTAAGCCTAAAAACAGGAGTGCCCCAAGGCTCAACACTGTCCGCGACATTATTTAATAATCTACCTACTACCTTTGTGCCATCTACTGGTAGGCCTGGGAATCATACATTACATTTATGCCGATGACATTCAACTAATCTTACCAATTGACGACTCATTTGAAAAAACATTAAATATAGCCAACATCTATCTGGACATAATAAAACAACTTCTAAACCAAATGGAACTAGTCATAAATACGGAACGGAAAAACATTGATATCATTCAAACTCCAATTACACTGAAGAACAATTAAAAAGTAGGATTAGTCGAGAAGGTAAGGTACCTTGGTGTAATAATAGACACAGAACTTAGTTTGAAACAACACATATCACTTAAGGTAAGAGAAGGCTACACTAAACTAATGGTCCTAAGAAAACTAAAACCATTATTAACATTGTCAAATTTCCGAACTGTTCTACAGGCGCTGATATTTGCAAGCACCGACTACTATAATGCCCTGTTCTTAGGTCTACCATACACAACCATAAGACCACTTCAAATATTACAAAACTCTGCTGCACAAATACTTATAGAAAAAAAAAAAGATCACATTACTGAAACACTAGCAGAATTACATTGGCTACTTATTGAACAAAGAGTACAATATAAAGCACTCTGTACAGTACATAAACCACGATGAAAAAGTGGAGTGGCTCAACACAGCACTGCGTGATCACGTCCCACAAAGAAATCTCGGATCAGCTAACAAAGCCCTCCTAACTGTCCCTTCTGTGAAAACAGCAAGACTTACACAAGTGAGGGATTGAGCACTGTCCCTGGCAGGACCATTACTATGGAATAATATGCCCCTTGAAATAAGATTACAAAGCAATTACAAACTACTCAAAGGAAGTTTGAAAACCTGGCTTTTTAAACAGGCGTTCTACAAAGCAAACTGAGAATAAGTTGAGAAATGCAACTGGCATTATTGCACCAACAACCAGCACTCAATTTTAATTTTAATTAATAGTATACAGCACACTTTTTGAAAAGGACAAGATTTGTGACATTCACTCAAATAGTTTTTATTTTGAATTTTGATGTAACCGAAACTTTTTGGCACCATTATACATGTATTACCTAGTTCTCTAATGAACATATCCATTTGTGCCTTTTTGTAAACCGTTGTGATGGTATCTAACTTAACGATGGTACAAAAAAGATTTTAAATAAAAATAAATAAATAGCAGCTCTGAGAAGGGCAACTTTCAGACAAGCCAGTTTACCCAGGTAAATCAATCTTTTTTCCTGCATAATTACTTTGAAAATGCTGGAAGTTCAATGGCAGAGAGTAAACATGTTTTTTGCAATGGGAAGTCTTGCCTTACCAATTTATTAGATTTCTTTTTAAAGTATAATAAATAATGTACATGGATACAGTGTATTTGGATTTTCCAAAGGCATTTGACAGTCCCTCAGAGACTCTTCAGGAAATTGGGAGGACATGGGATTGGAGGCAGTGTCCTCTTATGGACTGGTAACTGGCTTAAAGACTGGAAACAGAGGAAAGGACTAATTGGGGTCTGTGCTATTTAGCATATAAATGAGCTAGAGAAAGTAACAATGAATAAAAGGTGACCATATTTGCAGATGACACAAAATTGTTTCGAGTCGTTAAAACAGCAGTGGATAGTGAAGACCTGAAAAAGGACCTTTTGAGATTAGAAGACTGGGCAGATGCAATTTAATACAGACAAGTGCACAGGGAATAATAATCTCAACCACAAGTACACAATTCTGGGTTCCATGATAGGAATCATGACCCAGAAAAAGTCCTTTTGGACAATACCTTGAAATCTTTGGTTCGGTGTGCGGCAGCAACCAAAAAGGCAAATCCGCTCAGCTGGGCTCAGGTGCGCTGAGCGGATTGTAAAAGCTGGAGAGATACACACGTTATCTCCCGCAGTGTGCACATCTCGAAGGTTTTCAAGAAGGGGCGGGGCACAGACGTTTCCAGGCGTGAACCTGAGACGTGCGCGTAATTACTTATGTGATCTGGTGCTCGCTGAGGCCCCCTCCTGCCCAACTTTACTTCTGCCATGAATGAAGTGTAAGTTAAAAAAATAAAGAAAAATAGGCAGATCTGCGAGGTTCTAAGAGTCGGGGGTCGGGGATAACTGGGGGGGAGGGGGGGAGTGAAGGCTTTTAAATTAAGGGGATGGGGGTTTGGAGGACCTCTCTCTTAACTGGGCGAAATGGGGATGAACTGGTAAAATTGGGAAGAGCGTCGGCATGCGCTCCTTTTAAAATCCGCTGCTTTACGCGGAAGCGGCGGCATCTGCGCGCACAAGTGCGTGCTCACTTAAAATTTGGCACACACGTGCACATGGCCAGGCTATTTTATGAGCGCATAGGCGCGTGTATAATATAAAATGGCTGCGTCCTTGGATGGGGGCCAATGTACATACACCAGTGGGCGTCCACGCGCCGGTTTGCAAGTTGCCGTCATAATGAAAAAGAAAGTCCCCGTTGTGGGAAATAATATACATTAAGGCACAATGTGGTTTGGTAGTTTTAAGGAGTCCCTCCATTTTTTTTTCTTTCACTGGTACTGTGGGTCTGAGTAGCCACCGCTTCCCAGGATGTCCTTTTCTAAATCCTATTCCATGTGTTTAACCCGCACCCTTGCATGGGAAGCGAGTGTCCGAAACTTTGCCTACGCTTAACGCACAAAAGCTTACTGGTGGATATCTTGCTGTTAATTAAGGGATCCAGTTCCCAAGGGCGCGGGCACCTTCACACTAGCATCCCATTAAAACGCCACCACTAACAGCAAAGAATCCCCGAACAGCAGCTAATGTGCTTGGATCTATTTTATTAAACAAATATCTAGGCTAAGAGAAATCGGGAGGCTTTTGTACAGTCTCTAAAACTAAGGCTGACAAGAGAAAAATCACTGAAGTTTCTTCCCTTTATATATTTTCACTGTTTGGGGCATTTAGAACAGTACGGGAATACCGCTAGAGTGCGTGTTAGACTGCAGGCAAGCGGCGCATGTGCTTTCGAGCCAGCGCTGCAACAAACATCCCGCCCTCTCCTACCCCCTGCCACACACACACACACCCTTTCAGAATATACGTCAGAATTTATTTTTTTTTTTTAAAACAAATGTTGAATGTTTTCACAGCCAAAGCGTGTTATTCACGTGACTTGTCTCCCTTCCTAAAACAACTATTTATATAAATGCAATTTCAGTCTGTGACGCAAATCTACATCTAATTTAGCTGCTCCTGTTACGTTGGGTATATTTTTTAGGTGAAGTGAGGTCAGCCTTCTGAGTGCCTCACAGTTAAGTGGGACAAGAGCCTATTGCCCTATTTGAACAGCATCCTGTAGGAAATCTGGTGTGATGTTCTTACATCACCTCCAGTTTGACCGGTTTTAGTAACATCGTAAATTAGGGCACAGAGGGAATAATCAGTCCATTCAGTCTGCCCAGTTATTATCCTCTCTGGTTTTCCACCACCTAGTAGATGAACACATATGCACATACTTAATTCAACACCAGCTCCCCGCCCGTTTCTATCACCACTCTATCAGTGTTAAGCATTAGAACCATGGTCAGCCACTGCATGCAGGTTACTCCAGCCTAACTGGAAACTTGGTGCACTGATATCAGGGCTGCCTGTAACCATGGCCGCACCGTGACAGCTGCTGCTGATGTGAGGGTTGTAACCATGGCTGCTTGGTGCAGGTTGCCCCAATTGTTCTGAAAACCTAAAGCAACTGTACCACCATTCTCTGCCCCACCAGCTTGTATTCTCCTTTCCTGAGCCTTCTAAAATGTTATATAATTGAGAAACACTAATGTTACCTCCATTTCTTCTCTGTTATCTGTTACGCCACACACTCACACACACACACACACACGCACACCTGCTCTTACCACTGCACTGTCTCCCCTGAGCATGTTTGAATTCTGTCATGGTTTTGGTTCCTGTCACCACCTCTGCATGTAGTAGGGATGTACATTTCTTTAAAATGAAATAAGAAATGTCAATGGTATTTCCTGTTTCATTTTATTATGTTTTCAAAATGAAGTGAAAGAAAAACCAACAAAATTTCAATGGTCTTCTATTTTGTTTTGGAAAAGAGCACTTAAAACCCCCAAAATATCTATCTTCGGTGGATGGGCGGCCTGCCCAAAACCTGCCCCGAGGCCCCTCCAATCATCCCCTCTCATTAAGCTACTGGGGTACCCAGTCCCCACTTACCCCTCCCAGGGGGATTCACTCCAGCAATAAAGAGGCAAAAGGGATGCCCACGCCCCCTGCCCCCTCGGTCATCTCTTAAAAATGGCACCAGACAGCCCTGAAACTGTCGCCATTTTGATATTACCATAGCACCAGTCTCAGGGCCAACTGGCACCATTTTAAAGAGACTGCCAAGGAGGTAGAAGGTGAGTGGACATCCCTTCTACCCTCCTTTTATTGCCCAGGTCCCTTATGGATTGGGTAAGTGGGAACTGGTGTGGTTACCAGGCCTGGCACCATTTTCAAGTTGGGAGGTGGGGGTCCCTCCTATTTCATTTTTTTGGTGGTTTTTTAATGTTTGTTTTGTGTTAGTAAAGGAACCAAAGCAAAATAAACATTAAATGAAATGTTACTCAGAGGGGAAAAAAATAATCTCCAAAAATGAAAAAAAAAAGATACATATTTTTGGAGGCTGCACACCTTTCAGCAAAGAAACATTTTCTCATGTTTCCTCTGAACCTTCCTCTCTGCAACATGAATCATGACCATTTGTCCTTGAATGCCCTTTACTGTGGAAAAATTCCACTTTCCCCTACTTTAATTCAACCTCGTAGGGTGAGACTTATCAGTAGCCTCAATGCATTTAAATGCATCACATTAAAAGGTGGATAACGTTCTGTTACGGGGCTCAGAATGCAGTGCTGCAATCAGTTAGTTTCAATGGTCTAGCTCAAAATAGCCTGCTCTCTGGCAGATGACTTTCTCAATGCTGTCCTTAGCTACGTAGCTACACAGCAATGTTAACGTTCAAGTACAAGTTTATTTATAAACCGCTTCACTGCCACCCACCATCGCTCCGCTGCAAGTATGCAAATATGCTGCCAAAAAAATTCTATGGCTAGGCAATTTTTTTTTTTAGCATACGGCCTTCAATTAGAAAGAGTCACCCAGTACCAATTAATATGCAAAATCCATAGCAAAAGTGTTATGCTCAGCATGTATGTTGTAAGATTCCCCTTCTCCCACACAGCAAAATGCAAAACCACAACACATTGTCCCTTTCTATGTGCTAATCCCTTAAATTGATTCCAGGCATTTTCTAGACAATTAGGCTGTGCTCATTCCTGATATCATGAAAATGACAATTAGTGAACATTTAAAGGTTTTTGCTGTATGTTTTATTGATATTCCTAGCCTTTAAATACTCACATGCAATGCTGAAGATTAAAAAAGCAAAATAGCCACAGCAGCAGCAGTGGTGCCAGCTGATGCAAAACATCTTTTCTCTCAGTGACTCACAGACCTACCCTTCCTTAGAGCTAATCCATTGCTAGGAATCCGAATTGTTTAAGCACAATTTCCGGGCCTGTGGCTCTCTGCACCAGCCTGTCCTCAGCAGACTCCTTCTGTTCCTTGTCATCAGAAGAACTCATCGCTCTGCTTCATTCGGCCCCATGCGGAAGCACATTTATTCTCCTTTTTTTCATCAGAACGGTGCTTTGTTTTGGGATGGAGAGAGCCGGCCTCACTGAATGCGACCAGGCGGGATCCGCGTGCCCTTTCTGCAGAGGGAAGGAGGAGGAAGACGCCTTCTAGTCTGTCATAGGCTCGGATGCAGCAGCATCCCTTTCACCACCTGTGGTAGTCTGTCAGCTCTCTAGGGCTGCGCCCAGCAAACCTTGCAAACTAGATGGTGCTTGTGGATGAGAGCAAGGTTACTGGTGCCATCTACTGGCTTGGATTAGAATACCAATATTACCAATTCTGCCTGCTTTCAGTTATAAAGGTGTTATTTTTCAAACTGCTTTCCAAAGGAAAAGAAGGCTTATGAGGTTGCTCTGTGTGTGTATCTGTCTGTTCCCTTAATAAATGTTGTGTTTGGTGTCTAAAGTCTAAACATACCAAATTTTAAGGACATGTGGGGGGTGGGGGGAGAACATGGCAGAAAGAGATACGAGTGCCCAGGGAGGTTATTTTCGGATTCATGCATATCCATAGACCATGGATGCATGCACATGCACGACAGGATCATTAGTTCTGGGTGGAACTTCCGGTTTTCAGCCCAGACCTGATCTTCTGGCTCTCAGATCTGTTTGCACTTTCCAGTTTAAGACTATTATGTCATTTATTTTTTACATTTTCACATGAATGACATACAGAGTGACACAGTAGCCCTTTCCTATTGAGACTGTACTTATGCTACATCATTTCCATCCTTGGCCTTAATGTGTTCCTTTTTAGTTGTCCCAAGCAAGCTTGAATCCTGTCACTGCTTTGATTACTACAACCTCTGCCTAGAATAGACAATTCTAGGCATGAATTAGCCTCTTAATGAAATAGTATTTCTTCTTGATCCCTTTGAGTCTCCCTCTTTCATTTTTCATATTATGACTACTTGTCTTTGACCTTATTTATGGAAAATACTTACTTGTACCTTACTGATGTTTTCTAGATATTTAAATGTAGGATGACCATATAGCTCCATGTCAAGGGGGACAAGCCAATCCAATCCTGGTTTTACCCCACTGCATTCATAGAAATGTAGTTCTTATTTCTCTTTTGAGTTCCATAAGAAAAGCAGAACCATGTCTCATTGCATGCATTGGGGTAATATCAGAAAAAACAAAAGGAATTCCTTGTGTAACTGCAGAATGTGCCAATTATCGAAGATTACTTGTTTCATCTTGCTTGTCATTGAAGAAAATGGTAGAACACACATTTTCTTCAATGACTTGCAAGATGAAACAAGTGGTCTTCGATAATTGGCACATTCTGCAGTTACACAAGGAATTCCAGAGCATCCCTAGATTTACTTTCACCTGTGGGACCAATCTACAAGATCAACTAGTCCACTCTGATTTCTCCATCCGGAATAAATTACCTACAGTGGGTTCACATACAGCCTGTGGTTCTTGTACAGTCTGTCATGTCATGATACAGACCTCGGCAATATTTTTTTCTAAGTTACAACGATCAATTCTCTTGAAGAATACAACAGATTGCCTCTCCACAGGAGTGATCTATATTATTCAATGTCCATGTAATTTGTGGTACATTGGCAAAACCAAACGTGCCCTTAAAACCCGACTAATCGAGCATCGTTCATGCATTATTATAGGTCGACTGACAGCCCCACTTGTATCACATTGCCTTGAAAGCTCCCATTCATTTGATGATTTGAAAGCTTGCGTACTGGAACAGCTTCACCCTACTTGGCGAGGTGGAGATTTCAATACCCTTTTATTACAGGCTGAACAACACTGGATTCATCGTTTAGACACAGTTGTTCTTGCCAGTTTAAATGTTGCGCTTGAACTTAATGTCTTCTTATAATTGTCCCGTCTTACCAGCTTCATGTACGTTTCCCATTGGCAAGATTATACTATTTTCTGTTTCTAAGGTAACTTGACGCTCAGAAGTCAAATGATGTTATCACGTTGACAAAAGTGCGGGCTATTTAATTCTTCAAACTGGTTTGATGCGGTCTCTGTCCCGATTCTTGGAAACTCTTTGAGACCTGGCGTTCAAATGAAGAGGTTTGCTACACCACTCTAACAAAGCTAAGTGTTGAAATCACTCATGTTATAATATGTCTGATAGCCCTGTGTCATTTATTTACAGATCTTTCCAATAGATACATTATAGTAACAACGTTACATGACTTTTGATGTATTGACTCCTGAAGAAGCAACTTGGTTGTTGCAAAACCATGGCCGTTGTCGGGTCAATTTTCAAACACTCTCCTACGGGCACAGTTGGACAATAATTCTTGCTTAAAAATATATTCTAAAAATTGTCTGAAGCACTGTTTGGTGATCCTTTATAGCCTTTAGAACCGCAGATGATTGAACAGATCGGACGGCTTTGAATTTAGCAAAGCACGTTGCCAGGCTTGCTGATGCGGCTCCTATACTTAGATTGAAATAAACTTGTCAAGTTGGTGATGAGCGTCTTTTGAATAAGCACATTGGCGGATTCCTTTTGTTTTTTCTGATATTATACACGCAGGATCGATTTTGGCTCTCTGTTTTGTTTACATGCATTGGGGGTAAACCAGGAGCTGGTTCAGTTTTTTTCCCCTTGACAAGGAGCTACTTGGTCATTCTACATGCAAGGTAAATTTTAAAACAAGGATGAAAGACGCTCTTATGTTCCATCTCACACCCAGTGAATCCAATGGGGTAAAACCAGAGCTGGATTGGCTTGTCCCCCTTGACATGGAGCTATATGGTCACCCTATTTAAATGGCAGGTATTCTGAGAGATTTTTTTATTATTATTATTTTACACCTTAATAGAGATAGTTGTTGAAGGCAACCTACCTAGAATATATTCTGTTATGCAGTTGTAAAGTTTGAATAGCTGGAAAAATACAACTGGTTAAAAGAGATTGCAGTATTCTTGTAACTAGTTAGTGTTACAAATCCAGTCCTGCCAAGAACCAGCTTATGCAACAGCATCTTTAGTTTAAAAAAAAAAGTAACTCACAAAAAACCAGAACAAAAGAATTGTTTGGAAATGTCTCCAGTGTGATTCCTGCATCAGAAACTTCAAGTGATGACACATTTCTGTTCATGGTTCCTAAAGACTTGCTTTTTTCTATATATATTTTGGTGTATACTCATGGTGGTCACATTAATACAGAAGCAACCTTTCTATTGAATCTCTATCCTGAAAACTATAGTTAGAGTTTTCACCTGAGAGCATTTATACAGTGTGATGGATGAGGCCAATTAGCATGTAGCATACAAGATAAGCAAAAGCAAGATGTACAAGTGAACTGGAGAAGGTCTTATAGGAGGTGAGGGAAGGCGCTGTATTGTATAACTTGATCATAGATTATACCGTTTCTGAATTCGTACATAGGGACTCACTCTCTATGAGTCTGTGGCTTTGTAGAAAGGTTATGTACTTAGAGGAGGTGACAGGAATGCACAGCCATGTAAGGCTGCTGCTATGGGCTAATTCTCCTGGCATAAAAAAGCAGGGGCCCCTAATGATCTGTGTGAATGCTGTTTACTTTTCAGGGTTAGGAAGGAGACGTTCTACCTCTCCTGTCCATAATTTGGCTGGTGGGAATGCCACAAGGTTTTTGAAGTTTTGTTAAAGACATTTTGGGATTTTATCTTTTGGTATTTTTCTGGTCCTTGCTCAAGGAGGGATTGTCTCCCTGCACCCAGGAAGGATTAGGATGAAAGACGCTCTTATGTTGCATCTCACACCCAGTGAATGGACAGGGTGACTCTGTTCTAGTGACTGAGCAATTATGAGAAGAATATTTTTGTCTTTTTGTTCGGGAAGAAGTTTGCTGCCGTCTTTCCTGCCCCATAGTGCTGAAATGAGAAGATTTATTTTTCTCTGATGCCTGGATTTTTCATTCTGAAAGATCCAAAAGGTGCCATCTGGAGAAGAGAAGTGAGAAAAATATGTTTTCATCTGTAAATCCTCACCAGATGAGAGAAGAAGATTGGAAGTTGGGAGTTTCGAGAATTTGAAGTCATTGGGACCTCAATTATTGCTAGAAAGGGACTTCAATAGGAG